>NC_137813.1:65671807-66041807 GCF_963921795.1 Nannobrachium achirus
TAGCCGATCAGAGCACTTTGCTTGGCCCAGTGGATGCGAAATATAGATTTAAAAAACTCACTTGTTGATTCCCTCGTACAACAAAATGTGTTTTACTTGAAAAAAATGCTTCTCAGGTCAAATATCAATGTGCGATTAAAATGCGATTAATTGCGATTAATTAATCACAGAGCCTGTAATTAATTAGATTAAAATTTTTAATCGCATCCCAGCCCTATAAATTACATTAAGTAAGTAGGTAAGTACATTCTATCAAGAAAGCAAAATTCAATCAGGTACATTTTCTTACGTTCTTCATTACAAAAGCTCTTAAAATGTCAAGGTTGGTGCTTTGTGTTTTTTTTTTTTTTTTTAAACGTCCCTTCCCGTTTACCCCCAGCTCTTCTCTACCCCTACCCCCCACCCATAAAAGCTAAGGAAAGAGAGAAAAAGAGAAAAGAATGGAAAAAAGAAAGAGGAAAGAAAGAAAGAAACCAGCATGTTAACTCAACCTCGAGTGGCGCTTTGTGTGTTGAGATCCAAAAAGGTAATAGTTTGTAGTTCACACCCT
Organism: Nannobrachium achirus; assembly: GCF_963921795.1. Taxonomy (NCBI): domain Eukaryota; kingdom Metazoa; phylum Chordata; class Actinopteri; order Myctophiformes; family Myctophidae; genus Nannobrachium; species Nannobrachium achirus. Next base: position 65,672,358 of record NC_137813.1, read on the forward strand.
TGGCTCAAGTGGACTGACAGTCACGACTATTCCAAAGGGATATTTTGTAGACTGTCAAAGTAGGAGATAAGAGGTTGCCAATGTTTGTAAAAGTTTTCTGCGGAACCTCGGACTACAAATTTATTTTTTTCTAGTTTCAAAAATGACATCAGGTCCTGCAGCCAAGAAGTGTTTGAAGGGGGTAGCCGGTTTTTCCACATAAGGAGGATTCGACGTCGAGCAATTAAAGAGGCGAATAAAATTATGTTTCTTTGTCTAGTGTTTATTCTGGTTCCCTCTTCAGGGACACCAAAAATGGCAATACGAGGTGATGGATCCACATTTAGTCCTATTATTTCCGAGGTTACCTCAAAGAAAGATCTCCAATAATCCACCAGGCGTGGGCATGACCAAAACATATGAGTCAAATCGGCTGGGGCTTGAGAGCATCTATCACAGGAGTCAGAAAGATCTGGGTATATTCTCGATAATCTAGCTTTACTATAATGTATCCTATGAAGTACTTTGAATTGAATGAGACCAAGTCTCGCACAGGATGATGAAGAGTTAACAGCATTTAATGCAGCGTCCCAGAACTTTTCTGACATAGTGATACCCAGTTCAGTTTCCCACCCTACTTTGATCTTCGACAAAGCAGGGGGAGTCGCTGCCGATAGTAGATTATATAAAAAAGAAATTTGGCCTTTTGGCAGTTGAATTACTGGTAAAATAAGGTCAATACCCGAAGCCGGTGGAATCTGTGGAAATGATAAGGTATTATGTCTAGCAAAATTACGAATTTGGAAATATCGAAATAAATCGAAGTGTTGTAGATTAAATGCCGAGCGTAACTGTGTGAAACTGGCAAACGTGCCGTCTATATAAAGGTCTCCCAGACAAGACAAACCTTGTGTCGACCAGAAGGAAAATCTACCATCAGTTTTGCCCGGTTTGAATTGTTGATTGTTACATAATGGTGTAGCTTGAGACCAGGATGTCCATCCAAAGTGTTGTCTAATTTGTTGCCAAATTTTTAAAGTGGAAATTACAAGAGGGCTAGAAGAATGTTGCCTGGGTATCTGCACATTTCTAAAGTGAGAATTTGAGTTTGTAATACTTCTACAATGACAAATTAAACATTGGCCAAATTGTCAAATATTATAGGCAAACATTGTGAAAATAGCAGATCTACATGCTCACAACGCCTCACAAACGCGAGGCGTTGTGAGCATGTAGATCTGCTATTTTCACAATAGAACTGTGTTATACAAAATGTAATGGCTCAACTCTTAGTGCTCGTCAGGGTGGGGGGTCCCCAGTTAAAATATGATTATTTTGTGGGTCGCGGCCTGAAAAGGTTGAGAACCACTGCCCTAGTTGACCAGAGTCCCCCAGGGGTTTATGCGGTCCCCCTCCTGTTTCCCCCTCTACACTAGTCTGGGATCACTTCACTTTTCGGGTTTGTAACCGGTCTGGAGCGGAAACCACAAAACGTCACGTTGTAGTACTCAAAGGACTACAATTTGCCGGAAAGATCAAACCGGGTTCAGTTTTAACCCAAAATATTCCCCTGCACTCAAGGACACACTTTTAGGGCCTACCTAATAAACTCCTTGATGCGGAGTAGTTTTGCTTTTGAAAAATTCGTTTGGTATATGCATCTTTTAGTCCAACTTTTAGTGACTGGCAAGACTACACAAGGCTACTCGAGCATTTTAATAGGTATTGGGGAAACAAACGGAGGGAACCAAATCAAAGCGACGCCGCTTCTTCTAGTGGTTTCCGCGCTCTAGGCGGAAACCAAACGGCCTGTTGTGAACGAACACCAGGCTTTTTCTCAGAAAGCCTGGTAGGCGAGGTTACCTCTACACTACATAGCCCATCTTTGGTGAAAATAGACAAACATGTAGATCGGCTATATTTGAAGGGATGCTCACCCCAGGATAGGGATGCTATGGTTCTTTTGGAGATTTTCATCTAACACAAACGTTGCCTGACAAAAATAACTACTAGCCCATTTTATCAATTTAGTTTTACTCTGCCAATTGCTCCATGGCAAAAAAAAGAAAAAAATAACTATGAAACAAGCTATTTAGGCCTAGAATTATTGAATGCTTTAACTATTTTGAGAAATAGCAGATATACAAGCTCACAGCGCGGCACAGAGTGCCGCGCTTTGAGCTTGTAGATCTGCTATTTTTGAAAAAGTCTTGAAAATGTGTGCAAATCTTTGAATATATGTATTTTTAAAGCGAACGTTTGTACCTCAAATTTTGCTTCTGGGTGGTCCATGGAACTAAATATTTTGAGATGGGGGTCCGTGGCCAAATACATATCATTTTGGGGGTCCTTCACATGAAAAAGTTTGAGAACCACTGACACAGAAACATAGGTTTTTCAAAAAACTTTATAAGGATTCAAAAGACACTTATAGAATCGTGTCAAAATCAGGTCAAAGTTAAAATTGTCAGAGTGCCGCGCTGCGAGCTTGTAGATCTGCTATTTTTGAATATTTAAAGCATAAAATAATAATACGCAATAATGCGTAACCGGTCTAAATGGGTTAAACATGATCAGGGAGGACTCAAATGGCTTATCACTCAATTAATAGCATTTTATGCTATAAATCTCTTTGGGGGCGCCGACAATTACTCAAAAAACGTAGAGTTTAATGTATGTGTTACCTTATGTCAATGGAATGCAGGGAGCTGAGAGTAAACGTTGTTACCTAAACTGATTATTCATTTATCCTACTAATGTAATTTGCCGCTGCATTCCATTACGCCTCCTTAGATGTGCGACCAGGTGAGGAATCTATCCGTAGAACTAATATGTGTCACCAGATCAGAAATGATCCCATAAGCAAGGCCATCTGCTAAATGCATACATACGTTTATATACAGGGTTCCCACACATTTATACCAATTCATTTTCAAAACTTTTCCAAAATATTTAACCCAATTCCCAGGGACTATATAACAATAATTCAGCTCAATAACAGGTCGCTTACTCCTATGCGCAATGCCCAAAGACAGGTAGTGTATGCCAGTGGTTCTCAACCTTTTCAGGCTGTGACCCCCGAAATAATCATATTTTAACTGGGGACCCGGCACCCTGATGAGCACTAAGAGTTGAGGAATTTTGTATAACACTGTTCTATTGTTAAAATAGCAGATCTACATGCTCACAACGCCTCGCAACGCGACAATTTCTGCCTCTAATATTTGACAATTTGGCCCATGTTTAATTTGTCATTTCAGAGGTATTAACAAAATCAATAACCAAAAGACAATGCATAGCTATTTTTTTCCAGGACCTTCCAGGACCCTTGATGAATTCCAAAACTTTTCCAGAGCTGGAATTTCTTTTCTTCTATTTTTAAATTATTTCCAGGAATTTCATGACCGTAGAAACCCTGTATATCATACATGGGCAACTGGCGGCCCGGGGGCCACATGCGGCCCCCACCTTCACTTAATGTGGCCCGCAGGTTAATACTGGAATACTGATATATTATTGATTTCAGCTGTTACAATTCCAAACATGACCTGCTTTAATTCCGTCAGGCTATATTAGTAGCTTAATGACTAGTATAGTATTACGTAAAATGTATTTTTTTTTATGTCCAATGTATTTGTATTTAGGTTCATGAAGTTAACATGAGTATATAACTAAATGCGTTTGAAATTGATTCAAAATGTTACATTTCAGGATTCCAATTAAAAAAATAACAAAAAAATAATTCAGGATTCCAATTCAAAAGTGGCAAAAATAGCCGATCTACAAGCTCAAAACGCATCGCAGCGCGATGCGTTTTGAGCTTGTAGATCTGCTATTTTTGCTTCTTTTCTATGAGCTATGACAAAGTAGGATGTAGCAATATGCATTGTGGCCCTCTGGAGTGAAGGTGGAAATATAGTGGCCCTCGCCATCATCAAAGTTGCCCACCCCTGCTGTATATAATAATGTAAAACGCTCAACATTTGGGTCATAAATTACCTTGTGTATCCACTGCCATGGAACTCTGAGCTGTTGAAGCTCTTCAACACTGTTTGCTGGGAAGACAAAGAAAATGGACGGTTATGCCTGGCTTATACTTCCTCGTACAACGGTGTCATGTGCAAATAGCTGACCTTGTAGGTTATTGGCACCGTTGCAAAACTAAGTAGAAATGAGGCATTACAGTATAGTTTGATTGCTGAGGTTCTATGTAATCAATATGATCAGGACAAAATGAAGAGGTTCTAATCAATCAATACGCTAAGGATTGATTGATGAGGTTGTGTGTAAACAATATGATCAGGATTAAATGAAGAGGTACTGTACTGTAGGTAGGGCTGTCACAAATTATTACATAATCGTCTAATCGCGATTATGTCTTTTTCATAATTGTCATAATCGTTTCCATGTTGAATTTTTTTTAAATAAGATTAAAAAAAAAAGTGGCAATAGCAGATTTACAAGCTCACAACGTGTCGCGATGCGATGCGTTGTGAGCTTGTAGAACGGCTATTTCCACTATCAATTTAAGTGCAAGTATAACAATGTCAAATATGTCAGTAATTTCTTTGTATATTTAGGTTATGTGTCATATCTACCATGTGCGACTTAAAAGGCTAAAAGCCAAACAGAAATGTAATTGTCAACGACAAAAACTAAATTAAATCATTAATCACAATTATTTGAGTGACAATTAATCGTCATGTAAAATGTCATAATCGTGACAGCCCTAACTGTAGGCTATACAGTGTGTGTGTTGCTGCTCGCGAGCAAGCCTGGATCTTTAGTTGAGTGGTAACGTACGCGCCATGCCATCGGATACATAGGTCCCGGGTTTGCCTCCCAGCCGAGGCTACAGTGGTGGCAGCGGTACAAATTGGTACTGTCGGAGTGCTCCGTCAGTTCCTCGGGCGTTATAGACCTTAAGCCTGGTAGTCGACAGCGCGTTACTTGCTTGGTTGCGGAGGTCCCCCCTGTCAGTAGAGATGTGCCGATTGATCGGTGAGTGATTGCGATCGGCCGATAATGCGGCTTTGAACGGTATCGGCTCTGACGATCTACATGCCAGATCAGCTATTTTCACAATATTTATCTGTGGGACTGAATGTAACCTCAGCTTCAACTCTTACAAGTTGAATTGGATATTCAGCCTGCAATCTCCTAATGTTTATACTTAATATACAATGTCAATGTTTTGTAAGAAGAACAATTAAATATGCTGCTACAGTAACACAATAAATAGAAGAATTTATGGATTTGACAATCGATGGGGAATAACGGTATTGGCAGATACTGATTCCAGTTGATCGGTGATCCCCCAAAAATCGCAAACGGAGCATCTCTACCTGTCAGTCAAACCTAGCTACTGACTGGCGCGCGTGGACGTGCTTCCAGGGGGGGAGACCGTAGGCTATACGGTGTGTGCGTCGCTGCTCTTTAGTCGAGTGGTAACGTACATACGCGCCATCGGATACATAGGTCCCGGGTTCGCCTCCCGGCAGAGGCTACAGTTCTACTGTAATCAACATAATCAGGATTACATGTTGAGTAGGGATGGGTATCGTTCACCTTTGAATCGATATACCTTTTTCGATACCTGGGAATCGATACGATACCCTTTTCGATACCATTTTCATACTTTTTATTTAAGTTTAACTTCAACACGGAAAGAGTGGTGACTCGCTGCTGCGGTAGAGCAGAGGTGATGATGATAATCACACAGTGTGGCAGAGCGGAGAGTATAGACGTTGGATAATCATCATAATAATAAACATAGGCTATTGTCGGCTATTTTCCACAGTAACGAGTGTAGCCTACTAAAGCAGTCATTAAACTAACTCTCAGTAGCCCAACTGTTACAGATGCGACCAGCCAGGGGTGCGTTCCGGAGTATCGAAACAAGGTATCGTTAGTTTTTACGTGAACCGATACCCGATAGTATCGACGTCATGCGATCAATACCATTAAAAGTATCGCAGACGATACCCATCCCTAATGTTGAGGTTGTGTGTGATCAATATGACCAGGATTGATTGATGATGTCCTGATCAACATGATCAGGCCTAGAACAAAAGGTTATATGCAATCAATATGATCAGATGTGTGTAATCAATGAGATCCAGTTTTTTTTACCTCTATGTTGCCACATGTTGTAAAAGCAGTGAACATGAACATGAAGGCAAATCCCAGGATGATGATGTTCAACAGCGATTTCCCCTCTGGAGACATGATGATGTGTGTAGTGTGACAACAAGTCAAGTGTCTTCAAAAAAAGATGTAATCAGTGTCTACTCCTCCTAAAAAGAATAGAAAAAGACACATACGTTTATCTAACCAACTCCAATTCCACTCCAGTATATTTTCACATCATGCTAAAGGTATAAGTGACCAGTAAGACTCCCTAATCGGGAGATAAGCGACCGCCACGTCGCATACACAAACTTTAGAAGGCAATCGTAGCCAATCAGGAGGGAATATGGGAAATGTGACAGATCCATGATGATGACATGACTTTAGAGATACGTGTACCACTTTGTGTGATTTTAGGCCAAAATCTGATTCTGAATACATTGCCAGCATAAAACATTCCTTGGGCTTAAAATGACCCCCACAATACTGCGAACAGTGATGACTCATCACTTTTCATCACTAAACCATAGTTTTGTGGGGCCGTTTTAAGCCGAAGGAATGTTTTTAGTGCAAAACACATGCTTGCAATGGATTCAGAATCATCAACAATCAAAACCCTAGTTTGACCCCTCATATGTTACTTAAAGCAGATTCATTTTTTTGCATATTTCTTCCTGTATAGTAGAGTTGAAGCTGTAGGTATAAGTGAGCGTCTTTGGTGTAGGTTTCACACACATATTGCAAGCCCACTACAGCAGCTAAGTCCCATTTATTTGTATAACATGCTTAAAAACAACAGGAGTTGCGCTTTCCAGTCAGGAGTAAACCACATCTAGAAGCAGTTTTTATTGCATTGTTTACCTTGCACATCCGGTAACATTTGGTAATGTGAGTTATTTGTGTTTTGTTCAGAGCACACACCTGACAAAAGAACATTGATATTAAATATTGATGATAGTTAATTACAGTCGTTTAAACGTGTACATTATGCCTAGATTTAGTCGGCCCTTAGAGTGTTTTTATATTTTCTAAGGTGGCCCCCTTTTTGAAAAAAGTTTGGACACCCCTGCATTACAGGGTTCAGAGAGAGCCACACGTTAGGCAGACATACTAAAATCAGAAAACACAATGGAAGCAAACCCAGAAACAATTATCAAAAGCATTTTAAATAAAGTATAGAGTCATTTATTGCAGTGTTTGTTTGCGTTATTATCACTAGTCCTTACCCGTTCAAAGATATGAGCTCCGAAATGATGTGCAGTGTGTGTGCACTGTGCACACAGTATATAACTGGTGCTTGCATGATAATATGTAGGAGCATCAATGTAAGAAATACCCGTTTCGTTTAATGGCTACAGAGATACTGTGTACCGATCTGCATGATTTTTGGACATCATCTGTAACAGGGCCAGACAACAACCCCCCCCCCCCCCCCCCCCCCCCCCCCGCCTACACACACACACACACACACACACACACACACACACACACTAGAGGATGACACAGGAGTGGATTTTCACTCCTGTTTCGTCCCACTCCCGCAGAAAAAATCCTGTCCCATCCCAATCCTGGGCCAGAGTAAAACAATAAATCCCGTCCTGTCCCACTCCTGTACAATGACTCTTGGTCCCATCCCGCTCCTGGTCAAAATCACTCCCGTTCACATCCCGCTCCCGAATAAAAATAAAAATAAAATCGTGCAGATGTTTTTCTATTTTGATCCATATTATATTTTATATCATGTTTATTATTATATAATGTATAATTTTATAATGTTCGCAGTTCAAAGACCTCACTTTCCTGTGCAATTTATTTCTGCGATTTGATGAACTGGTCTGGGATGATTCCCGCTCCTGCCCACTCCTGTTGATTTTCATTTCCTGTCCCGTCCCGATCCTGGCATTAATACAAATTTGACTCCTGTCCTGCGGGAATCCTGCGGGACCCACGGGATTCCTGTAAAATGTCATCCTCCACACACACACACACACACACACACACACACACACACACACACACACACACACACACACACACACACACACACACACACACACACACACACACACACACACACACACACACACACACACACACACACACACACACACACACACACACACACACACAGAGAGCTGGTTAAACATTTTGCCTCATGCTAGATGCAGAATAGATATGCCTCATGCTAGATGCAGAATAGATAGTAGATACACCATCTAACATATAATTAGAGAGAGAGGTCAGTCAGTCAGTCAGTCACAAAATGCATTATCTATTCACTCGCTTCAGCGACTGATCTCAAATTTAACATGGCATTGGTCATTAGCATTATACACACGGTGACGGGAGCCCGAATTTCATTTTTCCCAAATTCTAGCGATTAATTAGCGTTTCTTCACTCTACAGCTCTACAGCCTGTTGTCAGGGTTACGGTCTGTTCCTCCAGGCCATGGGATCTGTAGCCCCGGGCCCACACACCCCTCTCTCACAGTTAGGAATGTTGCAGTCTCTCTCTCTCTCTCTCTCTCTCTCTCTCTCTCTCTCTCTCTCTCTCTCTCTCTCTCTCTCTCTCTCTCTCTCTCTCTCTCTCTCTCTCTCTCTCTCTCTCTCCTCTCTCTCTCTCTCTCTCTCTCTCTCTCTCTCTCTGTGCATGGGTCACGCATGCAATGGGTGATGTGTGTCTCATCTTCCAACGGGTATACAAAAACTTATGTGGAGCAAATACATCCTCATACTTCTATTCACCTAATTTTGCTGTTAAATTATTTGTATCCATCATAAATATACACTCCTCCATGGGCTGCTCCTTACATTATGATGCTCCCACATATTCTCACGCACGCACCATGCAGTTACAGTTACTTTCCCCAAAACCCACACTCTGCACATATTTTGCAGCACATGAACGGGTAAGGTCTAGTAAAAATGCTAATATACAGCATATGATTTGTGAAAGTGACAAACGGGCTTCACAGTTATGTCAGGTGTGTTCATATGCTAATGGTGATGCGATTCAGATGAATTGCTCCAGCCAGTGAGGAGAAACGCTGTGACAGACACTCACTCACTCAGACAGACATTCGGAAAATTATAGTATAGATATGAAATCAAACTCACCTTCTGTCTGCATGTAGTTCAACCCTGTGGCTGCTATAGTTTGTGACAGGCTGACAGCTCATAGCGACCTCAACAACATGGTACTTTAGCTGAATAATAAATAATAAATATGTTATGATAATAATTCAAGAGCTAAGAAACAACTCTTTTCCATTAGAGTAGCACAACAAATGAAGGAGTCTTTCCAGGCCGTTTTTCATTCCTGCAGTGTAGACAATGCACAGCGTATTACTGCCCTCCGCAGGTCGGGAGTAGAACTCATTTGGCATTATCCTCACTGATTATTTGGGCTAGTGGTGGAAAGAGTTAGCCAGGTTTAGCCCATACTATATTCACACTGCAGTTAAAGGTGATACACCATGCATTTAAAAAGTATTTATGTCATATTTTGTTTATGTCCCAAAAACGTTTTTGAAAAGGTTTGAGGCTAAATTACCACTCCTGAATAGAGCCTCTCTCATTTTTGAATGGCTCTCAGAGCATTTTAGCTGCAGTACTACCTTTGGCCTGAACTTGAGTAAATGATTTTCTATGTTACTGTATGCTGCCAGATGACCTGAGAGTACCGTTTCCTTTTCTTTTGATGAAGAATCTCTGGTGAGTGTAGTTGTCTTTTGTGTGCCTTTCTTAACAAGGGTGCTAAGCTAACTGTTAGCATGAAGCTGCAGTACATAAAGGGAAACAGGGTTGATAGGCCTGACATCTGTCTCTTTGTGTTGTGATGAGTTAAGTTGAAAACTAAAAAACAAGGGGTTTTCTATGTTGTGTTAGATCAGCAAAGTTTTTACTATGTATCAATCATTCTTTCAAAATAAAATACACTGAAAGTACACAGTCAAAATTACTGTGGCCACATACAGTAAGAACATTGGTGACAACGTTACATTTAGTGCCACAATAACATTACATTTCATTTTGTATGCTTATTCATGCATGACAGTTCAGTTCAGAGATCACCTTTGCTGATCTAACACAACATAGAAAACATCCTTTTTTTAGTTTTCAACATTTACTCATCACTCCACAAAGAGACACACACACAGACCTGTAAACTATGTTTCCCTTTATGTACTGTAGCTTCATGCAAACAGTTAGCTTAGCACCCTTGTTAAGAAAGGCACACAAAAGACAACTACACTCACCAGAGATTCTTCATCAAAAGAAAAGGAAACGGTACTCTCAGGTCATCTGGCAGCATACAGTAACATAGAAAATCATTTACTCAATGTCTGTAAGGTTAATCACATTAGTTGCCTCAGAATCAGCTTTTAAAGCTTTGGAACATGTGTCAAAACACTCTCTTAGAAAAACATATGGAGCTCTCTGCTCTGCTGCTGGCTTCCTCCTCTCTTCTTCTGCAGCAGGCAGGGAAAAATGTGCTCAGGAGCTCCCCCTGGTGGAGAGTTCGGCCATTGTTCATATTGGCTACATATCAACTTGATTCTTACAGAATATTAAGGTGTACATTATGCTGTTAAACTATAGCTAAGCTATAGTCTGGATGGCGACAGAGGTGCTGGAAAAAGGAGAATGAAAACGGCCAAGTAAGGTAATTAATCTTGTGATTATATGTTTACAGTTGCGTGTACTTTATTAATACTACAGTCTGTAAAGAAATTCATCACTCAATCACTGAATTGTTTTGTTCTCTCTCATACATAGCTAAGAGATGTCAATAGATGTCTACTGCACCTGCCCGAAGAACTCTTGATGCCCCTGGAAACAATCAACCTGCTGTTTTCTTTTTTCTTTTTTTTTTACGTACATATTGAAGTGTTCTTTTTTCTTCTTCTTCATATTAGAAGTGTTTATTATACTGGAAGTGTTTTATTGCAAGAAGTGTTTTAATATCCTTCAGCTGTTTCCTGTTCTATTTTAGAACAATTCTTATTGAGTGCAGGATTACACCTATTTTGATACAATATTGTATTTTTACTTTTTTGCAGAAACAATTATATATATAACGTCTCAATTTATTAAAGTTTTATGAATTAAGGTTACAGTAACCAGCCACTATGGGGTGTTTGCGCTCTTCACTTAGCCACCTCTAAGCCTAGGTATGTTTTTTATAATGAAGCGTAATGGTATGATGTTTGAATAATATGACCATGTGATAATGAGTGTTAATTTGTTTGTAATTAATTGTAAGAGTTTGTTAGGACCCTGATTTATTACGTTTCATTTGAGTGGTAATAACATCATCCTTATTCTGTCTTATTCTGTCTTGTTTCTGTCTAATAAATTCTAATTACCTTGTCGTTGATTAGTTTTTACAGTACAATTCTGTGATAATGAGTGCTAATTTGTTTGTAATTAGAGCACATTATTTTGTAATGAAGCCTAATGTTAACTCATACAGTGCCATCCGGCCACAAGGGGTGCTAGAGTGCCAGAAATGTATCCATAGACCTTCTTTATAGCTTTCGTCGACCCTCTCCCAACTGGCTTGTGTTTTCACTCCGGTCAATCCTATGGGTGTCTAGAGGAGGAAGCTAGCTGACACGTAGCCAAAATACTAACCCATTTAGAAGCCCGATCTAAAGCTATTTCAGCCGCAAAAAACGTTCTCTTTGGGTCTGGGGACACAATCAGGAGAAAATCCTGTCTAAAGATGTGATTTATTATTGGAGTGGGCGGCGCGATTCGGCCGTTAGCGCGAATACGGCCCGTGGATGGCCGAGTCTAAGTCCCGGCCAAGGATGGACGTCTAGACCGGGGCTTCGTTGAGGCCTCCGATAAAATAATTCATTTTATTAAATATCCCAGACATGTTCGGGATAGGCACCCTGGAATACGTCGCGCCGCCTACAATGAACATTTGGTGAACATTGGGGGGGGGGGGTCTAAACTTTATTTTAAACCATTTTCAATGGAATAAATCGTCGGAGCATCTAGCGTCTCTCGTTGGTGAGCGCTGGGCGAGCCGGGACCACCCACGTTGCTCCAAGCAGCTCTGGGTAAGTAAAATAGCAAATTTAAAATTGTTTTTGATCCAGAATATCCCGAACATGTTCGGGATAGGCACTAAAAGGGTTAATTAAGAAGAGTTTGTTATGATCCTGATTTGTTACGTTTCATTCAAGGGTTAATAACGCCATCCTTATTATGGCTTTATTCTGTCTTTGTTTCTGTCTAATAAAAATGATAAGTTCTAATTACCTTGTCGTTGATTAGTTTTTACAGTACAATTCTGTGATAATGAGTGCTAATTTTTTTGTAATTGGAGCACATTATTTTCTAATGAAGCCTAATGTTAAATAAGTAGACTTTGTTAGGACCCTGATTGGTTGTGTTTCATTCGAGGGGTAATAACGTCATCCTTATTATGGCTTCATTCTGTCTTTGTTTCTGTATAATACAAATTATAAGTTCTAATTACCAACACATTGTTTCTTATTATGGCTTTATTCTGTCTCATTCCGTCTTATTAGTGGAGATAACATAAAATTAAAGGCCTAATAAAAACACCTTAGATCTACAGAAAGCCTTATTAGCAAGCCAGCCAGCATGAGAGGTAGTCCGTAGTTGTTGTAATGTAACTAAGTAAGTGGAAATAACGTTAACGTTAGGCCTAATAAAGAAAATTGTATTCCTTATTAAAGTTTGTTAGGACTCATGCAATCATGTTATTCCTTATTAGAGTTTGTTGGGACCCTGATGTTACGTTTCATTCAAGGGGTAATAAAAACATCATCCTTATTGTGGCTTTATTCTGTCTTATTCTGTCTTTGTTCTTGTCTAATAAAACATTATAAGTTCTAATTACCAACACATTATTTCTTAATTATGGCTTTATTATGTCTTATTTTGTCTTATTAGTGTACTGTAAAAAAGGGTGGGACCGAGTATGTTAATACAATATAACAATAGGGGAGGTTGTATTTAGTCTCCCTGCTCTTCTATTGAGACATTTAGATGGTGTCAAAGGTCAACCTAGACCAGGGGTTTTCAAAGTAGGTGATGGGGCACCCTGGGGTGCCGTGACGGCAGTCCAGGGGTGCCTCAAAATGATTTGATGATATTAGTTGGAATTCATCAATATCACTTCACAATGTGAAGACCTGATTTGCACTGTACTTGATGCGTTATTTTCCCATCTACGGCCAACTCTTCATTAAAAATAGCAGATCTACAAGCTCACAACGCGTCACAACGTGACGCGTTGTGAGCTTGTAGATCTGCTATTTTTGGTGAACTTTCCCCCCAGAATAGGGATGCTGGGTTTCAAGTAGTTGTAACGTTATTTTCAGTTCTGATGGAAACGGATATTTCTCCTCCCCAACATAGCCACTGTATCTCAGCTGGAAAGATGTGCATATTTATGTTGCTTGATATGATGTAAGATTCTAAAAGTTAACAGAGTTAAGCCCTTTGCACACAGGCACGTTTATCCGCACGGATAAAAAGGACAATTTCATATTTTTTTTTAGAGAAAACAATGATTCTCTACGACCTCATGCACACCTGATCCGAATTAGCCGTGCGATGAGTGGCTGCGGCCGTGCGTTTTTTTCTCGATCGAACCCAGTTCGATTTGTGCGTCTTGTCGCATGCGGTAAAAAACTCATCACTCCTTTTATGACTCCTTTTGGGATTCGCAGCGCCGATTCCGCACAGTATTGCACATCAAATCCAATGCATTTTATTCATGCAGCAAACGGAAAAAACACAACTGTCCTGTGTGCAAAGGGCTTAATGCAGGGGTGCCGTGGATGAGAAAGTTATTTACAGGGGTGCCCTGAGTCAAAAAAGTTTGAAAACCCCTCACCTAGCACCTAGACACAGGATCTGACACACAGTTTGACCTGATGCTCAAGATTCAATGTATCAATGATCAAGCAGGCTGGATTACCATTGAGCTCATGGTTCAATGGTAAAATGCTGAATGCAAGAAACCAGGTTCAAATCCGGGACTGAAGAGTTAGTTAAATATTGCAGCTTTAATAATAATAATAATTGCGACCATAGGTCGCATTTACTATCAAACCCTGCACAAAGTGTAAGTAACTCCGTCCGTCCCTCCGTCTGTCTGTAAGTCTGTCTGTCACACCTCACACGTCACACTTTTTCCCTGCTTATATCTCCGCAACCGTTGCCCCGATCCATGCCAAATTTTGCACACACGTTCCTTGGCTGCCAAACTACAACCTCCAAGGACCCCCGGAGCTCCTGGGGACCCCCAGATGTAAAAAATGACCAAATGCGCAAACATGACCAAATGACCACCCCAACGGGGCTGCTCACGGGGAATTCCCGGGGACCACCGACTCCTGGTGCTCCAGAACGGATGCAAAAGTGGTGGCGCCCCCAGTGGAGGACCCCCTACACTGCAGCTCACATAAAATGCCGTAACTCCGGCTAGGAGCGACCGGGACAGCCGGGGCCGGTACCTATTCGTCCGCCTTGCCGGCGCGGAGACCCCACCCCTCATTTCTCACATGGCCCTCTTCTAGCGCCACCATGAGGCCGATTCTTGCAAAACACATTTTTGGACACTGCTCCTACAATTTTCACCCTAAAATCTCGCAAATCGGTACACAGTATGTCTACACTCATCCCATCAACATGAATCTGTCCCATATAGCGCCACCTCCAGGCCGATTTTTAAAAACACATTTTTGGACACTGCTCCTACAGATTTTGCCCTAAAATCACGAAAATCACTACACAGTATGTCTACACTCATGTCATCAACATGGATCAGGAAGATTTTGGCAAAACACATTTTTGCCCTATTTGTGGAGATAAGTGACCTACGGTCGCTTATCTCCCGATTAGGGAGCCTTACTGGTGTTATGTATTGTGGTCCCGGGTTTCGGCACCATTATGTAGTGTATTAAAAACACTACATCGGAGAGTTCTGACACAGATATTAGACTGAATTCATAAGTACGAAGTTGCTGTGCATAGTTCTTAGCCTTGTGCTGCGAGGAGAGACGAGAGACGCAGGCAGGTAATCAGGTTCTTCCATCAGTTTTATTAGGCACAGAGACAGACAGCAGCAGAGACTGAGCTCCCAGCGGTCAGCTTGCCGGTGGGACACACCCTAAACATACAGTCAGTGTTACTTATATTGGCATGTGTGTCAATCATTACATTGAAAAGAGCCAAGAATAGGCTCAAAGGTGAGAATGACCACAGCTATTTGTCCAGTCACACTTACATAAAGATGTGCTGGTTCATGCTTACCTAACCTGTATGTACCCATCATATGAGTGTGTACGTTAACGTAAGGCGTTACAATGACTTGGATGTACCATCTTGTACATGTATGGACATAACCAGACCATAAATGTAGGCCTACTTAGGCCTAGTACTTTGCTTGCATTGTAATCCCAAACGCAACAAAATGGAGCGTGTAACAACAAATTAACATGTGGTGCATATTAACCATAATAGTCTGGAGGTTTGGCACAAATATAATTGAAAAGATGAGACAATAACAAGGACCAGACCTTGTATAATAATCAAGATAGGTTTATTACACAAAGTGTGGTAATACAGTCAACCGGCTAACTTGCTTTTGTTTGGATAAGCCTCGGCTGCAAGCGCCAAGTGCTCATCCTCAGGTCTTGCTTTTATACCATATTCTACAACAGTGTGTGTTCACATGCACATATCAGAGATAAGTGGTCAAGGCGTGTGCACATCTTATCATGTGGGTGTGGCTTCAGTGGCTGTGCATGAGAGTGCATGAGACCAATGGTCAGTGTACAGTTGATATAACATGCATGTCCTGCTTTCTTTGCCTGCCCATTGTATAACATACATGGGCTGATGTCTGGTTATCATTATACAATGACCATTAATTGCTCAGGTGTCCTTAGTATCTCTATGTGTGAAAGTTGACCAAGTGTCTAGAGTGGACAGTCATGGTTACATCTATGGTTAAATAAGTAGGAGAAAAGTCATTACTTATGTCACGTTTGTTGGAGACACGTGTAACCTGGCTAATAGGGAGTGGCACAGGACACAGAACAAAATTATGGGTTCTTTATTCCCAGTAAGTTGGTGTTACTGTATTTCTTTGTTTTATGTGGATAAAAACCAAAAACAACTATATGCCACAGTTTGGCTGGTAGGGCATGCAAGCCAGTAAAGAAAACAAAATGCAAATTGGCCCAAGTTTGGCTCTTAAAGTGGAGAATCACTGTATACACTATACAGTATGTAGTACACAAAAGATAACAAAATACGGTAGCGGCTCTTTCTATGGAAATAAACAACAACATACCATAAGCAATTTAGATATTCCCTTAGTTTACAACAAAGCAGAAACAAAATACTTTAAATGGGAGTTATGTCTAAAACTCACCATGCACAGTATGTTGGGATGGCCAGCTCACATACTGAACACACACTGGTCCCTCATAAACTTCACCCCCTTTCCTCTGGGAAAAACATTAACATTTTCAGTAAAACATCTGCTATGAGAACCAGCTTGACATTTTCTTACATTTCAATATGTTGAAATAAAAATACAATCAGTGTTAAACAGTACTTACAGAACAGTGAGGGCATATTCAACAAAGTGTTAAAGCACTAGTGGCCAGCTTCCTCTCTGGTTTACAATCTGCAACCACCAAAATGCATTCTTAATCACCTTAACTTCAACCCACAAAATATAGGACTACAGTATGCTGAATCAAGATGTGTTTACATCTGTATCTGTAAATATACCATGAAAGTATAGCATCTTTACCAGGATAATCTCTTCAGAGTCCTTCACATCACAGCTTGTTTGCATTCAAGACTTTCCCAGAAAATGTTGTGTAACCCTTGACCCCAACAAAAAGGGAACTCCTAAAGTGACAGTGCCGCACAGAGGACTCACAAAGAACTGCAGGCATATTTGCTCCTAGCCTAGAATGACAGTGCCACATAGTGGAGTTTATATAAAACTGCAGGCATACTTGCCACTGGGCTACATTCTCCCCTGCTAAGTAGTCAACGTCCCGGTGACTAGCATACATTTCCGACTTCATTTATAGCCTCCCTGAAAAAGGCTGCTTCCATAGGCCTATGTGTCATCCCCGGTGAGAACACCTCTGAGTTGAGAGAAATAGATCGACAGGATGATCTTGGCTCATTGAAAGGATTAGAATGCACCCCTGCATTTGTTCTGCAACTCCTGCGAGGAGTATGTACATCTATTGCGGGTTCACTGTCAGACACATCCAGCTCGAGTTCAACCACTAAGTCAGTGGCTGAGTCAGTGTGTTCACTGACAGACACATCCAACTCGGGTTCAACCTCCGAGTCAGTAACCGGTTCAACCCTACCAGGGTCAACATCAATGTGGGCCCTACTACCCTGTGACACATCCCTAGCGGGTGCAAGAGGTTCAGTGCTGGCCTCCTGAGTTACTTCAGGCAATGATTCTTCCTCAAGCACAACAAACCCCGGGTCTGAGTCCCCTGGGCAAGATTCAGAAAGCACATGCATTGGAGTGTTAATAGGAGACCGACTTCTAACCGGTGTTGGGGTTGATATAGGACTCACACATGGTCTCAAATTAACCCTATGAACCCTCTTAATGGGGCCCCCGCCCACTGGTTCAACTGCATGTGTCGTACCTTGCACCTCTACCACTCTGTACATGGTAGGCCCCCAAGCATCCTGTATCTTGTTTCTCCCCGGTGGCCGGTGCCTCAAGTAAACTAGCTGACCAATGGTGACGGGGGGACAGAACACTTTGCTCTCTTGCTGTGAAACTCGTTCTGCTGCCTTTTGTTCCGCATATTCTTTTGCTCTGGTATGTGCTTCGTTCAAACGCTCTTGATGGACTATCAGCCAGTCATTTTTCTTGTCCATCACTTGCTCGGTGCCCAGCAGTGCATCGACAGGAAGGTGTGGGTTGACCCCATAAAGAAGGAAATAGGGTGAGTATCCCGTACTGGCATGAGGCGTCACATTATAGGCATAGACCAACTCCGGCAGGTGTTCAGGCCAGCGGCGCTTCTTCTCGGGGGGCAGTGTGCGTAAGAGATCATGGAGGGTTCTGTTGAACCTCTCGCATTGCGCATTGCCCTCTGGGTGATATGGGCTTGTGCGGGTTTTCTTCACTCCATAAAGCTTACACAGTTCTGCAACCACTTGACTCTCAAACGTTTTCCCTTGGTCACTGTGTAATCTTTCAGGACACCCAAACTTCATAAACCACTCCTTAAGCAGGACTTTGGCAGTAGTGTCAGCCTTCTGGTCGCGGGTTGGAAAAGCCTGTGTGAACTTAGTAAACACGTCAGTGACCACTAACACATTTTCACGCCCATCTGAAGCGGGTTCTAGGACAGTGTAATCAACTGCAACAACTTCCAAGGGTCTCGTTGCCAGAAATGGTTTAATGGGAGCCTGTATCTTTGGTTGAGGCATTTTGGTCATGATACACCGCTGACACTTCTTAACCCACTGTTCAACGTCGTCATACATGCCCACCCAAAAGCATCTCTGTCTCAATAGATTCTGTGTGCGTTCGATGCCTTGATGTCCCATCTGGCCATGAACACTGTCCAACACTTGTGGTTTCATGCAGTCTGGCAACAGGAGCTGAAAGCACTCACCATCATGAGGATCTTCTATCACCCGGTACAACAGCCCATCTCGCTCTCGAATGCGATGCCACTGTTTCAGCAAGGACAAAGTAGATTTAGACATAGTTGACCTCTCTTTCTTTCCTGGTTTCTGCTGCTTCTCCCAACACCTGCGTAACACACTGAGAGAAGGGTCAGCCTCCTGGAACTGCCGAAGCTCACTGTGGGTGTACCCTGGAAGAGTTGGGGTGTTACTCATTGTCTCACACTGGTCAACTTGGTCGTCCCCATTTTCCAAAGCACGGATCTGTTTTACCTTGTGGCATCTAATCCCTGCTGTTGCTAGAGCTGGCTCTATCGGTGTCCCTTTATTAATGACATTGCATATAGCCACACAATCATCATATTCAACATCATCCCAGGCAGCCTTGGGCTCCCCTGCTAAAGGCTGCCTAGAGAGGGCATCAGCGGCAGTGTTGCACCGTCCTGGACGGTACTTGACTTCAAAGTCAAAGACTGATAATTGAGCCACCCATCTCTGTTCTATGGCTCCTAACTTTGCTGTAGACAGATGACATAAAGGGTTGTTGTCCGTGATCACAGTGAACTTGGATCCAAGAAGATAGCCTCTAAATTTTTCTGACACAGCCCACTTGAGCGCAAGGAGCTCCAACTTCATGCTACTATAATTACGGTCATTCTTCTCTGCGTTGCGAAGTCTCCTGCTAGCATAAGCAATCACTCTTCTCCTATCTCCTTGCTGCTGGGAGAGGATAGCACCTAAACCAAGGCCACTGGCATCCGTTTCCAGGATAAATGGCTGGGTAAAATCGGCATAGCCTAATAACGGGGCACTGGTCAGCCTTGCCTTCAACTGCTCAAATGCATTCAGACACTCAGATGTCCATGAATTGTTGAAAATCTGCTTTGCTCTTGCAGGGCTGTCTTCCTGGAGGCAAGAGTTGACAATATCATGAAGAGGACCAGCCAGCTTGGAGAAACCCTCCAGAAATTTCCTATAGTAGCTACAGAGGCCTAAAAATGACCTAAGCTCTTTGACAGAGCTAGGTACACTCCACTGTCTAACTGCCGCTATTTTGTCTGGGTCTGTACCTATGCCGTCTGCCGAGATCTGATGACCCAGGAAGCGCACCTCTGGCTGTAAGAAATTACACTTTTCCAGCTTAACTTTTAACCCAGTCTCTTTCAGTCGCTTCAGCACTGTCTCTAGCCTCTCTAGATGGTCTTGAAACGTCTGAGAGAACAGCAGAATGTCATCGAGGTAGACTAACAGGATCTGGAACACTAAGTCATGCATGGTGGCCTGCATAAGTCTTTGGAATGTAGCAGGGCCATTACAAACTCCAAATGGCATTCTCAGATATTCAAATAACCCAAAGGGAGTGGTAAATGCCGTCTTCTGCCTGTCATCTTTATGCATTGCAACTTGATGGTACCCGCTGGCTAGATCAATTGTCGAGAAGAACCTCGCCCCACACAGAGCATCAAAGCTTTCGTCGATACGAGGTAAGGGGAAAGCATCACGCTTGGTCTTGGCGTTAAGTTTCCTATAGTCTACACACAGTCTAAGACTTCCATCTGTCTTCCTGACTAAGACTATGGGTGCTGCATAACTGCTAGAACTCTCCTGAATAATCCCCTTCTTCAAAAGCTGGGTGATGTGCTCCTTAACTTCGCTGTACTGAGTCGGTGGAATGCGGCGGTATGGCTGCGTTACCGGCACGTCATCCACTAAATGTATCGCATGCTGGACTTTGTCAGTGTACCCAAGATCATCATCCCCCAGGGCAAAGACCTCAGAATAACTTGTCAGTAAAGCACCCAACTCAGCTTTTTGTTCAACAGTGCCACCCATATCAAGTTTGCCCAGTAGTTCTTGTAAGCTGCTATCAGACAGTTGTGGTGCTTTCTTATCGACAGTTATCTGTTCCACCTTGGCTGATACACGTTGGAAATTAACCTCACACTCTTGGCCATTTTCCACACACTTCACAGGAAATAGCATGCCTAATTTGGTCTTCGGTTGAAGCCAAACATCTTCCTGGGAGAGGTTTATGACTTGGACCTGAAACTGAGGGCTCTGGGTGGACACTAGCGTGGGCATGACAATCAGGCCACTCGGCAAGGCCACGTTTGCAGGTTCCAACAACATTGTTACACCATCTCCACCGTTTCTGAAACCTTTCGCTGAGATGGTAGCAACCGTGGTGGCAGGGATACGAACAGCATCACGACCTGCTACCCGCCCCATGCATGACTTTTCAGTGAGGTCCACCTTATGCATCTGCTGAAATACCTCTCTCCAATCAGAATCTAGCTGGCCGCCCAGGGTGGTATCAAACTGAGCGTACACCAGCTGTCTGCACCTGCTAAGTATATTCATGCCTAGGAGGCCGGGAGCAGAGGAACGAGAGTCTTGAGGCTCCTTCACCACTAGAAAACCGCAGTCAGGGATTGTCATGCCCATCGCCTCCATCTCCAACTCAATATAACCCAGGTAGGGTATTCCCAACCCGTTAGCTGCAGTTAACTTGAGCCATCCTGTTGTCGAAAGCATATCTTCGTCTTCCCCTGATAAATGCTCTCTGAAGAACCCCTCACTGATAGTGCTAACTTGGCTACCCGTGTCCACCAAACATGACATTATGACACTCCCAATGTTCACATTAACAGTATGACATTTACCAACAGCACGTTCCAGTATTTTGTCACGATCATGGTCAGGTCTGCTTGAGCCTATGGACTTCCCTCGTATTGCTTGGCTCATAGCAACCGAGGGCTCTAGTTTTCCTGTGCGGTGGGGGAATCTGATGGTGTGCTGTTTCTCTGAGAACAGTTTCGGGCTATATGTCCCACCCCCTGACACTTGAAACAGATAGGCTCCCCATTATCTGTAAACCTAGGTCTGGCCTTAGGTTTGCTCTCATCTCTATTGCGGCTTTTCTCCCTCTGTACAGTGAGATCCTTTACTGCACTGGTCAATTCTCCAATAGCTTTGCCCTGCTCAGCCACCACTTTTAATACATCTTCTAAAGTTAGAGGCCTTTTCTTTTGGGCATCAATAGCAGAGCACTGAGTCAACTCTTCTGCGCAATCACATGCTACTACATTGCTTTTGACTGTTTTAGAGGTACAAGGCTTATCCTCTATTGACCACATGATGGCCTCATCACGCACTTCAATGAAGGTAGCATCTGGTTTATCCCTGATAAACTTCCGAAGTTCTCTCCTCAGAGACAAATCGCTAACCCCCTCCATGAACTGGTCTCTGATAGCACGCCTCCCGTCTGATAATGCAGTAGGTGACTGCTTCATTACTGAGCTGAGCATTTGTGAGAGAGCATGAGAAAAATTACGTAGGTCTTCCCCCTCCCTTTGTTTACGACCATAGAAAGCCTGTAATAACTGAGAAGTACTGCGCTTTTCTCCAAAGGCCTCTCGGAGATATTTAAAGATGTCCTTTGTTGCACCAGGATCCCCACCCATACGTAAGCGCACTTCATCTAAGGCTGGACTTTTTAGAAGTGATAACACAAAGTCGACCTGGTCGGCAGGTGTTTGGTCTCTGGGTCTAATCACACGTTCGACCTCTTCTATGAATTCATCAACAGAGCGACCATCTTTGATTATATCACCACTAAAGGGCTGAATAGTGCGTTCTCTAGGTACATACACATATGACCGTCTGGGCTCATTACCTAGGGTAGCAATAGTAGCCATGGCTTGGTCCTGTTTTCTGCTTAGATCCAGTAATTGAGCTCTAAGTGCATCCATACTGTCTGCTGCAGCTCCCCCTATGGCTCCACCGCCTACATCCCCAGGAAGGTCAATATTCCCACCTCCTTCATCCCTAGACATTGTGAACAGCTTGAAGTGTTGTTATTACAAAAATACTTCAGTCTCTGAAAACCCCCCAAAAAATAAAATAACTGGACGTTATGTGGATACGTCTTCTACGCTGGTCGTTGGTGCTGCCTGGATCCCTGCTCTGGTTGCTGCACCTCCTGCAGAGACCTCCTCCGTCCAGTATCACCTCTTCACCACTACCGTATTTTGTGTACTGTATCCACTTTTACTATAAGAGCCAAATTGTTATCAGGACCACCAACTATCAGAAACCCCACTCCTGGTACCAAAATGTGTAACCTGGCTAATAGGGAGTGGCACAGGACACAGAACAAAATTATGGGTTCTTTATTCCCAGTAAGTTGGTGTTACTGTATTTCTTTGTTTTATGTGGATAAAAACCAAAAACAACTATATGCCACAGTTTGGCTGGTAGGGCATGCAAGCCAGTAAAGAAAACAAAATGCAAATTGGCCCAAGTTTGGCTCTTAAAGTGGAGAATCACTGTATACACTATACAGTATGTAGTACACAAAAGATAACAAAATACGGTAGCGGCTCTTTCTATGGAAATAAACAACAACATACCATAAGCAATTTAGATATTCCCTTAGTTTACAACAAAGCAGAAACAAAATACTTTAAATGGGAGTTATGTCTAAAACTCACCATGCACAGTATGTTGGGATGGCCAGCTCACATACTGAACACACACTGGTCCCTCATAAACTTCACCCCCTTTCCTCTGGGAAAAACATTAACATTTTCAGTAAAACATCTGCTATGAGAACCAGCTTGACATTTTCTTACATTTCAATATGTTGAAATAAAAATACAATCAGTGTTAAACAGTACTTACAGAACAGTGAGGGCATATTCAACAAAGTGTTAAAGCACTAGTGGCCAGCTTCCTCTCTGGTTTACAATCTGCAACCACCAAAATGCATTCTTAATCACCTTAACTTCAACCCACAAAATATAGGACTACAGTATGCTGAATCAAGATGTGTTTACATCTGTATCTGTAAATATACCATGAAAGTATAGCATCTTTACCAGGATAATCTCTTCAGAGTCCTTCACATCACAGCTTGTTTGCATTCAAGACTTTCCCAGAAAATGTTGTGTAACCCTTGACCCCAACAAAAAGGGAACTCCTAAAGTGACAGTGCCGCACAGAGGACTCACAAAGAACTGCAGGCATATTTGCTCCTAGCCTAGAATGACAGTGCCACATAGTGGAGTTTATATAAAACTGCAGGCATACTTGCCACTGGGCTACACACGTGTACTGGAAAGCCTTCAATCCATGAGGCACAGGGATTTTTGTACACATGTATACAGGTGTGTGTAGGTGTGTGCAATATGTTAAAATAATACACTACAATAACAATAATACTGACGAACACTTCAGGCAGTTTATAAGGGTAATAATAATAATGATAATAATATGCATTTTCATACAGTTAAGCTTCACTGTTGGCTCTGTACTTGGTCTAGTTTGTATGTGTATGTGTGTGTGTGTGTGTGTGTGTGTGTGTGTGTGTGTGTGTGTGTGTGTGTGTGTGTGTGTGTGTGTGTGTGTTTGTGTGACAGTGTTGCAACAGCTCTGTGCTGTGTCAAAGCTCCTCCCCTCTCTGACTCAGAGGAGTCAGGAAACAGAAACTTACAGCACACTCTTCTCTGTCGAGACACACACACACACACACACACACACACACACACACACACACACACACACACACACACACACACACACACACACACACACACACACACACAGAAACAGGCGATAAGATTCACGTTCAGATCAAACACACCTTCCAGTGAGGAGGACAGACTGTCTTTCCACAGCTACAGGAGGGAATACTGACCCAGACCACTGGAACCTGCTGCTGACTCTGTCAGCTGAATGGACTTTAACAACAACCACCATTCAAAGTGAAAGTAAACTTCAGGGAACATTCTAGAGGACTCTGAGTTTTACCACCACTGACTGGCTGATTTCCTTTATTGAGCAGAGTGTTTGTTGCTTCATTCAGGGACAAAATGGCATCCAAGGCAACTCGCCCAGAAGAGGATTATTGCTGTCCTGTGTGTTGTGACATCTTTAAAGATCCTGTTCTCCTGTCCTGCAGCCACAGCTTCTGTAAAGCCTGTCTGCAGGAATGGTGGAGAGAGAAGGTAATAAAAGAATGTCCAGTTTGTAAGAAGAGACATTCAGTGGATCCACCCAGAAACCTGGCTCTGAAGAACCTGTGTGAGGCCTTCATACAGGAGAGACATCAGATAGCTTCAACAGGGTCTGAGGTTCTCTGCAGTCTGCATGCTGAGAAACTCAAACTGTTCTGTCTGGAATGTCAACTGGCCGTGTGTCTTGTGTGTCTGGATTCTAAAAAACACACCAAACACAGTTTCAGACCCATCGATGAAGTTGCACTGGAACACAAGGAGGAAGTCCAGAAATCACTGAAGCCTTTACAAGAGAAACTGGAGGTCTTTAATAAAGTTAAAACAAACTGTGACCAAACAGCAGAACACATTAAGGTCCGGGCCCGACACACAGAGATGCAGATGAAGGAACACTTTAAGAAGATGCATCAGTTTCTACAAGAGGAAGAGGAGGCCAGGATCACTGCACTGAGGGAGGAAGAGCAGCAGAAGACTCAGATGATGAAGGAGAAGATTGAGGGTCTGAACAGAGACATATCAACCCTTTCAGACACAATCAGAGCCATAGAGGAGGATCTGAGAGCTGAACACATCTCATTCCTGCAGAACTACAAGACCACAGTGGAAAGAGTCCAGCTCACACTGCAGGACCCACAGCCGGTCTCAGGAGCACTGATAGACGAGACCAAACACCTGAAGAACCTGACCTTCAGAGTCTGGGACAAGATGAAGGACATTGTCTCCTACACTTCTGTCATTCTGGACCCCAACACTGCCTGTCCAAACCTCATCCTGTCTGATGATCTGAACAGTGTGAGATGGGGAGATGTACAGCAGCTTCCTGACAACCCAGAGAGGTTTGACTACTGGCCCCATGTCCTGGGTTCTGAGGGCTTTAACTCTGGGACTCACAGCTGGGATGTTGAGGTTGGAGACAGTACATGCTGGGTACTGGGTGTGTTAGCAGAGTCTTATCAGAGGAAGGGAGAAGGAGGGGGTCAACGCTGGAGGATATATTTATATGAAGGTAAATACAGAGCATACTCCTCACCAGGGTCACTCACTTATCTCTCAGTGAAGCAGAACCCCAAGAAGATCAGAGTCCAGCTGGACTGGAACAAAGGAAAGCTGTCCTTCTCTGATCCTGATACTAACACACACATACACACCTTCACACACACTTTCACTGAAACACTCTTTCCAGTCATTTCCACTGGTCTTACTGTCCCTCTGAAGATGTTACCATGGCGGATCAGTGTAACTCTGGAACCACGTAGTTAGACATGATGATGATGATGATGATGATGATGATGATGTATTAATCCTATTAGTAATAGTACTAGTGTCAACACTAAATGGTAATTAATATTAGGGGAATTATAGAAATGTAATTATATCAGTATTAAACATCGAGATGCTTTACTATAAAATGTATCAGACTGTTTTACTCTTGCACTTAACTGTACTGTACTATTTACACTATATCCTAATATAGAATCATCACGTTGGAACAATCTCTTTATGACATTATAAAGAATGACATGTTATAATATGATGGTTAGCAGAGGTCAGCATGTTAAATATTACATTAGTGTTATGAAACCAGAACGGTGAGGTGGACTATGAACCCTGCAGTCATTTGAATCACTGTTAAAATAAAAGTCTGGGTTTCCGAGGCTAATAAAATTATAACACCATAATAAAATATTAAAACTGTTTACTTGGAGGTATTGTGGTTCTAATTTCTGTCATGTTGCTCACGTGTGTGTGTGTGTGTGTGTGTGTGTGTGTGTGTGTGTGTGTGTGTGTGTGTGTGTGTGTGTGTGTGTGTGTGTGTGTGTGTTCACAGTGAGCTTGTAGATCAGCTATTTTCACTACTTCTTAAACATACTTTTCCTAATGTATAGAATTTCTTAGATTTTGCTTTTATTTATGAATGAAATCAATTAAATATTGCTTTTTTTTTTGGGGGGGGGGAGTCTTTTTGGAAAATGTTTTGAAATATATAATTAAAAACAAATAGTAGGGAATAAAATAAAATAAAAAGACCCATAGCAATTTGTCCTCGACCTACAAATCCCGACCCAGTGTTTCGACATAACATTTGTTCGACGTTCCATTTGTTCCTAGTGATTGTTAGCCACTATGCCTAAACCTAACCCAAACCTCTGTAAAACTATGCCTAAACCTAACCCAAACCTCAGTAAAACTATGCCTAAACCTAACCCAAACCTCAGTAAAACTATGCCTAAACCTAACCCAAACCTCAGTAAAACTATGCCTAAACCTAACCCTAACCCTTAGTCGAAATAATGACACGTACTAGAAATATGTTGCGAGATTTCACTGTGTTGGGGAACCAGTGACATAGACTGTAAGGGATGGTGAACCACTGTAATCTGACCACTCACCTCTTCAGACTCCACCTTAGACCAAGCCTTGACTTATGCAAATAGGTTAAAATGACATTTAGATAGCATGTTATTCAGACCATAGGTTCATTATTTACCTATAGCATCCTATAGTTCAATTTCAAATGTTTATGAACGGTGCAAACCGCTCCTACATTGTCTGTTTGTCCCACGTCTGTTTGTACGTACGTCCCGGCCAAGCTTCAAGGAACGCTAAATTAAACTAAAAGTAGGGGTGGGCGATATGGAAAAATACTGTACAATATCACAATATATTTCCAAGCTGTATTACGATACACATGCAATCTTGCAAAACACATTTTGGCCTATTTGTGTATACATGTGACCTGACGGTCGCTTATCTCCCGATTAGGGAGTCTTACTGGTTTATGAAACCTTTCTAGAAAAATGTTAATTCATGACTTTAGTTCTCTTGCAATGTTGCCTGCGCCAAAGTGTTCAAAAATATCATATCAAATATAAGTGCATAATAAATAACATAATTAAATACTACTGCATTCATGTCTTCATCATCTCTATTCATTGTTGTATAAAATTCATTCATTTTGTGTGGCAAAGTCTCTCTTAACACATTGACCGCCATTTTAACATTCACTATAGGCTCCCCTGCCATTTTGTTTAAGCATTTTCTTCATATTTAGACATTTTTCCTAAATTCCCTGTTTGCACGAAAATGTCATACAGTGCATGGATTAAAAGAGGACATCCTCTAGTCTCTCCAAAAAATATTTTTTTGTATGTACGATGTAGCAATCTAGAGTTTTGGCCATTTCAAACCCCTTGTTTTTTCAAAATCCAGGTGGAAATTCAAAATAATTGGAGTTATTGACCTTTTTGTGAATGATCTGTTTTCAAGTGGATAACTCACTTGAGATGTGTCTTTATGGCTTCAGGCATTATCAGATAAGTGTACTAATGTAATTATGTAATAGGATTTATTTTTAGAATTTTCTGTTTAGAAAAATGCAGAGAAAAATATTTTTATTGGCTATATCTGACCAAAAAACTCACATACTATATTGCAGTATTTCTGTGAGTATTTCTGTGAGCCCCCACTTGGGGGCGCTTTCTCTCTGTCTCTGTGTGTCTGCTGGTTGTCTTTTGCTCTGTACAGGTGCACACACACAAATAGACATAAAAGGGGGCATGAGTCTTTTTTCTAACATGTCCTAGAATGTGAAAATAGCAGATCTACAAGCTCTACAAGCTCAACACATCGCTCTGAGACTGTGACACATTGAGAGCTTGTCATTCAATTTTATATGAGATACTTCAATGGTTTCCAGTGGAAATAAGCTTAGTCTTTTCATGGATCTCCTTTTAGTAGACCTTGTACCAGTGAACTGTACCGTCATGAAACTGTACCTTTTCCTATGCAAACTTCTAATAAAGTCTTCAATCAATCAATCAAAGTCGAGCTTGTAGATCTGCTATTTTCACATTCTAGGACATGTTGGAAAAATGTCTCCCCCTGCCCCTAAAAAAATCCTCTGCACTGCCCTGCTAAACAGCTCCTCTGCGTCTTTGCTCGTTAGTAACGACACTAGTTGATCTCTTGCTTTTTGGGAGGAGCGTGGTGGGGGAGCGTGGGAGTTTTGGTGGTGGTCCGTGAGAAGTGTTGGCTGGAGACCAGGCAGGGTAATGAGAGGACGGACCCCCTTCCAGGGACCACTTCACTTGTCTCTGACTCAACTGGATCGCGTCGTGAACTTTATGTAATCGGGCAGTTTTATTGATTGATTTTGTAAGAGTTGATTATCGTGTTCCCACTGCTCTGCGGAGCGAAGCGTTGGGCCCGCGGACCCCCTGTTAGAAAGCCGACCAGGGACCCCCCTTTGCAAAGGACCGCCTGGCGCCAATGGCCTGCTTGGCTGCTTGTGGACCATTACAAAACAATATATTATAGCCTGGATATATGGATTATAACCTGTGGATTCTAATCAACCATCATCATTCTCAGGTATGTTTTAGAAGCATTTATATGGCGAATTGGCGATAATTATTTTGTATCTAGAGAGAGAGAGAGAGAGAGAGAGAGAGACAGATCTCTGAATCAGAGACTCTGATAGCACTGTGCTGATCAGGACAGGGGGACCACTGAAACAGACAGTGGTCCGTGGACCACCAGCCAGCTAAGAGATGTTCACACACACACACACACACACACACACACACACACACACACACACACACACACACACAGCTGTTCTCACACTTTTTTTTTCTTCTCTTTTTTTTCCGCCAGCCTTGTGTGCGCAAAATGCGTCACTGTGCCAGTTCACTGTGGGTTATGGGGAGATTTATATGCATTTGTATTGCAATTTATACATTATTACAGTCTTTTTTTCAAACACACTTACTTTGATGTGTGATATTTTAGGTTCTCTGTAAGATAAAAGGATAAAAATTTGTCACGAGCTGGGGGAGAGTGTAATTAAACATTACATTATATAAAAGCAAATTCTCGGGACTATCGGGCCTGGCGGGGAACGACATTGGGATTTTCTCGGGACTATCGGGGGAGGCGGGGAATGAGTTAAGTTGAACTTAACTAAATAGCACTGCTAACTTAATTTGCTTTTCTTTATTTTTTGCATACGTTTAAACTGATGCTAGGATCACAGGTAAACCAATAGCCTAAACTAGCATCAGTCTCTCTTAACTCATTGAATGCCATTTCAAGATGGCCCCCAAGTACCAGACTGCCACTATCCTAGATTTCTAGTGCACGGATCAATTTTTAGTGCACGGATCGTGCACGCCCATGCACCATATATGCATCATATGTGTAGTACTTTTTAACAGCTTTCAAACAAAAAAATCCGCTTGGAAATCCGTTCAGCCATTCATGAGTTACAAGCCTTCAAAGTCAGACAAAACAGCCATTTTTGACATTTTGAAAGATGTGTTTGTTTGTTATGGGGCTACACATGCAATTTCACAATTGCGATCATGCCTAATACATTTTTTTTATAAAAAAAAATTTTGAAAAAAAAAAAAAAAAAAAAATTTTTTTTTTTTCAAAATGGCTTCCAACTCGGGAAACTCGGGCTCTGGCAGCCTGGGACTACTGTAATAACTCGGGAAACTCGGGCCTTGGCAGTCAATGAGTTAAGTTGATCTCAACTAAATAGCACCGCTCACTTCACCCTGGGTGTGATTTTTCTTTTTTAATAATACATTGTTTAGAGCTAGACTGATGCTAGATTGGTTTGCCATGTGCTCCTAGTTTACTGAGGCACTACACCGTCTCTATGCCAGGGGTCTTCGACGTTTTCAGGCCAAGGACCCCTTAGCCGAGAGAGCGATGAAGCAGGGACCCCCAGATTCCATATAGTTTCATCGTTTGACAGCACAATTATCAGTGTATTTTGGATTCATGTCAATTTGTGTTATCAGATATGTAACCACTTGAACCGTCAATACTAAACTTGACCTTTCACTCTGTACTTAGTGTGCTCTTTTTTCCCCTCTACACCAAACCTCTCTGCCGAAAATAGCCGATCTACAAGCTCACAACGCCTAGCGCTTGTAGATCTGCAATTTTTGTCTAAAGTTCTCAGAATATGGACGTTAGGGTTCAAGTGGTTAACACGTTGCAAGCCGCGGCAGAACCCTCTGAACAGAGGTAGCGCCGAAGAAATAAGCCATTTATTTACAAACATGTTTTAAAAAAACAAAGCCCACATGATAACAACACGTAATGGAGTGCTCGACACAGCGTACATATTCATCCTGCAGAGGTCGGCGATCTTACTTTGGCGAGGCGGAGGGGAGATCAATTCCATTCGTTTACGTGCGGCGAAGCAGGGAAAGGAGCGATAGAGAAGCGGCGCCCGAACGTGATTGAAACCGCGATCCACGAACAGAGACAAAGACCAGCCATCTTGTTTGAGCTTCTTGTTGATTTTCAACACTGGGGAGAGGATGAGGCTCCTCCTGGCCAGCCATCCATCCAGAATGTGAGTCAACGGCGTGGCCTGCTGGATATTAGGAGTATCACACCCAGCACCAGAAAATGACTGTCAGAGCATATTAACCGTTTCAGATCGCTCCAAAAAGACACAGAGAAGAATTTCCGATATTTTTTTTATTTTTTATTATAATTTATATCAAAAGTCCGGGAATAGACGTGTGGCTGATGGGACCCAGTAGGAAGTCCGAGGGAGTACGGCCAGGCTTAGAAGGTGTTAATATAAAAAAGGAGGAAAATAAAGTTTCTATCACACAAAGATTTTAAGGACCCCCTGTAGTAACTCTGAGGACCCTCTATAGGGGTCCCGGACCCCCTGTTGAAGACCCCTGCTCTATGCATTTGATACATGTGTGAACAAGCTCCATGGTGCCACCTGCTGGTCATTCAATCCTCTGAAGTTGCTGGGAAATATGGAAATGATCAAGTTTTAAAAGAGACAGATGGTAATGTCTTTTACAGAGGACTCAAGTTATGGTTGAAATCAAATCAACTGTGCTCACATGAATAGTTTCTGTTCCTTACCTGCTGTGTGAATTGATTATGGCTACTTATGATTTTGTATGTCCTACAGACTGATGGGTCAGTTTGTGGATTGTTAGTTCTTATTAGTAATCACATATTATAATTGTTTCTACTTGACTGGGTTTTAGACTAGTATTATTGTTTTTGTACTTGAATGGGTTTTAGACTAGTATTAATGTTTACTGTACTTGACTGGGTGTTAGATTTGATTATTGTAAAATAGAA
Source organism: Nannobrachium achirus (assembly GCF_963921795.1). NCBI lineage: Eukaryota > Metazoa > Chordata > Actinopteri > Myctophiformes > Myctophidae > Nannobrachium > Nannobrachium achirus. The sequence goes on from NC_137813.1 coordinate 65,704,307, forward strand.
AAGCCTCCTGTGGACAGGTGATGAGAATTAGCACTTGTGCTAAAATTAGTTATATCAATGCATCTGGTTCGTCCAATGTGATTGTGATGTCCATGTCAAATAAATAAAACATAACCTAACATATATTATGTCGCCAACAGGGTAGACACACTATGCTGCACACAATAAAAACAAGCAAGCATAATGCAATTCGTGATTTTTTTCATTCAAGTATAAAAATTGGACACAGGTAATTAATTTCCTAGATATCCTTGAGAGACTGTAGATTGCGTGTGAGCCCAGTCGCAAACACGATCTAAAACCAGCCATTCTAAATGCTCTGTGTTCCCACAATAGATTAGCTACACAGAGTGTGATTCATCAACTGCATAAATAACAGAAACAAAATAAAATAGAAATAAAATACATACAATTTAACGAGTAGGACTGTCATTGTGTCCCGAAATTACTCCAACTGAAGTAGCGTCCCTACGAAGCTACTCTACACAAGGCAAGCTTGCTCTGTGGCTTAAAGGACAACTTTGTTTTTTTACAACAAGGGTTCATATTTTAGATTGCAATTAAAGAATATAAAAGATGTGTTAAAATTATTTCATTTACTTCTTTCTGTTGTTTTAGAGATTCTTATTTCAGTGGTTGGGGGCATGCGTACAAGTGGCTAAATATGTCATTTTACACAGAATAAGCCCATTCCCAAGATACAACGCAACCTTTCATGGTTGGATGTGACTTATGGGGGCTAGAAGTGTTACTGGAAGTAGCAATAAAGAAACTGCAAACCCGGCCTAAGAATGCATATGCTTGAAATAAAAATAAAAAAAGGAAACGGCTTGAGAATCACTGGCCACTAGGGTTGGAAATCGCTAGACGTACCGACGATTCAATTTGATTCCGATTCAGAGGGCTACGATTCGATTATAAATCGATTACCGATGCATCTCGATTCCATTCCATCTCACTGTGTGACAAATAAAACAAAGTGCTTTCTAATGAAAACAGATTAATTTACTTCCATTATATTTCATTGATAATATAAACAAATGGAAGGGAGTTGTTGTAGTAAAAAAATATAACATAAATTATAACTCAATACTTCTGCTAACCATCCAAAATCAAACAAAAATACTGTACATTAAGCAGCTTTCTTTTCAACATACAAAACATGTATTGGAACATATATAAAAAAAAAAGAAAATTGTGATTCGATTCATAATCGTCCATGTTCGTTTCGCGATTAATCTATGAATCGATCATGAATGGTAAATGGTGTATTTATATAGTGCCTTTAACCAAGGCGCTTTAATACAGAAATTGGGCATTACATTCACCCATTCACACATACATTCATACACCAATGGCAGAGGAAACCATGCAAGGCACCAACCTGCTCATCGGGAGCAACTAGGGGCTCAGAGTAGAGATCTTTGCGGGTCCAAATCTTTTTTTCCCCGATTCTGACCAGTTCCGAAAATAATAATCAAATTACAAAACCAAACCTGAGGGGCCCGTAACGGTCTCGTCCGATTCCGCCCCGTTCCGACTTTCTTTCTTTTTTTCACAGTCCCCATGACATTTGTCCCCAAATCCGTTTATTTACGAGGTTCCGAGAGACCCGACCATTTAATGATTATTTAAAGCCCCTTGTTTCATGTGCCGAGATCCACACTCACTCACTGCAGCCGTGCACTGTAAACTGATTGACAGGCACTGTCAACAGTCAGAGCGGAGGTGTAAGCCGGTCAGATGCTGTGGTAGTCCGAGTCCCTCCTTGCGGCCTCCAGGGGCGTCACACGGTGGGGGGGAGTGGGACTGAGTTACGAGGGCCCAAGGTGGAGGGCCCTTAATTATTTTATACTTTAGCTATTGACAAATAGCATTTATACAAGCTCAGCTTGTACATCTGCTATTTTTGAAAAGTGGTGAAAATGTGTGCAAATCTTTGAATGTATGTATTTTTTAAGCGAACATTTGTAACTAAAATTTTGCTTCGGTCCCCGGAACTAAATATTTTGAGATGGGGGTCCGTGGCCAAATAAATATAATTTTGGGGGTCCTTCACATGAAAAAGTTTGAGCACCACTGAAACATTGTTTTTCAGAAAAAAGAAGAAAAAAAAAAAAACTTTACGGGTTTATAGTAAATTTAACCCCATTGATTCCGGGTCCCCATCCGGAATCAATGGGGGTACATTTATTGTAATCAAATTATTGCCTTAGGAATGCAACAAATACAAAATAATTATTGAACTCATGTCTCAATGGCGTGAGTAATCAATAGAACATTTTCCATTCTGGAGGTGAACTACTCCTTTAAAGTTAAAGCTCCAAACAGCCCAGAACAAACTAATTAGTGTTGTGCTTGGTCTTCCTCCTCGGGCCCACCTTAACGATCATCACCACAAAAGCGTAGGGTGGCTTAAAGTAGCTGACAGAGTACAGCATCTTGCAATGGGCCTGGTGTACAAGATACACTACACCTCCAAGATACCCATGTACCTGACAAACTACTTCTTAAAGCCAAGGTCAAGGATGTCCACGATCACAACACCAGAGGCAGCCACTAATCATGTTAACCTAGATTTAACACTAAACAAGGCTCTAATTCGTTCTCCTGCTATACCACCAACATGTGGAACACCCTTCCGCAAGCCTTAAAGGAGAGCAAATCCCTAGCCTCCTTCAAAATTGGTATGAAAAATCACTGCTTTTGAAATTGATGTTATCCTAGATAAAGTACTATGTTCTATCCGTCTGTCTTTCAATGTTATGTTATGAGATACATAAAGTGTGGTTCCTGTGTAAATAAGCCGTAAGGCTTTCTAGGATCTCCTTTTAGTTGACCGTGTACCAGTGATTTGTGCTGTCATGAAACTGTACTTCTTTCTACTGCAAACTGCTAATAAATACTTCAATCAATCAATCAATCAATCAATCAATTGGGGCGTCCGGTGGCCTACTGGTCAAGGCGCAAACCACATAGGCACCGCCACATAGGCATGGTTGCCGCGGCGTCGCCGGTTCGATTCCCGATCCGGACGACCTTTGCCGCATGTCACTCCCCATCTCTCTCTCTCCCCATTTCCTGTCAGTCTACTGTACACTATCAATAAAGGCATAAAAGCCAAAAAAAATAATTATAAAAATAAATAAAAAATCAATCAATCAATCAATCAAAGGATTTGAAATATTCAAAGACTTGCATAAAGTTTCAAGATTAAAACAAAAATAGCAGGTCTACAAGTTCGATATACAATTGAGCTTGTATATCTGTTATTTTTCAGTAGTTGAAGCACAACATAATGCGTTCCCAGTCTAAATGGGTTAAACCTCCTCCCCCTATGAAGAACATTCATGGGGGGCCCGCAGTGAACCCTTGTACCCAGGGCCCAGGATCTGGTGCGACACCCCTCCTTGTGGCCTCCACCAGGTCAGATGCTGTGGTAGTCCGAGTCCCTCCTGGCGGCCTCCACCAGGTCAGATGCTGTGGTAGTCCGAGTCCCTCCTTGCGGCCTCCACCAGGTCAGATGCTGTGGTAGTCCGAGTCCCTCCTTGCGGCCTCCACCAGGTCAGATGCTGTGGTAGTCCGAGTCCCTCCTCGCGGCCTCCACCGTCCACTCAGCCAGGAAGAAGGACAGGGAGCCCATGAAGCCCACCAGCACCAGGATGAGCAGCTGCCAGTGGAGCAGCAGGTAGTTGCTGTAGCCGAACGCCAGCGCCGCCATGATGGACTTTGAGTGTGTGGGAGGGGGGGAGAAACACAAACACTATGTTAACTCATACTCTGCGATCCCCGTCGAAACCGGGGATTTCCCGCTGTACCTCTCTGCGATGCCCGTTGTACCATAGCGCACATCTGGCTTTTTTCAATGTTTTTTCATGTAAACACTGGCGGATAAGCAGGGATACAGCGTGGCAACGTATATGTCTATTTCAATAGGGTTTTTTTTTATTCGAAAGCTGTCCCGAGTCTACACGTCTACTAGATGAGTCGCGCACAGATTGTGCACGATGCGTGCGCGTGCCCACGTTAAAAGGTAAGGACAATTTGGCAGCTGCTTACTACAGCTATGTTTAAAATGGCAGCAAAATTGTTAACAGTACAGCGCCGTCCAGACATTTGCGACAGCTATCGCGTCCGTATCGTTTGAGAATGAGGGGAGAGGAGGGGGAGGTCCAATTCATTCTCAATGAAGGTCACGTGTTTTTTTTGTCTCTTGCAAATCTCTTGGCCAAAAGACAGCCTTCGGTTGAGCAAGAGACACGGCAACGACATGAAACCATGTGACTTACATAGAAAATTAATTGGACTCCGCCTCCCTCCCCTCATTCTCAAATGAGACGGAGAAAATGTCGCACGCATATATGTGATTGCGGCCTAAGACTCCCTAATCGGGAGATAAGCGACCGTCACGTCGCATACACAAACTTTAGAAGGCAATTGTAGCCAAGCAGGAGGAAATATGGGAAATGGGACGGATCCATGTTGATGACATGACTTTAGAGATACTGTGTACCGCTTTGCAAAATATGTAGGAGCAGTGTAAAGAAATGTGTTTTGCAAGAATCTGCCTCATGGTGGCGCTAGAAGAGGGCCAGGTGAGAGATCTATCCATCTATCCATCCATCCATCCATCCATCCATTTATTAATATCTAGAAGAAATAGGGCAAGTTAAAGCTATACTGTGTAAGTTGCTCAACTAGTGGTCTGTAGCAGTATAGCAAACCGTGGTCGCGTCTGCTTTTTTCGGTCGTTTTTCGCCGCGGACCGGGCCTTCAGACGACCGCGTCCGCCTCGCCTCGCCGAGACGCATCCATCGAGGTCTTTCGTATCCCTCTACGAGCAGCGGTTGGGGAGTTACATGCTAGACTTCTAGTCCAGCGTAAACAAAGCTGTTGAAGCAAGCTATTTCCTGAAAAGACCCAAGATGCACTGTAATTGGCCGGTAGTGTATCATGTGTGTATGATCTGTGATGTGATTGGCCAACGTATACACAACGTATACAGATGATGCAGATTACGTCATTTTGCCGCGAAATTCTACCCCCCTCACGGCTCATAGAAAACATAAAGAGAAGGCTTCAGAAGCTGAAAATAACGGAGTGGGTGTTCTAAAACTTTAGCGATTTAACAGTTAGGACAATTTTAAGATTTGTTTTATAAAAAAAAAACCACCCTGACAAGCACCTGGAATTGTAGGTATTACATTTAATGTGACTCTGTTCCACAGATAAATATTGTGAAAATAGCCGATCTACATGCTCACAACGCCTCGCAACGCACAATGTTCGCCTCTTGCTTACTTTGACAGTTTGGCCAGTCCTGTCGAATATTCGACTATTCGAATACTTTGAGGTCGAATAATTCTAATACTAAAAATCACTATTTGTGAATGCCCTGGTTCATACTGCATCTTTTCTAGTCAGCGACAACTCGGGATATTAAACTCGTCAGATATCTGGAGAGAATCTGTCTGGAATCATACCCGCCTCGCACCTTTGAGCCGCTCAGAGACAGCGAGCGAAACCTCTAGGAGCGAAGCCCGATTTCACGTGAGATCGGTGACAGGATAACTCGGGGCAAGGTCGTTCGGTGTGAACCAGTCTTCATTCGGATTCCTTTTGGTTCTGGAGCTGCAAGTGTTCTTAAAACAAACGGTGCCCCGAGTTCCCAGACGCCCACTGTTCCAGGATACCAGGGGTCTTCAACAGGGGGTCCGGGACCCCTAGGGGGTCCTCAAGAGTTACTACAGGGGGTCCTCCAAATCTTTGTGTGATAGAAACTTTTTTTCTCCTTTTTTATATGAACCACTTGAACCCCTATAGCGTCCATATTCTGATAACTTTAGCCAAAACTAGCAGATCTACTTATTTAGTCCAATCTGTATGGTAGAGTAGGCCTATGTTAATACAATATAATAATTTGTATGGTAGAGTATGTTAAAACAATATAACAATCTGTATGGTAGAGTATGTTAATACAATATAACAATCTGCATGGTAGAGTAGGCCTATGTTAATTAGTGATGTGCCGATACCATTGTTTCCAATTCGATACGATATTCGATATTTTGGGGTCTATATCGTCGATATCGATACAATACCGATACCCGGGAAGTACGGTGTGTGTGTGTGTGTGTGTGTGTGTGTGTGTGTGTGTGTGTGTGTGACCGATAATTAAAACTTAATTCAAAAGCAGAGGTCAATTTCTTTCTATATGTGCCAGCCGTGGGTGCTGATAAATGCACTCTCTTGCGTGATCAAATTAATGATTCACTTATTTTATTTTAAAGGCTAATTTTAAAAAGCTGTATGGTTTAGATACAAGCCCTGACTTATCTGGAGAATGGAGACACATTGCTTCAACAATGTGCTCATTGTGCTGTGATGGAAGTTGGAAGAATCTTTACCATGACATGAAACGGGCAATAATATTTAAACCAATGGATCTGTTTTTTATCTAAATCAAATTAAGGTCAGCTAGAACTTGCAAGAGACATGTGGGGGAGTTTCACCATGAGGGATAAGAATCCATTTTACATCACGTTTTGGTGGTCGAGTCTTGTAAACTGTCTGCATTCACTATCAAATAGACGAATTGTGGACTTGTAGATCGGCTTGCATTTGCACACTGCACTGTCAAAGCCTGAAAGCCAAGAGAGGAGACTCTCCCTTTTGCGTGAGTGACGGCTCTCCCTCACAGCAAGTTTTTTTAAGAAAAGAAAAAATAATGCGGATATCGATACTTTTTAAAAAGTATCCATACAATATTATTCTCAGGGGGCCGATCGATATATCGATATAAATATCGATACTCACATCACTAATGTTAATACAATATAACAATAGGGGAGGTTGTATTGTGTCTCCCTGCTCTTCTATTGAGACATTTAGATGGTGTCAAAGGTCATGACTCACCTTGACACAGGATCTGACACACAGTTTGACCTGATGCTCAAGATTCAATTTATCCCCTGATCAAGCAGGTCATCTTACCATTGAGCTCATGGTTCAATGTTAAAATGCTGAATGCAAGAAACCAGGTTCAAATCCAGACAGCAGAGGAAAGTTAAATATTGTAGCTTTAAAGTGATCCCTGACTAATACGACAAATATGTCTTAAAACATTATAATTGTCTACTATAACTACAATGTAAAATTAAAAACACCTTAAATATTTTATTTCTTCTAGAAATAGCAAATCTTTCACTCAGTAGGGGAAATGCCTGTCGCAAGTTGATGATGTCATAAATGTCATGTGTCATTTTTATGGCATGCATGTGCAAAAAAACAAAACACAAACACATTTGAAATATTGATTTGATGCTCATATTAACCATAGGAAGTATTAAGTTTGTTTTTATTTTCACATGCATGCCATTAATTCCATAGGGATAGATCACACTTGACATTTATGACATCATCAACTTGCGACGGGCATTTCCCCTATTGAGTGAAAGATTAGCTATTTCTAGAAGAAATAAAATTATTGAGGTGTTTTTAATTTTACATTGTAGTTATAGAGGACAATTATAATGTATTAAGGCATATTTGTCGTATTAGTCAGGGATCACTTTAATAATAATAATGTAGCTTTAATAATAATAATATGTAATATAATATTGGCTCTGTACTTGGTCTAGCTTTTTTCCCTCTACAGTTAGTTTCACTATTTTTGCGGACCCCTGATATGTGTGTGTGTGTGTGTGTGTGTGTGTGTGTGTGTGTGTGTGTGTGTGTGTGTGTGTGTGTGTGTGTGTGTGTGTGTGTGTGTGTGTGTGTGTGTGTGCGTGCGTGCGTGCGAGAGAGAGAGAGAGAGAGAGAGAGAGAGAGAGAGAGAGAGAGAGAGAGAGAGAGAGAGAGAGAGAGAGAGAGTTGCAACAGCTCCTCCCCTCTCTGACTCAAAGGAGTCAGGAAACAGAAACCTACAGCACACTCCTCTCTGTTGACACACAGATACACACACAAAGACAGGGATAAGATTCACATTCAGATCAAACGCAACTTCCAGTGAGGAGGACAGACAGTCTTTCCACAGCTACAGGAGGGAATACTGACCCAGACCACTGGAACCTGCTGCTGACTCTGTCAGCTGAATGGACTTTAACAACAACCACCATTCAAAGTGAAAGTAAACTTCAGGGAACATTCTAGAAAAGGGAGTGTTACCACCACTGACTGGCTCATTTCCTTTATTGAGCAGGGTGTTTGTTGCTTCATTCAGGGACAAAATGGCATCCAAGGCAACTCGCCCAGAAGAGGATTATTCCTGTCCTGTGTGTTGTGACATCTTTAAAGATCCTGTTCTCCTGTCCTGCAGCCACAGCTTCTGTAAAGCCTGTCTGCAGGAATGGTGGAGAGAGAAGGTAATAAAAGAATGTCCAGTTTGTAAGGAGAGACATTCAGTGGATCCACCCAGAAACCTGGCTCTGAAGAACCTGTGTGAGGCCTTCATACAGGAGAGACATCAGAGAGCTTCAACAGGGTCTGAGGTTATCTGCAGTCTGCATGCTGAGAAACTCAAACTGTTCTGTCTGGAATGTCAACAGCCAGCGTGTCTTGTGTGTCTGGATTCTAAAAAACACACCAAACACAGTTTCAGACCCATCGATGAAGTTGCACTGGAACACAAGGAGGAGGTCCAGAAATCACTGAAGCCTTTACAAGATAAACTGGAGGTCTTTAATAAAGTTAAAACAAACTGTGACCAAACAGCAGAACACATTAAGGTCCGGGCCCGACACACAGAGATGCAGATGAAGGAAGAGTTTAAGAAGATGCGTCAGTTTCTAAAGAAGGAAGAGAAGACAAGGATCACTGCACTGAGGGAGGAAGAGCAGCAGAAGACTCAGATGATGAAGGTCAAGATTGAGGGTCTGAACAGAGACATATCAACCCTTTCAGACACAATCAGAGCCATAGAGGAGGATCTGAGAGCTGAACACATCTCATTCCTGCAGAACTACAAGACCACAGTGGAAAGAGTCCAGTTCACACTGCAGGACCCACAGCCGGTCTCAGGAGCACTGATAGACGAGACCAAACACCTGAAGAACCTGACCTTCAGAGTCTGGGACAAGATGAAGGACATTGTCTCCTACACTCCTGTCATTCTGGACCCCAACACTGCCCATCCACGACTCATCCTGTCTGATGATCTGACCAGTGTGAGACGTGGAAAGAGACAGCAGCTTCCTGACAACCCAGAGAGGTTTGACAACTGGCGCCGTGTCCTGGGTTCTGAGGGCTTTAACTCTGGGACTCACAGCTGGGATGTTGAGGTTGGAGACAGTACATTCTGGGTACTGGGTGTGTTAGCAGAGTCTTATCAGAGGAAGGGAAAGGGAGGGGGTCAACTCTGGTGCATATGGTGGCATGAAGGTAAATACAAAGCAGTCTCCTCACCAGGGTCAGACACTGTTCTCTCAGTGCAGCAGAACCCCAAGAAGATCAGAGTCCAGCTGGACTGGAACAAAGGAAAGCTGTCCTTCTCTGATCCTGATACTAACACACACATACACACCTTCACACACACTTTCACTGAAACACTCTTTCCATACATTCACACTGGTCATACTGTCCCTCTGAAGATGTTACCATGGAAGATCAGTGTAACTCTGGAACCACGTAGTTAGATATGATGATGATGATGATGATGATGATGAATTAATCATATTAGTAATAGTACTAGTGCCAACAATAATGGTAATTAATATTATGGGGATTCATAGAAATGTAATTGTCTCAATAGTAAACATTGAGATACTTTACTATGAAATGTATCAGATTGGTATTATGATACTTTTACCCTTGCACTTAACTGTATTGTACTTTTTACACTATTTCCTAATATAGAATCATCACGTTGGAACAATCTCTTTATGACATTATAAAGAATGACATGTTATAATATGATGGCTAGCAGAGGTCAGTATGTTTAATATTACATTAGTTTTATGAAACCAGAACGGCTGAGGTAGACTATGAACCATGCAGTCACTTGAAACACTGTTAATACAATTATAACACCATAATAAAATATTAAAACAGTTTACTTGGAGGTATTGTGGTTCTAATTATGTCACGTTGCCCTGTGTGTGTGTGTGTGTGTGTGTGTGTGTGTGTGCGTGCGTGCGTGCGTGCATGTGTGTGGTTCAGACCCAAAAGAGAAATTAGGCATTTGCTAATGACCCAAACTAGTGAAAATAGCTGATGTGAGCTTGTAGATCAGCTATTTTCACTACTTTTTAAACATGTTTCCTAATTTATGGAATTTCTTAGATTTTGCTTTTATTTATGATTGAAATTACTTAAATATTGCTTTTTTGGGGGGGATGTTTTTTGGAAAATGTTTTGAAATAAATAATTGAAAACAAATAGTTAGAAATAAAATACAATAAAATAAAGAGACCCATAACAATTTGTCCATGACCTACAAATGCGTCCTGACTCCCGACCCAGTGTTTGGGGAGAGTGTGTCGATATTTCGACGTAACATGTGTTCAACATTTTTATTTTTTTGACACTGGTGAATGCTAATCTGGTGATTGTAAAAACTATGCCTAAACCTAACACAAACCCAAACCTCAGTAAAACTATGCCTAAACCAAAACCCTTAGTCGAAATAACGACACGTAGAAACAGCGAGATTTCACTGTGTTGGGGAACCAGTGACATAGACTGTAAGGGATGTTGAACCACTGTAATCTGACCACTCACCTCTTCAGACTCCACCTTAGACCAAGCCTTGACTTATGCAAATAGGTTAAAATGACATTTAGATAGCATGTTATTCAGACGATAGGTTCATTATTTACCTATAGCATCCTATAGTTCAATTTCAAATGTTTATGAACGGTGCAAACTGCTCCTACATTGTCTGTTTGTCCCACGTCTGTTTGTACGTACGTCCCGGCCAAGCTTCACAGGACACTAAATTAAACTAAAAGTAGGGGTGGGCGATATGGAAAAATACAATATCACAATATATTTCCAAGCTGTATTACGATACACATGCAATCTTGCAAAACACATTTTGGCCTATTTGTGTATATATGTGACCTGACGGTCGCTTATCTCCCGATTAGGGAGTGTTACTGGTTTATGAAACCTTTCTAGAAAAATGTTAATTCATGAGTTTAGTTCTCTTGCAATGTTGCCTGCGCCAAAGTGTTCAAAAATATCATATCAAATATAAGTGCATAATAAATAACATAATTAAATACTACTGCATTCATGCCTTCATCATCTCTATTCATCGTTATATATAAAATTCATTCATTTTGTATGGCAAAGTCTCTCTTAAGTTGAACTTGACTAAATAGCACTGCTAACTTAATTTTCTTTTCTTTATTTTTTACATTATGTTTAAACTGATGCTAGGATCACAGGTAAACCAATAGCCTAAACTAGCATCAGTCTCTCTTCAGTTGATCTCAACTAAATAGCACCGCTCACTTCACCCTGGGTGTGATTTTTCTTGTTTAATAATATGTTCTTTAGAGCTAGACTGATGCTAGGTTGGTTTGCCATGTGCTCCTAGTTTACTGAGGCACTACACTGTCTCTATGCCAGGGGTCTTCGACGTTTTCAGGCCAAGGACCCCTTAGCCGAGAGAGCGATGAAGCAGGGACCCCCAGATTCCATATAGTTTCATCGTTTGACAGCACAATCATCAGTGTATTTTGGATTCATGTCAATTTGATATGTAACCACTTGAACCGTCAATACTAAACTTGACCTTTCACTCTGTACTTAGTGTGCTCGGACCCCCTGTTGAAGACCCCTGCTCTATACATTTTGCTACATGTGTGAACAAGCTCCATGGTGCCACCTGCTGGTCAAACATTCAATCCTCTGAACATTCCTGGGAAATATGGAAATCCCATTGAAAGATCTTTGCCTACAGTCTTAAAACTAGAGACAGATGGTAATGTCTTTTACAGAGGACTCAAGTTATGGTTGAAATCAAATCAACTGTGCTCACATGAATAGTGTCTGTTCCTTACCTGCTATGATTTTGTATGTCCTACAGACTGATGGGTCAGTTTGTGGATTAATTGATAGTTCTTATTAGTAATCGCATATTATAATTGTTTGTAATTGACTGGGTTTTAGACTAGTATTATTGTTTTTGTACTTGATTGTGTTTTAGACTAGTATTAATGTTTACTGTACTTGACTGATTATTGTAAAATAGAAAAGCCTCCTGTGGACAGGTGAAGAGAATTAGCACTCGTGCTAAAATCACTTATATCAATGCATCTGGTTCGTCCAATGTGATTGTGATGTCCATGTCAAATAAATAAACCATAACATAACATAGATAATATGTCGCTAACAGGGTAGACACACTACGCTGCACGCAATAAAAACAAGCAAGCATAATGTAATTCGTGATTTTTTTCATTCAAGTATAAAAATTGTGCACAGGTAATTAATTTCCTTGATATCCTAGTGATACTGTAGATTGCGTGTGAGCCCAGTCGCAAACACGATCTAAAACCAGCCATTCTAAATGCTACGTATTCCCACAATAAATTAGCTACACAGAGTGTGATTCATCAACTGCATAAATAACAGAAACAAAATGAAATAAAAATAAAATACATACAATTTAAGGACTGTCATTGTGTCCCGAATTTACTAACTGAAGTAGAGTCCCTACGAAGCTACTCTACACAAGGCAAGCTTGCTCTGTGGCTTAAAGGACAACTTTGTTTTTTTACAACAAGGGTTCATATTTTAGATTGCAATTAAATAATATAAAAGATGTGTTAAAATTATTTCATTTACTTCTTCTTGTTGTTTTAGAGATTCTTATTTCAGTGGGGGCATGCGTACAAGTGGCTAAATATGTCATTTTACACAGAATAAGCCCATTCCCAAGATACAACGCAACCTTTCATGGTTGGATGTGACTTATGGGGGCTAAAAGTGTTACTGGAAGTAGCAATAAAGAAACTGCAAACCCGGCCTAAGAATGCATATGCTTGAAATAAAAATGAAAAAAGGAAACGGCTTGAGAATCACTGGCCACTAGGGTTGGAAATCGCTAGACGTACCGACGATTCAATTTGATTCCGATTCAGAGGGCTACGATTCGATTATAAATCGATTACCGATGCATCTCGATTCCATTCCATTTCACTGTGTACAAATAAAACAAAGTGCTTTCTAATGAAAACAGATTAATTTACTTCCATTATATTTCATTGATAATATAAACAAATGGAAGGGAGTTGTTGTAGTAAAAAATATAACATAAATTATAACTAAATACTTCTGCTAACCATCCAAAATCAAACAAAAATACTGTACATTAACACAATGCCTGCCAAGGGTTAAAAAGAAATCTATCTTAGTACTGCCCGGCTTTTTACAAAAAAAAAAATTGAAAATAAAAAAATAAATAAACATTTTTTGAAAAAAAATAAGCTCTCAGAAGATGTCCATTGCCCCCTTGCAGTTGGCAGAAACATATAATCAACCCCAAGAAAAATCTATTTTTAGATTAACACACACAAACAATTACAGCATGTGGATGGTGGCCATTTTGGCAGCCATCTTGAAGAAGGTGTGCAGAAAGCTGATTACATGAATAACATTTTTATATTTTTTTATCAGCATCACAGGCTGCCCAAAGAGCAGTGAACCCATTGCTGTCTCATATATTAGTGAACAGTGACCCCCAGTGGCCAAAAATGGTAGAACGTACAGTAACGTGTGAGGCGGTAGATAGCTGGGCAAAATAGAACGTTTATAAACGTGTAAGGCGGCAGATGAGTTAAGCAGCTTTCTTTTCAACATACACAAAATGTATTGGTATATTTAAAAAAAAAAGTCGATTCATAATCGTCCATGTTCGTATCGCGATGAATCTATGAATCGATCATAAATGGTAAATGGTGCATTTATATAGCGCCTTTAACCAAGGCGCTTTATTCCAGAAATTGGGCATTACATTCACCCATTCACACATACATTCATACACCAATGAAAGAGGAAACCATGCAAGGCACCAACCTGCTCATCGGGAGCAACTAGGGGTTCAGAGTAGAGATCTTCGCGGGTCCAAATCTTTTTTTCCCCGATTCCGACCTGTTCCGAAAATAATAATCAAATTACAAAACCAAACCTGAGTGGCCCCGTAACGGTCTCGTCCGATTCCGCCCCGTTCCGACTTTCTTTCTTTTTTTACAGTCCGTAACCCGTGACATTTGTCCCCAAATCCGTTTATTTACGAGGTTCCGAGAGACCCGACCATGTAATGATTATTTAAAGTCCCTTGTTTCATGTGCCGAGAACCACGCTCACTCACTGCAGCCGTGTGAGTGAGATAAGCCACCTACGGTCGCTTATCTCCCGATTAGGGAGTCTTACTGGTGTTAACCTAGATTTAACACTAAACAAGGCTCTAATTCGTTCTCCTGCTATACCACCAACATGTGGAACGCCCTTCCGCAAGCCTTAAAGGAGAGCAAATCCCTAGCCTCCTTCAAAATTGGTATGAAAAATCACTGCTTTTGAAATTGATGTTATCCTAGATAAAGTACTATGTTCTATCTGTCTGTCTTTCAATGTTATATGAGATACATAAAGTGTGGTTCCTGTGTAAATAAGCCGTAAGGCACCGCCACATAGGCATGGTTGCCGCGGCGTCGCCGGTTCGATTCCAGATCCGGACGACCTTTGCCGCATGTCACTCCCCATCTCTCTCTCTCCCCATTTCCTGTCAGTCTACTGTATACTATCAATAAAGGCATAAAAGCCAATTTTTTTTTTATAAAAATCAATAAAAAATCAATCAATCAATCAAAGGATTTGAAATATTCAAAGACTTGCACAAAGTTTCAAGATTATCTACAAGTTCGATATACAATTGAGCTTGTATATCTGTTATTTTTCAGTAGTTGAAGCACAAAATAATGCGTTCCCAGTCTAAATGGGTTAAACCCCCTCCCCCTATGAAGAACATTCATGGGGGGCCCGCAGTGAATCCTTGTACGGCCAGGGCCCAGGATTTGGTGCGACACCCCTCCTTGCTGCCTCCACCAGGTCAGATGCTGTGGTAGTCCGAGTCCCTCCTGGCGGCCTCCACCGTCCACTCAGCCAGGAAGAAGGACAGGGAGCCCATGAAGCCCACCAGCACCAGGATGAGCAGCTGCCAGTGGAGCAGCAGGTAGTTGCTGTAGCCGAACGCCAGCGCCGCCATGATGGACTGTGAGTGGGGAGGGGGGGGGGGGGGGGGACACAAACACTATGTTAACAGTACGGCTCCGTCCAGACATTTGCGACAGCTATCGCGTCTGTATCGTCTGAGAATGAGGGAAGGAGGGGGATCCAATTCATTCTCAATGGAGGTCACATGTTTTTTTTGTCCCTTGCAAATCTCTTGGCCAAAAGACAGCCTTCGGTTGAGCAAGAGACACGGCAACGACATGAAACCACGTGACTTACATAGAGAATGAATTGGACCCCCCCTCCTCCCCTCATTCTCAAACGAGACGGAGAAAATGTCGCACGCATATATGTGATTGCGGCCTAAGACTCCCTAATCGGGAGATAAGCCACCGTCACGTCGCATACACAAACTTTAGAAGGCAATGGTAGCCAAGCAGGAGGGAATATGGGGAATGGGACAGATCCATGTTGATGACATGACTTTAGAGATACTGTGTACCACTTTGCAAAATCTGTAGGAGCAGTGTCAAAAAAATTGTTTTGCAAGAATCGGCCTCATGGTGGCAGAAGAAGAGGGCCATGTGAGAGATCTATCCATCCATCCGATAGATAGATAATAAAGGTATCTATCTATCTATCTATCTATCTATCTATCCATCCATCCATCCATCCATCCATCCATCCATCCAATAATTTATTAATATCTAGAAGAAATAGGGCAAGTTAATTGGTGTCATCACAATCGAATCAAATGATTGTGCTGTAAGTGATGTTACTTGGTTAAATCACAATACTTTTAGTTGAAAAGTTGAAGTTGTATATTTTGATAGTAAGCATTGCTATTGACTGCTTTGTTCAGAAACAGGGGTTTCTCAAGCTCTCAACACCTCTCCTGTGCTCTCATACCGCATCATTTCCAGTTGGCGACAGCTCGACTGGTGCGACGCGTTTTGAGCTTGTAAATCGCCTATTTTTTGGCAAAGAGATTTCATAGAGAGTGGAAAAAACTAAAATATGTTATTATTTTTTTCCAAGGGGCCACATGAACAACAGAAAATGTTGTGGAGGGCCGGGCCAAAAGGCAGTGCTCCCTGCAAGATGTGCTCCCCGCAAACTAAACACACGGCTTTACCTCCGAATAAATACTTAGCAGTAAAAACATTTTTGAAAACCCGGCATTCGGCATCGACTTTTCTTTTTTAGCCACTTTAGCCATTTTGATGGGTAAGGGAATATAATGCAGGTCGTCTTGACGTGTGACAACATCCAATGATCACGCACACGTGCTGATGTACGCATTGCCTCCATATGTACGTGAATACAAATAAAATAAAAATATAAGAAATGCAGCTTTAGTCCAAGCATGAGGTAAAATTAGAAAATGTTTTGTAATTTCCCATTAACCCTACAAGGGCTGGTCAGAGTGAACCAAAGGGCCACATACGGCCCCCGGGCCGCACAATGCCCAGGTCTGAATTAGAGGGTTTAAATGAGCCCGATTTCACCGTTTCACGTCAGATCGGCGACAGGATAACCGGGGTGAACCAGGCTTTGTTTGGATCCTTTTGCTTCCGGAGCAGGCAAGTTTTCTGAAAACAAACGGTGCCCTGAGTTCCCAGGCACCCACTGTTCCCGGATACCGTCAAGCCCTATACCAGGGGTCTCCAACATGGGGTCTGGGTCCCCCTGTTGGGGGTCCTCAGAGTTACTACAGGGGGACTTCCAAATCTTTGTGTGATAGAAACTTTTTTCTCCTTTTTTATATGAACCACTTGACCCCTATAGCATCCATATTCTGAGAACTTTAGCCAAAAATAGCAGATCTACAAGCTCTCAACGCCTCACGCTGCGAGGCGTTGTGAGCTTGTAGATCAGCTATTTTCGGCAAAGAGCTTTGGTGTAGAGCAGGGGTCTTCAACGTTTTCAGGCCGGGGACCCCCAAACTGATGGGGAGATGGAGCAGGGACCCCCTACCACCTCGTAGGGTGGGGGGGTCGGGGCTACGACTTTTTTATTTTTTATTTTAAACATGTACAAGTTACAGCGAGCAGGGTGGGCCGTACCACTACCATTTCTAAACATACTACTTATTAACTGAGAACCAAATGTCAATAATATCAACAATCTGTCAATTGCATAGTAATCATGTATTCAAGCTATTCAAGAATCATGATTATTTTTTTAACATAAATGTGAAAAATGAAAAAAAAAAAAAAAAAAAAAAAAAAAACATTTTTTGAAATCTTTTTTTTTTTTTTTTTACCAATAATTTCGCGGACCCCCTGCGGTACCTCCGCGGACCCCCTAGGGGTCGCGGACCCCCTGTTGAAGACCCCTGGTGTAGAGGGAGAAAAGTGCAGACTCAGTACAGAGTGAAAGGTCAAGTTTTTTTAAGTATTGAAGTGGTTAAATATCTGAAAACACAAATTGACATGATTCCAAAATACACTGATGATTGAGCTGTCAAACAATGAAACAATATGGAATCTATGAAGAGGTTGTGGCCGCTTGTGGGGGTCCCTGCTCCATCTCTCTCTCAACTAAGGGGTCCTTGGCCGGAAAACGTTGAAGACCCCTGCCCTATACTGTATGTCGCCGCTGACAATAATGAAGTAAGCTGCCTACTGTAGGCGACGGCGTACCTGAATGAAATAGAAGCAGGCGAAGGCCGGAGCGCTTTCCTCTCGCCACACGAAGCCGATGATGCTGAACAGCTGTGTGTTGAAACAGCTGTCACCAAGACCCAACAGGAAGCTGCACAGCAACGCCACCGGCACACTGACACGCACGCACACACGCACACACGCACGCACGCACGCACGCACGCACACACGCACACACACACACACACACACACACACACACACACACACACACACACACACTTTTAGAACTTTTATTATTCTTTTTTTGTATATATATTTTTTGAATATGGGACTTCTACTTTTAACAGTATTGAAACTTTTCTTTAAGTGAAATGTTTGAGTACTTTTTCCACCACTGACTGTAACCCCCTTTGTCCTCTTTCTTTCTTTCTTTCTTTCTTTCTTTCTTTCTTTCTTTCTTACTGTATTTAAATTTCTCGATGAAAAGCTAACACAGCTACAAAAACTCCTAGTTCTCCTTAACAGACAAGGAGAAAAAAAATAGCAGATCTACAAGCTCGCGAGCTTGTAGATCTGCTATTCACGCTGTCACGCTATGACATTTTACATGACGATTAATTGTCACTCAAATAATTGCGATTACTGATTTCATTGTTGTCGTTGGCAATTACATTTCTGTTTGATTTTTATGCTTTGAAGTTGCACATGGCAGATATGACACAACCTAAATATACAAAGAAATTACATATTTGACAACTTTATAATTAAAAAATAACATCGATCGCCGATCTACAAGCTCACAACGCGCCGCATCGCGACACGTTGTGAGCTTGTAGATCTGCCATTTCCACTACTTTTTGAAAGCGTTTGAAACTATATTAACATTTCTCAACATGGAAACGACTATGACAATTATGCAAAATAATTGCGATTACCTCAAATCATTGCGATTAGACGATTATGTAATAACTGTGACAGCCCTAGGGGAGGGAGGGAGGGAGGGTCCTCACCTGGGGGTGATGTAGGCCTGCAGTGAGGTCCCCTCCTCGGGGGCGATGGGAGCGTCGCTGGCGATGTTGAGGAAGATCAGGTAGAAGGCCAGGAAGTGCGTGATGAGGCCCAGCAGCACCACGGGGTTCCTCCCCAAGCGGTTGCACACGTTCAGCATCCCGAACACGCCCCCTCCTGGCCACGCCGAGAAAAGCAACCCAAACCGACCCCCACACGGAAAACAAATCGTCGTCGTCGGGTGGAAACCTTGTATGTCCAAAACCGTTTGTTTTGCATTTATCATTTTAAAAATGATTTAAACTAGTGAAAACAGCCGATCTACAAGCACACAACGCCTCGCGCCGCGAGGCGTTGTGTGCTTGTAGATCGGCTGTTTTCACTACTTTTGTGCGACTGCCTTGTACGATGAAGCAGGGCTTTACTTTGCGAAAGAACGTATACATTTTAAACTTGGAGATGCGAGGTTTCCACCCGATAACGACGAAATGGTAAATGGTGCATTTATATAGTGCTTTTTATTCCAAAGCGTTTTACATAGATTACATTGACCCATTCACACACACATTCATACAACCTGCTCATCGGGAGCAATCAGGGCTTCAGAGTAGGGCTGCATGATATGGACCAATCTCGATATTCATGCCAAATATTATCGATATTATATTTCAATATCGATACGATATTACCGTACACATTTCATATTCAATATTTGACGTGTTGCAAAAGTGAAAACTAAGCATTATTCAAAAAAAGTCAAGATCACTCTTGTTTACATTTTTTCAATAAGTCTATGCTTCAACTCCACTACAATTTGAAAATGTGAGATTATTGTCACAAAACATACATTAACAATTCATGCCTTATTTCATGACAGCCAATTTTCAAGCTCACAACTCGCCACGGTGTGACGCTTGGAGACATTACAAAAAATAAAGTTTGGTAATTTTTGAAAGAGTCGAGTACCTTTGTTTTGGTACTGTATGTTCATGCAAATACTTTGTACTTTTTGTAATTCATAATATAGGCTTACAAAAAGCCTAGGGCTATACATATATAATATAATAATCTAAGCACTTCTTCTACCACGGCTTATGAAGACTCACCCAAGATCTCTCCTAAGCCAATGAAAATGCCAGAGAGGCCGATCAGGCTCTTGGCGTCTTGGCCGAACTGCGTCATGGCTCCGATGCACGTCCCGTACACCCCGCTGTAAAAGGTCAGCTCCAGACCTGCTCCGCGGAAGAGATTTATGTTTCATAAATAACTAGAAGCAGTGATCTTCCGAGCACAGGTCTCCACCAGGCCAGGCGGCCTGTTATAGCGCCACCATGAGCCGGATTTGAAAAGTTTGAAGTGGCATTTCTTCCTCGGCCTAGTGGGAATGTGTGTGCACAATTTCACAAAAATTGCACGCTGTGTTCGTGATTTGAGGCATTTTGTTCAAAACTGACCAATCTTACAAACTTTGAAAGCCAATCTCAGCCAATCAGGATGGAATATGGACAGATTCAGATATCAGACAGATCCATGTCAATCACATGACTGTAGAGATACTGTCTACCGTGATTTTTGGACAAAATCTGTAGGAGTAGTGTACAGAAATGTGTTTTGCAAACATCGGCCTCATGGTGGCGCTAGAACAGGGCCATTTGAAAAAATGTCTGAATTGGCATCCAGGGAGTGTGTGTGCTCATTTTGGCAGCGACCGGGCCAACGGCGCCGGAGATTAGCTGTTGACAAACTGGAGGACACATGGACGGACGGACAGGGGCGAAAACATACTCTCCCCCATGCCTTCGGCTGGTGGAGACAATGAACACAATTAGGGCTGTCAAAATTATTATATAATCGTCCAATCGTAATTATTTGAGGTAATCATTTATTTTTGCAAAATCGTCATAATCGTTTCCATGTTGAGAAATGTTCCTATAGTTTCATACACTTTCAAAAAGTAGTGGAAATAGCAGATCTACAAGCTCACAACGTGTCGCATCGCAACGTCAAATATGTCAGTAATTTCTTTGTTTATTTAGGTTATGCGTCATATCTACCATGTGCAACTTCAAAGCCTACAAGCCAGACAGAAATGTAATTGTCAACGACAATTAAATCATTAATCGCAATTATTTGAGTCACAATTAATCGTCATGTAAAATGCCATAATCGTGACAACCCTAAACACAATATGTAGACATGTTACGATGTTTAGGTAGTGTCGTTCTTAAGCAGTGATTTCAAGCATTTTGTTTTTAATTATTATTTCAATACATTTTCAAACAATCCAAAAAAAAGCTTAGTTTTCTCATGAATTAAAAAAAACAAATTCAATATTTTTTTCCAGTAATATCATGACGAAATCACAGAAAAAAAAATAAACAAATAAATTCCATACGTTTGAAGACAAAACGTTCTTAAAGTGGTGAAAACAGACGATCTACAAGCTCACAACGCTGCGCGAAGCGACACAGCTTGTAGATCTGCTTTTTTTTTTCACTAGTTTGGGTCTCGGTGAACATCTAATTTCTGCTCAGTGGAAGAGCGAGCAAAGGTCCCAAATCCACACACTTATCACACGGAACGAAGCTAAATCTCATGACCAAAACATTCTGACAGGCAAAGTCCTAATCTGTGATTCGGGAAAAAGCACGAAAAGAGGCGGCACACGGCTGCAGCGTTTCATAAAAAAAAAAATATGTAGAAATATGATATTAGTATCATTCTAAAGCTAAGCTATTGTCCTGCTGTTCCACATACAACCCAACCAGTTGAAGAAATCACAGAATGACACTATAATGAAATATGCAAGACCTTTACTGGTGGTTTACTGGTGCCACTAAAAATCATTTCCTCATAAACTTTCACAAAAAATATTTATAACAATTATGTTAAGCCTAGAACCAAGCCATCCAGGATGGCAGTGAATCATGACCATGAAACCTTTGTTTCTGTGAAAATATATTTTTTTTAAATCGCTAAACAAAGGGTATTTATCAAATGTGTCAC
Source organism: Nannobrachium achirus (assembly GCF_963921795.1). NCBI lineage: Eukaryota > Metazoa > Chordata > Actinopteri > Myctophiformes > Myctophidae > Nannobrachium > Nannobrachium achirus. Next base: position 65,726,107 of record NC_137813.1, read on the forward strand.
CTTTACAACGAAGTACAGCTTGTAAGCATCGGGCATTCGAGGCATGAGCTACACAGCCAAACGTATGGGTAGCGCCGACCAGAATTTTGCCAAAATGGCTTGCAATATACAGTTCTGCTGGCATTTACTCTCGTTTTGGGCTTCCCTGACACTGAGCTTAACATTAACAAAGTGTAAAAATGGCCAATATGTGTTGTTTTTTCTTTTCCTTATTACTGTGAGAGAGTGTGATCATTCAATGCCCCAAGTAACAAAGGTGAACACCAAAAGAACAGTATTGCAGGCCTGCCAGGCCATTTTGACCATTTTTGGAGGGGACCTAACCACACATTTGGCTGTGTTGCTCATTCCACGAATGCCAGATCCTTACAATCTGTACCTCGTTGTAAAGGTGACGAATCAACGATAACAATGATATCAAACACAATACCATTTGGCATAATTAAAGGGGGGATATAATGGACCGAATGTTGGCAAATAACATGTTTGGCTGTGTAGCTCATGTCCCGAATGCCCGATGCTTACAAGCTGTACCTCGTTGTAAAGGTGACAAATCAACGATAACAATGATATAAAACACAATACCATTTGGCATAATTAAAAGGGAGATATAATTAATTATTAATATGTTTCCTTTCTTTTTGTGCTGAGTTTATGTTTTTACATAGGATCAAAGGTTTTATGGTCATGAATGATTCACTGAGACCCTGCCTGGATGGCTTGGTTCCAGTCAATGGGGAAAATGAATGGGAGATTTTTAGTGGCACCAGTAAACCACCGCTGCAAAGCTCTATTAGGGTTCGTGTTTATGTGGACCAACCTGCGTACGCTATAGTGATGCTGAGCAGTAGCATCTCTTTGGTGACCAACAGTTTACAGGCTTTGACTGCAACGAGAGAGAGAGAGAGAGATTGATTAAAAAGTACAGAACAGAACTCATATTTTTGAGACCATCGCTCCATTGTTTACAATGGTTTGTAATGCAAGCGCAGATGTGTTGCCACTCGATGTGGAGACACAATCCAAGATGGCCGCGGTGTGAGCATGGTCAATGCGGGCTGAACTCACCAAAAGCATCCGTAGCCTTGGCACACGTGCCTGCGCTGGGTGTTCTGCAAAGATGAGGAGGAAATGTTTATAAGAAAGACAGAATGGGTAGCACTGTGAGAATCACAGGACTTCTTGTTTCTTTAGATAAAAATAAAACAAAAAGTGTATTTTGCGCTGCCAGCATCTTTGAGTTTCTATGGTCGAAATTTGGTTTGGATAAGTGAAAAATATGAAATATCATTCTACCATGTCTCCCTACAGTGTTGATTTGTACAGCAAAATTAGTCATAGTCTTCTGAATAAAAGTTTGTTTAGTTTTTGTCATATATTAGTCATCTGAAAAGTTTTTGTAGTAGTTGACTATATCTCATGAGATTTTCATCAAACTAAATGCCTTTTTTACTGACTAAAACTAAATCAAATCCATGCTATGATGACTAAAACCCCTAGTTGCTCCCGGTGAGCAGGTTGGTGCCTTGCATGGTTTCCTCCGCCATCGGTGTGTGAATGTGTGTGTGAATGGGTGAATGAATGTAATGCACAATCTATCTACCCAGGACGGAGATGTGAGAGATTAGGAAAATCTTTTGTACCGGCTGCCCTTAAGCTGTACAACGAGACACATAACGGACGCTTGAAAAGGTCTCCCTTCCTAACTTAGACTGACAGAACCATTGCTGTATTGACATTGACCTCTAAGGAACTATTGCTGTATTGACTTTGACCTATAAGGACCGGCCAGGAAGAGTGCTCATGTGCGTCTTGCGGTGACACGCTTCCTAGTTTCTTCTTTTTTCGCACTGATTTTTGACATTGCACTATTAGTTTGTGTTGGTAGTTTCTGAGTATTTTTGCTTTGTTTAACAATGACAGTGAGATACTTGTTTGCACTAACTAGCATTGACTGCTATGGTCTCTTTTGCAAGACACTTTATGTATATATACTTATATATTATTCGCCCCCTCTATTGATGCACCTTCTCTTTATTGGTACTGTACTGCTCTTTTTTTGTTTTTGTTTTTTTCCCTCTTATCTATTTTTTTCTTACGTCTCTGTAACTTTGTAAATAACTGTATACTGCTGTGCTACTACTGGACAACTGAATTTCCCCCTTGGGATAATAAAGGTATCTATCTATCTAAAGCGCCTTGGATAGAGGCGCTCTATAAAAGCACCATTTACCATTTAAAACTAAGACTAAATATGTTGACAATTTCGTCAACAAATAGAAACTAGACCGGTTCCGAAATAATAATCAAATTACAAAACCAAAGCCGAGTGGCCCCGTGACGGTCTCGTCCGATTCCGTCCCGTTCCGACTTTCTTTCTTTTTTTACAGAACGAAACCCGTGACATGTTGTCCCGAAATCCTTTTATTTCCAAGGTTCCGAGAGACCCGACCATTAAATCACCTTTCATGTACCGAGATCCCTCACTCACGGCAGCTGTGCGGCGTGAACTTGTGCCAAGGAGGAATCTAACATTAACATCGAAACAAATGCAAGGGATAAAGGAATACTTTTAGGCTATTTTCTATCAACAGAGGCAAGTCATTTTCGGTTTGTTTGTCATGGTTTAACTTGTAGGCGAGTGCTTTCTCATCAGCCTGACGGGCGACAGCAGGAGAAGCTGCTACGCATCACGCACACGCATGCATTACGCACGCACCAAGCTCTTTTTCCCCCGCAGTAAATCTGATCTTAGACCAGCATTATCATCTCACAGTTACAGCCATTCTTCATGTCGCTGCCTCGCGGCCAATAACGGACCTGAATCTGATCCTAGGTCAGCCTAAACACAGCACAGCACACACGTTAAACACAACCCCAGTTCGTTCCGTATCCTGATCATAGCGCAGCAGCGCACGCCAGCGCACACACACACATTGATTGATTACTTGCTTTATAGTTTGCATAAAAAGCAGAAAGTACACACACGTCACACACACAGTACGGGTCCTGGGTCCGCTAGGGTTATACACATGATGATTAGGCCTACAGCCCCGTGTTCCGAAGTGTTCCGAGGGAAATGCGACCGTTTCCAACCCGGCTACGAGTGATTATGACCAGTAAGACTCCCTAATCGTCACACTGCTGACATCAGTATGACATCACACCGTACACAAATGACCCTTATATAAGACCGGCATTATCTACCGACAGATTAGTAACAAGATGTCAAAATCGTTGAAGGTTGAATCTCCAGATATGGAGATAACCAACACATCCCTCCATATATGGAGATAACCGACGAATCTCACTAAGTCTGACCTCACAAGCCCCATATTTGGACACGAACAACATATAACTCCATATATAGAGACATAGCTGACATCAGTATGACATCACACTGCTGACATCAGTATGACATCACACCGTACACAAATGACCCTGACGGCACACACCAAGCAGTGTGATGTCATACTGATGCGGAGATATGAGCAGGGCAAAGGTGTGACGTGTGACGTGTGACCGACGGACGGACGGACGGACGGACGGCCGGTGGAGGTTTTGATACTAAACTGCGACCTGACGGTCGCAATAAAACACTGACCGAACCCGGTACGGGTCTCTCGGGTCCTCGGGTAATTTCGGGGTCGGGGCCCCACAAGCTCACAGCTTGTAGATCTGCTGTTTTCAGCATGCAACCAGTGTACAATCTGACATTATGGCGCCATCAACAGGGGTGTCACACCAAATTCTGGGCCCTGGGTACAAGGATTCACTGTGGGCCCCCCATGTGCTTTAACTATTGAAAAATAGCAGATATACAAGCTCACAGTGCGGCACCGAGTGCCGCGCTGTTGTAGATCTGCTATTTTTGAAAAATGTAACATTTGTGCAAGTTTTTGAATATTTCAAATCCTTCCAAGGTTTTTTTTTTTTTTAAATCTACGTTTCTATGTCAGTGTAGCCTGGCTCCAGCCAATAGACCCGCCTACTCTCTGAGTGAACTGCATCTCTTGGTCTGGATGTGTCATATGACGCGTCTCTTGATACGGTATCTTGGCCTACCGACCAATGAAATCAATGCAATACGGAGGAGGGGTGCGTCTAACTTTTGAAAATCAACAGAAACAGTGGAGGGAGGGGTGGCTCACCAGCGTTCTTAATTGCCTCCTTTGATCTTCAGAAGAGCTGCAACTACAGTGTCGATAGCTCGTTAACATCAAAGACAATGACCTGTTTGGTGCATGTCATAGAGGGGAGGGGGAGGAGGGAATGTTTTGTGTGCAAAAGTCAAACACAACCCCTCCCACCAGATCTCTTGTGATTGGGAATTTCAAATTTTAAACCCCCTCCCCTTTTCAATCAAATAGAATGGAGACAACTTCAGACTCAAGCCCCAGCGTAGAGTCTGAAATCAGGCTAATGTCAGTGGTGCTCAAAATCTTTCATGTGAAGGACCCCAAAAATGATATTTATTTGGCCACGGACCCCCATCTCAAAGTATTTAGTTCTAGGGACCCCCCAGTCAGAAGCAACATTTGAGTTACAAATGTTCGCTTAAAAAATACATGTATTGGAAGATTTGCACACATGTTCACGACTTTTCAAAAATAGCAGATCTACAATCTCGCAGCACGGCACTCGTAGCCGCACTGTGAGCTTGTAAATCTGCTATTTTTCAATAGCTTTCACTAGCTTTTCTAAATACTAGGGCACCTCCACCTTGGGCAACTCATTCCCACGGACCCTCATCTCAAAATATTGAGTTCCAGGGACACCCCCCAGAATCAAAATTTGAGTTACAAAAGTTCGCTTAAAAAATACATTTGCACACATTTTCACGACTTTTCAAAAATGGCAGATCTACAAGCTCGCACTCAGTGCCGCGCTGTGAGCTTGTAGATCTGCTATTTTTTCAATAGCTAAAGTATAAAATACTGAAGGCCCCTCCATCTTGGGCCCTAGTATCTCAGACCCACTTTCCCCCCCCCCTTGTGACGCCCCTGGGGCTTTTACTCACTGCTCTGTGGAGGAGCTCTCTGACGACGAGTCCACCAGGAGGCCCGGTCCAGACGTCGTCTCCGAGGACGACGTGGGGTCAGGGTCCTGCTTCCTGATGAGGAAGAACAGGAAGCAGCCCACCAGGCTGATGACCGTGAGCGAGATGAACACCGTCTGGCGTGCTTTGTCTGACACACGCACACGCGGACACACACACACGATGGACACGCATGTGCCCACGTTAAAAAGTGGCAGTAAATGAGAAAAAAAACTCCCTCCCTCGAGATACGCAAAAACATGAATTTTAATTGCTTTGCATACACCGACAATAAAGTAATCTTCTCCATCCGTTCCATGTAAAAACTGTGATTAAAAAAAGAAACATCTAAAATACAGTACCTGTTATGTGAGTTTGATGGTGCCATGCGAAATATATATAGAAGTTTCCAAAGAACAAGCTGCAAAGACAGACATGGACATGTTCAAAGAGTATTTACACACAAACACACAGCTGTGCACAAAACACAGCTAGTCAATAGCGGCATTTTCATAAAGCTGTTTTTTTCTCTCTTTTTTTTGGCGCATTAAGGCTTTTCCGCATAAATCATTTTGTGGAAACATTTCAAATTTTGCAAAAACTTTGACTTTTCGCAAAAACATGTTTGCGCTTAGGAGGTGAATTTTGGGGCTTTATCGAAAAAACGAAACACGCATCAGTGCAATGGAAACAGGTCAGCCTACTCTGTTCTAGTTGAGGAGGGTGTCTGAAACACAGTGAGCGGTGAGCGCGCGCGCACACACCGCAGCCCTCCGCTGTTCTCGGAGAGGCAGGGGAGGTATGCCAAGGTTGTTTTTGACAGCGAATTTTGATTTAGTTTTAGTCATAGTCTTTTGAAAAAATGCCATTAGTTTTAGTCATAATTTAGTCACCTGAAAAGTTTTAGTTTTAGTCTAATTTCAGTCGATTAAATATCATTACGTTTTAGGCGACTAAATCTACAGTTGATTTAGTCAACTAAAATGTGTTTTGGCAGGCCTTGATGGCATCGTAATGACCGATCTTACACTTGGTTGCGTGCTGAAAATAGCAGATCTACAAGCTCACAAAGCGTCGACGCGTTGTGAGCTTGTAGATCGTCTATTTTCAGCACGCAACACCTGAGAGCAACCAAACATAAAATGACTCTCTTCTCCACTAGTCCCTCCCTGACGTTTTAGTCTAAGAATCACATTTTATCATTGAATGGAAAAACAGGCAAAATGCACATTTTCTTTTTCGATTTAATGATGATTCGCTTCCTATTTTCAAAAAAAGCGTTATGGATACGCAGCTAATGACGGCAAGTAAACGAGAGTCACCTGAACTGCAGCAAGGCCCAGAATATGCCACTGTTCCTGCCGATGGTCGTATCACTGGAGTTGACGGCCAGAACATAGCCCTGGGCCGTCCACAACACTAGAAGTATAGATCACATAGATCAGAGGACAGAATCTGAACCCTGGCATATTGAGTAATGAGTACACCAAGGTTTTATGTTAGAAATGTTGAGTATGGGTTCCCAGCATTTAGAAACTGCTGCATGCTTACTTGCATATGTTGAGCAATTTTCATAATTTGCCTAATTCGATTTATTTAGCATAATCCTCCATAATAATGGATAATATGTCAAAAACTGATTGGCTGATTTGAACAATATTGGAGTGGTTTTGGGGGTTATTGAGAATGCTGAATCCATTTCTGACATTTTCTAAATTCAAAATGGCCGTTTTAAACCGGAAATTGCCATATACAACATAAAAAAGTATCAAAATCACCCCACTTTAAGTTGGTATAAGGCCATTTCCGGTTTAAAACGGCCATTTTGAATTTAGAAAATGGATTCAGCATCCTCAATAACCCCCAAAACCACTCCAATATTGTTCAAATCGGCCAATCAGTTTTTGACATATTATCCATTATTATAGGGGATTATGCTAATTAAAGCTAATTATGCAAATTATGAAAATTGCTCAACATATGCAAGTTAGCATCCGGCAGTTTCTACATGCTGGGGACCCATACTCAACATTTATGACATAAAGCCTTGGTGTACTCAATATGTCCGGGTTCACAATGGGGCTCTATGGGCTGGCAAGTAGACTACCAGGGGTCTTCAACGTTTTCAGGCCAAGGACCCCTTCCTTGGTTGAGAGAGAGATGAAGCAGGGACCCCCACAACCTTTTCATAGATTCCATATAGTTGCATCGTTTGACAGCACAATCGTCTGTGTATTTTGGATTCATGTCAATTTGTGTTTTCAGATATTTAACCTTATCTAATGAACTTGACCTTTCACTCCGTACTTTTTTCTCTTCGACACCAAACCTCTTTGCCGAAAATAGACGATCTACAAGCTCACAACGCCTCTCGGGGGAAAGCCTGGTGATCGTTTACAACGGGCCATTTGATGCGGTCTAGGCGGAAACCACAAGCAGAAGAAGTGTTGGTTCCCCCTGTTTGTTTCCCCAATCCCAATTAAAATGCTTGAGTAGCCTTGTGTAGTCTTGCCAGTCGCTACCAGTTGGACTAAAAGATGCATATACCAAACGAAATCTCCAAAAGCAAAACTACACTGCTTCAAGGGTTTCATTAGGTAGGCCTTAAAAGTATGTCCTTGCACGCAGGGGAATTATTTTGTTCTGGCCAAAGTGTAGTCCCTAGTCCGTCTAGGAATACAACATGACGTAGAGTGGTTTACAACGGGCCGTTTGATCCGGTCTAGGGGGAAACCACAAGCAGAAGAAGCGACAACGCTTTGTTTTGGTTCCCCAATCCCTATTAAAATGCTCCAGTAGCCTAGTGTAGTTTGCCAGGCGCTACGAGTTGGACTAAAAGATTAATATACCAAACAAATTTTCCAAAAGCAAAACTACGCCGCATCAAGGAGTTTATTAGGTAGGGTAGGCCCTAAAAGTACACTGTAAAATATTTCGCTGTAAATTTACAGTAAATTACTGGATACTAATTGCATTACTTTCACAGTAATTTTCACAGTAAATATTGCGCAGTAAATTACTGTAATTTCACAGCTGTGAAATTTTAGTAATTTACTGTGATTTAGCAGTATGTATTGCAGTTATTTACTGTAATATTACAGTAGTTGCTTGTATTTTTACACTATTACTGTGAATGTAATGCAGCTCAGTAGGCAGTAATTTACTGTAAATTTACAGTAAATTGTATCTAATACAGTAAAGTATTGTAAATTTGAATTTATAGGCCCATTCCCACTGGACCAGATAACAGATAAAAAAAAGCTCTTTCTCCAGATATTTTTCCATTCAAAGTGGATGGTAGATACAGATAAAAAATATCTGCCACAGATATTTCTTTTATCTGTGACAGATATTCTTTATCTGTATCTATCATCCACTTTGAATGGAAAAATATCTGAAGAAAGAGATTTTTTTTATCTGTTATCTGGCTCAGTGGGAATGGACCTTAACTGTGATTTTACCATACATACACAATCATGCTAAAAGAAAAAAAGAAAAAGAAAAAAAAAAGAAAGGAAAAACAACTTCATTCATTTAAACTTTTTATTGTACAATTCCAATACAAAGTGCAACATTTCAAATGGACAAAGAAGAACCACACTTGAAGCCTTTTACTCAGTAGAAGTGTTAAGTCTACAAACACTCCTGGAGTTTGGTCTGGTGTCTGGAGGCCAGTTTGAAAACTGGTTGTCATAGACTTTAGTTATTTAGGAGTCTGCAACACTGTTTTCCTGTGAAACTTCCAGGAGTGATTTTGTGGACTAAAAAACTTCACCTGACTTTGTATCAGCATGGTGGTGAGTAGATACAACATTTTCACTTTTGGGTGAACTGTTCCTTTAACTGCAAAATAACTCATCTACTCACCCTCATGCCAGTTGGAACAGAGGTGAAATGTGTCCATATAACACAAATGGAGGTTGCCTTCACAACTTGGGGAGAAATGGTGACTGGTTCTCTCTGGCAACCCTCCTGTGTGTTATATGAACACACTTCAGCAGGCACGAAGTATGTGAAGTACACCTCAACTTTGCACTCAGTCACATAAGTCCTGAAGGTATAAGGCAACACAGCAGTGGTAAGAACATAGCAACCTAATGATTACAGTATGCACCTTGCTAACATGCAGGCCGAGACAGAAGAGGCGAGCATTGCTGAATGAAGTGACAGGGCATCAGCAAAGAATATTGGCAATTTTACATCCAAATAAGAATAATGGCTGGTGGAGTTGGACAAACAAGAGTAGGGCATCTGAAACACGTATGAGTGTGTCTCATATTCGAGTCCTGAATACCATCGACCATTCAAAGTCCACAAGTTTTCTCAAATGCGTATGAGTGTGTCTCATATTGGAGTCCTGAATACCATCGACCAAGTCCACAAGTTGTCTCACAAGTGTGCTCACGTGTGGGTTGATACGCCACGCTTCTTCGATTTGGAGCCTCTCTCAGGGTTAATGCCCATGAAGCACCTGTAAACAATAAGACAAGACAACAACTTTTACTTTCACATAAACATATAGTTTATACAAGGCACATGCAGCAGTTCCCCTTTCCCTTAAGTAAACCCTACACCAGGTTTCCCAAACTTTTTAATCCGAGGCACCCCTACATTATAATTTTCACTCCCAGCACCTTATATTTATAGCATATCATCGTTGTCGGGTGGAAACCTTTTATGTCCAAAACCGTTAGTTTTGTATTTATCATCCATAAAATGTACTAAACTAGTGAAAAGTGATTATGTTGAGAGGAAAACGTTGAGATAATAGCCATTTTGGTTAGAACTGACTGAAAATAACTGTACTTCAAGTTTAAAATGATACTAAATATTTGTCCAAATAAATAAATACCAAATATTATCAAATGATCTCGCGGCACCCCTGGACTGCCGTCGCGGCACCCCAGGGTGCCCCGTCACCCACTTTGAAAACCCCTGCCCTACACCACAGAAAGAAAGTAGTACTGAGAGTAAGTAACATTCAAGTATCAATGTTGCAAGCAATCCAGTACAATGCTTCAGTACAATTTCAGTGTTACAATACCTCCAATCCAGAGTACACACACCATCCTCAGGAGCAGATTGAAGTTGTAGTAGATCGCGAAAACCACAGCTATCCAATAATGATCCCATCGTGTTGTCCCATCACACTTGCTCTTCAATGGACAGCATCCAGGCCATAGACTTCATTAAATCACCTGAAAAGAGATACCCATTATGTGATATTGTAGAGGTGAAATGCTAATTGAACAAGAGTAGAATTTCAATGATCAGCAACATCACAAACTGTGACACAACTCACTTTATTTTGATCTTACGGGCATTTAAGACAATTCTCAAATTAGGGTCAGATTCAGCAATGTTTTTTGTCTGGGATTTTGAAGGTAAGACAGAAATATAAGCCAGATTTAGTAACTTTACTTACACTATTTTTACGACCAGGTTGATGAATCGTCCGGGGACCCCCAGGGGTCCTTGAGGGAGTTCTAGGGGGTCCCCAGCTAAATGATAATTAGCAACTAAATGGACCCTTATTGGGTATGTAACTCAGAACCAAATGGACCCTAACAGGTCCATTTTGGTCCCATTTGTACACTGAGAATTATATTAACATTGATTTTACAATATACTGTAGATTGGGGTCTCAGAAATAGATATGCCATTAAATGGGGGGTCTGTAGCCTAATCTTATCTTATGGGGGTCCCTGTCATTGCTTTTCAAATGGGGTCTACTGGCTGATAAGTGTCAATTCGAGGGTCCTTGACACAAAAAGGTTTGAGAACCACTGCTGTAGATCAAGACACTGATCAGTTTATGTGAAAAGTAGCTTATGATCACGTAGATTATAATATAAAATCCAGATATCAACAGTACCTTGGACAATCAAGCAGGGGGTGCTTGGTAATTTCTCCGTCCTCTGCACATCAGTGGCTGTGGCACACAGCTGTAAAATAAATAAGACAAGACAAGACAAGACAACAACCACCTCAATGATTGACCATGCCCAAGAGATCTCAATCACATTAGATCTACTTTGTATTATTCTATGCCAAATTCTATTTAAATTCAGTATAATACATTATCAGTAGCCTATAAGTATAATACCTTTGGATAAACTCCAGAGTGCAAGTGCCATCCTCAGGATACTGCAGATTGAATTTGCAGTAGCCATCACGTGGTCCCATCTTATTCTTCAATGGACAGCATCCTTCATTATATCACCTGAACAGAGATACCCATCGTGTGATATTGTTAAGAGGTGAAATGCTAAATGCATTCCACAATAGAATACACACACACACACACACACACACACACACACACACACACACACACACACACACACACACACACACACACACACACACACACACACACACACAATGTATTTATGCCCACAGAGTGGCTTATCACTCTGTGGCATGTACTGTTTTGGTACAGTTTAAAAGAAATGAAATCTTTCCAAAATGTTCAGTTTATTTTACTTTAATATTATTTGATGAAGATAATATAAAAAATAAAATCTCTATTCAGAAACATTCCAGTATTTTTCTGACTTACATTATTTTCTAAGTATGCTTACATTATGATATTAAGGGGGAAAAAATCACCCTATGTCACCCTAATGACCATAATGTCTCACATGTGGAGGAAAGGGGAGGGGCGACTGGGCGAGGAGATTCCATCAAAGTCAAAACAAAGTTTTAATGTAGGCAATTAAATATATACATTTAATCCATGCATAAAGATTTAAGGACATTATACTTATGATGGGATTTTTGACGGAAATTAAGCTCCTACTGCAGTGGACAGCACATCGTCAGGTAGGCTAATAATCAATCATTAATCTGATGGTGTCACCCGTCGAATATAAACCATCTACAGCAGTGGTTCTCAAACTTTTTCACGTCCACAAACCCTAATTTAACACTTATCAGCCAGTGGACGTCCATTTGAAAAGATATACGCCAGGGACCCCCATAAGAGAAGATTTTTAAGGCTCTGTAGTGATTCCATTTTAATTTCAAGGACCCCCAGGACATATTTAATGGCATTTCTATCTCTGAGATGATATATGTTAATTTAACTCTCAGAATGTACAAATGGAACAAAATGGACCTGTTATCATTTAGCCAGGGACCCCCTGGAACTCCCTGAAGGACTCCTGCGGGGTCCTGTACCCCACTTTGAAAACCAATGATCTACACAGGCTCCCATTTGTCGTGACGCTTGGCTTGTGGATCGGTTGCTTTTACAACAGCAACTTTTAGCCACACTGGAGCATAAAACCTCCCCCGGTGCAAATATTATCATTGATATAGTTGAGAACCAAATGGACCCGGCGTAAGGATACGTACAACTGACACAAGGATTGTCTGTGGTTCTCAAAGTAGTGTCCGGTCATTATCGCGTCCGAGTGATGGAGTTCCAGATGGTCCACAGCTAAATGATATAGGAACCAAATGGACCCGTATGGGTCTGTAACTCGTGCGTGCGTCGCGGGGAGTTCTTCCACGCGCGTCGGCCGTATTGAACCGGGCAGGGAACGTTCCCTACCGCGGTCCGCTAGCTAGTAAGCAGCCGACATGATATAGATAAACCCCGCTGACGTGCAGCCTATCGGCACACTGGTGAAACGGCTTGGCGTAGGCTATACACCGAGCGACGCGCGCCACTATGAGCTTGTATATCTGCTATTTAGTTAAAGCGGTTTGTGACGGAAAGACACATTTAACTCGACAGTTTAAATGTGTGTTTCCCTCACACACCGCTTTAACTAATAGCAGATATACAAGCTCATAGTGGCGCGCGTCGCGTACGCCAAGCCGGTTCACCGGTGTGTTTGGGTGGTTTCTGCTGCTCGACAAGCTCACGTCAGCGGGGCAGCAGTGGTGATACTTTGCTGGAGCAAGACTGAACCACAGGCGACAGCAAAACTAGTTGTCATTAAAGTGGAGGGGGTAAAAAAGAGCGTGACTTACCTTATCAGAGCAATGTTATGAACTTCACATGACTTCTGAAAGTTCCTTTGAATTGAAATTGACTTCATAATTCCATCTTCACCATCAGTTCACTGCTTTCCCTCTCACAATCTGCTCACAATGGATATAAATTTGAAATGTAATCCCACAATGCAGCGCGGTACAAGTAATTTGTTGTGATAGCACAATAACATTCTGAACACAATATTTTATTGTGAGATATATTGTAAAGTGTTGTGTAATCCTGATAACAATTTAGAGTACAGTCATTTGTTGTGTTATCACAGATGATGGTGTGATTACACAGTAATATTCAGAATACAGTATTATATTGTGAAATAATAATGTAAAGTATTGTGAGATCCTGGTAATATTTAACAGTGTATGTCCTTGAGTGCAGGGGAATTATTTTGGGTTACAACTGTTTCCGGTTTGATAGTTCCAGCCAAAGTGTAGTCCATCTAGGACAGGGGTTTTCAAAGTGGGTGACAGAGCACCCTCCCTGGGGTGCTGTGACGGCAGTCCAGGGGTGCCGCGAGATCATTTTATAGTATTTGGACACTTGAAAAAATGTTTAGTATCATTTTAAACTTGAAGTACAAAGTTAATTTTCAGCCAGTTCTAACCAAAATGGCAACATTTTCCTCGCAACATAATCACTAAAATATCATCACTGTCGGGCAGAAACCTCGTATCTCTAAGTTTCAAATGCTTTTGGTAAAGCAAAGACCTGCTTCATCATACAAGACTGTCACACACAAAATTAGTGAAAACAGACGATCTACAAGCACACAACGCCTCGCAAGTTAATTACATTTTATAGATGATAAATACAAAACGAATGGTTTTGGACATACAAGGTTTCCACCCGACAACAACGATATGCTATACATTTATGGGGGTGTCCTGAGACAAAAAAGTTTGGGAACCCCTGGTCTAGGACTACAACATGACGTAGAGTGGTTTCCGCTCCCGACCGGATCAAACCACCGAAAAGTGAACGGACCCTCCCTAGGCTAGGAGAATTCTATTTCTCAAACTCGTGCCTGTGGAAGGGTCGTAGGCAACCTCTTCACATTTTATTTGCAAATTGTTCAACCATTTGAATTGATATGCGAGAACAAACAAACAAACAAGCGTGATATTTCATCACTTTCATTTTACCTGCTGCTGCTACGCCAACGAGTACAGAGGCTGTATAAAAGGTCCATGTGTATGGATGTATGAACATGGCAATGTAGCCACTGCAGGGGGGGAGAGAACAACATTCACATGTCATTAGGAGAGACCGGCACAGCTAGTATATCTCTGCTGTCGGGCCAAAACCTCCTAACTCCAAAATGTTAATTTTCGGGAAAATGAGCTCAAGTGGAGTTAGGAGGTTTTGACCGAAGGGCTTTTTACTACTTTTCATTGGTTCAATATTATTTGAACCAACACACAAACATAACAACATCACATATTTATGAAAAAAAGAGAGGGCCAATCGGGTGGAGTTATAGCTGGTTTGGCAGAGAGTGTGGAGTTAAGCCCTTTGCACACAGGACAGTTGCGTTTTTTGCGTTTGCGGCATGAATAAAACGCATTGGATTTGGTGTGCAAGGCTGTGCGGAATCGGCGCTGCGGATCCAAAAAGGAGTCATAAAAGGAGTGATGAGTTTTTTACCGCATGCAACAAGACGCACGAATCGAACTGGTTTCGATCGAGAAAAAAACGCACGGCGGCAGCCACTCGTCGCACGGCTAATTCGGAGCCGGTGTTTATGAGATCATAGAGAATCATTGTTTTCTTTTCAAAAAATTATATTGTCCGTTTTATCCGTGCGGTTAAACGCGCCTGTGTGCAAAGGGCTTTAGGAGGTTTTGTCCCAAGCACTTTTTACAACTTTCCATTTGTTCAATATTATTTTAACCAACACTCAGATGTAAAGGGTGTTCAATAGCACTGATTTATGCCACAAAGTTGAGAGGTTTTGGCCAGACAGCGACGATATGTAAAAAAAAAAAAAAGAAAAGAAAAAAAAAAGAAAAGGTAGCTGAATGTAGCCATACCCACAGTGTGTATGGTAAAAGGGGAGGGATGATTTTATGATGTCATTAAATCAATGTTTTTTTGATCGGCTTGGGGGCTTTCAGCTTTCAGGAAGAAACCAAAAAATACACAGTGAAGGCAAATTTGCACATTATAAGCACACCCGGGGGTCTATTAGAGTAATGTTAACTCCATAGACACATAGAAAAATACAAAAAGTACAAAATTATGGTACCACCTCTTTAACTGAAAGACAAGCGGTGTGTGTGTGTGTGTGTGTGTGGTGTGTGGTGTGTGTGTGTGTGTGTGTGTGTGTGTGTGTGTGTGTGTGTGTGTGTGTGTGTGTGTGTGTGTGTGTGTGTGTGTTACCTGTATAAAAGTCCACTAAAGAACATGGACAGCTGTGGTCCTATGACCGCGACCACTGAAGGAGCGATCATGTTGGATGCAGAGAAAACGCCATAGATGATGGACATGCTACAAGAAGGACAGGACAGGACAGGACAGGACAGGACAGGACAGGACAGGACAGGACAGGACAGGACAGGACAGGACAGGACAGGACAGTTAGATGGAAAGAGTCTGCTTGTACAAACATCCATTTATTGAAACCCTAGTTCTGTGGGTCGGGACCCCCAAGAGGGTCCCCAAATGATTGTGGGGGGTCCCCAGATGATTAACTTAATGTGCAACATTGTTTTCTCACGCAACAGTAAACAAACCAACATACCGTTTAAGTGTATAGAGAGGGTAACACTTGTAACACTTCTATAATGACAAATTAAACATTGACCAAATGTTCAAATATTAGAGGCAGAAATTGTGAAAATACCTGATCTACATGCTCACAACGCCTCGCAATGTAGATCTGCTATTTTCACAATAGAACCATAATTATACAAAATTCTCTTAGTGCTCGTCAGCGTGGGGCGGTCCCCAGTTAAAATAGGAGAACCAGTGGTTCTCAAAAGATTTTGAACCACTGCCCTAGTTCAGTGGTTCTCAACCTGTGGGTTCGGGACCCTTAGGGGGGTCTCCAAATTATTTTGGGGGGGTCCCCAGATGATTAGCTTAATGTGTTTTTTCACTGAACAGTAAACAAACAAACATAAATGTATAGACTATAGAGGGTATCTGCACATTTCTAAAGTGAGAATTTTAGTTTTTAATACTTCTACAATGACAAATTAAACATTGGCCAAATTGTCAAATATTATAGGCAAACATTGTGAAAATAGCTGATCTACATGCTCACAACGCCTCGCGTTTGTGAGGCGTTGTGAGCATGTAGATCTGCTATTTTCACAATAGAACCGTGTTATACAAAATGTAATGGCTCAACTCTTAGTGCTCGTCAGGGTGGGGGGTCCCCAGTTAAAATATGATTATTTTGGGGGTCGCAGTGTGAAAAGGTTGAGAACCACTGTCCCCCAGGGGTCTATAGGGTCCCTCCTGTTTCCCTACACTACATTTCTTTGGTGAAAATAGACAAACATCGGCTATATTTGAAGGGATGTTCACCCCAGGATAGGGATGCTAGGGTTCTTTAGAGATTCTCATCTCACACAAACGTTGCCTGACAAAAATAACTACTAGCCCATTTTATCAATTTAGTTTTACTCTGCCAATTGCTCCATGGCAAAAAAAAAAGAAAAAAAGAACTATGAAACAAGCTATTTAGGCCTAGAATTATTGAATGCTTTAACTATTGAAAAGATATTTAGTATCATTTTAAACTTGAAGTACAAAGTTATTTTCAGTCAGTTCTAACCAAAATGGCTATTATCTCAACATTTTCCTCGCAACATAATCACTAAAATATCGCCACTGTCGGGCAGAATCCTCGTATCTCCAAGTTTCAAATGTTTATGTCTTTTGGTAAAGCAAAGCCCTGCTTCATCATACAAGACTGTCGCACAAAACTAGTGAAAACAGCCGATCTACAAGCACACAACGCCTCGCGATGCGAGGCGTAGTGTGCTTGTAGATCGGGGTGCCTCGGATTAAAAAAATATAAAACGTTCAACAATTTAGTCATAAATTACCTTGTGTATCCACTGCCATGAAACTCTGAGCTGTTGAAGCTCTTCAACACCGTTTGCTGGGAAGACAAAGAAAATGGACGGTTATGCCTGGTTTATACTTCCTCGTACATCGGTGTCGCGTGCAAATAGCTGACCTTGTAGGTTATTGGCACCGTTGCAAAACTAAGTAGAAATTAGGCATTACAGTATAGAGTTTGATTGCTGAGGTTCTATGTAATCAATATGATCAGGACAAAATGAAGAGGTTCTAATCAATCAATACCATAAGGATTGATTGATGAGGTTGCGTGTAAACAATATGATCAGGATTAAATGAAGAGGTACTGTAGGTAGGGCCGTCACAATTATTACATAATCGTCTAATCGCGATTATGTCTTTTTCATAATGTCATAATCATTTCCATGTTGAAAAATGTTTAAATACGATGAAAAATAAAAAAGTGACAATAGCAGATTTACAAGCTCACAACGTGTCGCGATGCGATGCGTTGTTAGCTTGTAGAACGGCTAGTTCCACTATCACTATAAGTGTAAGTATAACAATGTCAAATATGTCAGTAATTTCTTTGTATATTTAGGTTATGTGTCATATCTACCATGTGCGACTTCAAAGGTTAAAAGCCAAACAGAAATGTAATTAAAACGTCAAAAACTAAATTAAATCATTAATCGGAATTATTTGAGTGACAATTAATCGCCATGAAAAATGTCATAATCGTGACAGCCCTAACTGTAGGCTATACAGTGTGTGTGTTGCTGCTCGCGAGCAAGCCTGGCTCTTTAGTTGAGTGGTAACGTACGCGCCATCGGATACATAGGTCCCGGGTTCGCCTCCCGGCCGAGGCTACATTGGTGGCAGCGGTACAAATAGGTACTGTCGGAGTGCTCCGTCAGTTCCTTGGATATTGTAGACAGACTGTCAGTGGAGCCTAGCTACTAGTGATGCGCGGATAGGCTTCTGAAGTCATCCGAATCCATCCGTGCAAATTCATTATCCGCCCATTATCCAACCGCATTAATTATATCATCCAATTTATAATTCCGCACCATCCTCATCCGCAACTTTAAAAGTATTATTATTATTATTACCATTATTATTAGGCTAATATTATTTTCTGGTAGGCTATTCCCTGTTAGTTTTCTTAGTTGTGCGATCACAGAAATGCATTGATCTAGCCTACGGAATGTCTCCGTTCGTCTTTTTTTCTTTCTTTTTTTTTTTTTTTGGAGTCGGTGCAGCGCATCGATGCAGACAGACATGCAGGCAGACAGACAGAGTCTGACACACGAGAGAGAGAGAGAGAGAGCGAGGGAGAGAGCGAAAGAGAGAGGAACAAACAACTTAGTGGGAAGTTTAACTTACCTACTGTACAGTACTTTACAATATGGACTATGGAGCTGAGAGAGATTCACTTTTTAGCAGCGCGACCAGAGGTAATGAGTGAGACGATGCATGCCGTGATGCCGTTTAAGTGGACACAGCTTAGTTTTATCGCGGACTGCACTCATGAAAAATGATGGTTACTTTACAAATTATACAAAATAACACACACTAACACAGACACAAGCATACCTAGATTTCGCTTTTTATTGATAGATATATTAGGCCATAATTTATTTCCTGCATTATTTCATCCGCGGATATCCGAAATTAATTAATAATTATATTTGATTGATCCAAATCCGACTGCACCGCGGATCACCGCGGTCCACCGCGGCTAAAACCGCTATCCGCGCATCTCTGCTAGCTACTGACTGGCACGTGTGGACGTGCTTCCAGGTAGGGGGGGGGGGGAGACTGTAGGCTATACAGTGTGTGTGCGTTGCTGCTCTTTAGTCAAGTGGTACGCAACCGGCCAAGGCTACAGTTCTACTGTATGTATATGAGGTTCCATGTAACCAGTAAGACTCCCTAATCGGGAGATAAGCGACCGTCAGATCGCATACACAAACTTTAGAAGGCAATCGTAGCCAAAATGGGACAGCTTCAGGTTGATGACATGACTTTAGCTTTGTGTGATTTTAGGCCAAAATCTGTAGGAGCAGTGTCCAAAAATGTGTTTTGATTTGGCCTCATGGTGGCGCTAGAAGAGGGCCATGTGAGAAATTTGGGGTGGATGATGATTTGCCATCCAAGGAGTGTGTTGCAAAGCTTGGCATTGATAGGGCCAACGGTGGCAGAGATATGACTAGGGCAAAAGTGTGACGTGACGGACAGACTGACAGACAGCTGGTGGAGCTTTTCATAGTAACTGCGACCTGGCGGTCGCAATCAAAATCAGGATTACATGAGGTTGTGTGTGATCAATATGATCAGGATTGACTGATGATGTCCTGATCAATATGATCAGGCCTAAATCAAGAGGTTCTATGCAATCAATATGATCAGATGTGTGTAATCAATGCTATCCAGTTTGTTACCTCTATGTTGCCACATGTTGTAAAAGCAGTGAACATGAACATGAAGGCAAATCCCAGGATGATGATGTTCAACAGCGATCTCCCCTCTGGAGACATGATGACGTGTAGTGTGACAACAAGTCAAGTGTAATCAGTGTCTACTCCTCCTAAATGGAACAGAAAAAGACACACATTTATATAATCAACTCATCAACTGATTAGGTGAGTGTCTTTGGTGCAAGCTTCACACAAATATTGCAAGCCCACTAGCCAAGTTCCATTTATTTGTATAAACATGCCTTAAAACAACAGGAATTGCTTTCCAGTCAGGAGAAAGATGACATCTAGAAGGCATATGAAAAATGCAAGGTCATGATTTTTCCTTGGCCTCTAGGCAGTGCGCATACAAAGGTTTACACGCCACCATGAGGCTGATTTGACAATATCTAATTTCCTTCCTCTGCCTAGTGGGAATGTGTGTGTGCACGATATCACCAAAATTGCAGGCTGTGTTCGTGAATTGAGGCATTTTGTTCAAAACAGAGCAATCCTGCAAACTTTGGAAGCCAGTCTTGGCCAATGAGGATGGAATATGGACAATCAGACAGCCCGTAGAGCTACTGTCTACCGATTTGCGTGATTTCTGTACTAAATCTGTAGAAGTACTATCATAAATTGTGTTTTGCAAAAATCGGCCTCATGGTGGCGCTAGAACAGGCCCATGTGAAAATAAATGTGGGGCAGAGGTTCTGAATTGGCATTCAGGTAATGTGTGTGCAGTTTGGCAGCGACCGGGCCAGCGGTGCCGGAGATTAGCTGGTAGCTAAACAAACACATTCCCTGGATGCCACACAGGGACACATGGACGGACAGACAGGGTGCAAGACAGTCTCAGCCATGCCTTTCGGCCTGGTGGAGACAATCATGACACATTACAGCAGGGGTGCCCAAAGTGCGGCCCGGGGGCCAAATGCGGCCCGAGGACAAATATTATACGGCCTGTGACTTTATTCCCATAAATTGTTTTATAAACGGCCCGTCAGCACCGCCAAACAAGAATATTTTCCCAGCGTATAATTTGTCAGGATTGTTCCCTGTTGTCTCGAGTGAAGGGGTCAAAGAAAGGCTATTTTATAGTAATTTTTACCTTGCACATCCGGTAACATTTGGTAATGTGAGTTATTTGTGTTTCGTTCAGAGCACACACCTGACAAAAGAACATTGATATTAAATATTGATGATAGTTAATTACAGTTGTTTAAATGTGTACATTATGCCTAGATTTAGTCGGCCCTTAGGGTGTTTTTATATTTTCTAAGGTGGCCCCCTTTTTGAAAAAAAGTTTGGACACCCCTGCATAGGGTTCAGAGAGAGCCACAAGTTAGGCAGACATACCTGTACTAAAATCAGAAAACACAATAGAAGCCAACCCAGAGACAATGATCAAAAGCATTTTAAATAAAGTATAGGGCCTAATGCCAAAGTAGTAGCCTATGAGTAAATACAACAATAAATGTCAAAGTGTGTGACACAGTTTCTCATTCTAAAACCAAAAAGCAGCAGATCAAATACCCATACACAATGTATTGCATGTAGTGTAGCCTACCCATAGCATTGGACACAAAGTAGTAAACTAGAAGGCTAAAATAATTCATTCACAAGTTGTCAGCAATCCCAGAAGTACACGGTTTGACCTTTGATCACAAGAGTCATTTATTGCAGTGTTTGTTTGCGTTATTATCATATGAAATCAAACTCACCTTCTGTCTGCATGTAGTTCAACCCTGTGGCTGCTATAGTTTGTGACAGGCTGACAGCTCATAGCCACATCATCAACATGGTACTTTAGCTGAGTAAGAAATAATACATATGTTATGATAATAATTCAAGAGCTAAGAAACAACTCTTTGATTAGAGTAGGACAACGAATGAAGTAGTCTTTCCACTGTTTCCAGGCAGCTCTTCTTCTGTTTTTCATTCCTGCAGCGTAGACAATGCACAGCGTATTACTGCCCTCCACAGGTCGGGAGTACAACTCATTTGACATTATCCTCAGTGAACATTATTTATAGCAGTGGTGGAAGCCTCTAGTAATAGCTTACTCATTATTTTTAAGTAAACTGCTATGTAGAAATACTCTGTTACAAGTAAAAGTCCAGGATTATAAATAGACTTTACCAAAAACATTTTCAAATGCATACAATGGGTAAAAGATCTTTTGAAAATAGCAGATCTACAAGATGCGACGCATTGTGAATGTATTTAGATGAAAATGAGAGACTGTGAGAGAATTACGAGATCATAAAACTTTATTCAATCAACAGAGTATAATACATGAGTTTGTATTTCATCAAGTCAAGCTGCCTATCTTCATGTTTCTCTGTTAACCCATTTAGGCCTAGACTTATTGAATGCTTTAACTATTGAAACATAGCAGATATACAAGCTCACCGAGTGCCACGCTGCGAGCTTGTAGATCTGCTATTTTTGAAAAAGTCGTGAAAATGTGTGCAAATCTTTGAATATATGTATTTTTAAAGCATACGTTTGTAACTCAAATTTTACTTCTAGGGGGTCCCTGGAACTGGATATTTTGAGAAGGGGGCCCGTGGACAGATTCATATCATGTTGGGGGTCCTTCACATGAAAACCACTGACACAGTAGTCTCTGAAGAACAGACTAACTGAGCTCCAGTTAAGTGAAAAGGACCTTTTCTTTGACGATGGCTGGCCAGATTGCTGACATAGAAATAACCTTAGAACCTTAGAAGGATTCAAAAGACACTTATAGAATCGGGTCAAAATTCAAATTTTCATTTTTCTAAAATGGCAGATCTACAAGCTCGCAGCGTGGCACTCTGTGCCGCGCTGTGAGCTTGTATATCGGCTATTTTTCAGTAGTTAAAGCATAAAATAATAATACACCATAATGTGTACCCGTTCTGAATGAAAATAATGTCCATCCACCCACCACACCCTCCTGATCCATTCTTTGGCCTGTGTCTTCTTAGTGCTACGACTATGTCAGTCAGTCCATTGGTCCATCCGTCTGTCTGTCCAACACTTTGGTCCCAATTGAACAACAATGTCCTCATAAACTGTGGGCTTCTTCAGTGTAACTTCACGCTCCCCGGACAGAAAGCTATGAGGAGGCGCCGGGGCTTGGACAGGGCTGGGCGGAGCTACGGCTGATCGGCAGCTCCTTCGACAAATCGGAGAGCGGGCTTCGATGACTGGCTTTTGGATCAGCCAATGGGGAGAATTCAGCCACCTGAGAAGAGAGAGAGAGAGAGATTTTTTCATAATCAACTAAATCGATTATATTAGCCACTTGAACCCTAGTGTCCATATTTTGAGAACTTTGGCCAAAAACAGAAATTTAATTTATCATGATATCATCCTCCATCATGCACTGGGATTAATTCACCTCTTATTTGCCAGGCTGTCAGACCAAAATGTACGTTTTCGGGAAAATGAGCTCAAGTGGAGTTAGGAGGTTTTGACCGAAGGGCTTTTACTAGTTTTCATTGGTTCAATATTATTTTAACCAACACACAGACGTAAAGGGTGTTCAATAGCACATATTTATGAAAAAAAGAGAGGGAAACTAGCAGATCTACAAGCTCACAACGACGCGTTGTGAGCTTATAGATCGGCTATTTTTGGCAAATGTTCTGCCCCAGGATAATAGATGTTTTGATTATATCGCGATTATATCGTAAATTGTGATTTATTTGGTCACAATAATCGTGATATAACATTTTCATATCGTCACATTCCTACTTACGGGGACGTAGGCCAGGTTGTCGCGGAGGCAGGCGTCCTGCAGCTCGCCACGCAGCGCAGTCACATGACCGCGCTGGGCGGAGATCTCCTGCTCCAGCCAGCCAATCCGAGAGCCTGCTGCCTGGTAGAGATCAGCAAACGTGGAGACCAGCCTCTAGAGGGAGACGGAGAGCCGGAGAGACAGTTACCTTTTCTGTTAAACCAGTGGTTCTCAAACTTGGGGTCGGGACCCCAAGTGGGGTCCCCAAATTATTTTGTGGGGTCCCCAGATGATTAGCTTAATGTATTTTTTTTTCCTCACTCAACGGTAAACAAACCAACACACAGTATAAGTGTATACAGGGTATCTGCACATTTATAAAGTGACAATTTAAGGACTTTCAAGACTGTTTTAATACCAAACTGGCCAAACAGTCAAATATTAAGTAAGCAAGAGGCAGACATTGTGGAAATAGCCGATCTGCGAGGCGTTGAGAGCTTGTAGATTGGCTATTTTCACAATATTTATCTGCAGAACCAAGTCACATTAAATGTAATACCTACAATTCCAAGTGCTTGTCAGGGTGGGGGTCCCCAGATCAAATATTTATTTTGGGGGTCATGGCCTAAAAAGGTTTGAGCAAAAAACGCACTGGTACTCCGAGGCTACTTTTCACAAATAAATAAGTGAATGAATGAATACAGTAAGTGAATGAATGAAGTGATAGTTACCTCACACGCAGTGACCTCCACACCTCCCATCATCCTCTCCGTTCCCGACAGCTCCGCGTGCACTCTGGGTAACTGCAGGGGGAGGGGCTTACCCGTCACAGAGCAACGTGATTGGACCAGACCGTCTCTGACCTGGGAGAGGGGACACCTGACCTGAGAGAGGGAGAGGGTGAAAAAAAAAAACTAAGATACAGTAGGGAAAAGAGTGACACCCAGAGCCACAACACTAGACCATGATTTGGGTGGAAACCTTACCTTCTATGTCCAAAACCGTTTTGTATTTATCACTTTAAAAATGATTTAAACTAGTGAAAATAGCAGATCTTCAAGCACACAATGCCTCGCGCTGCGAGGCGTTGTGTGCTTGAAGATCGTCTATTTTCACTAGTTCTGTGCGACAGTCTTGTGTGATGAAGCAGGGCTTTACTTTGCAAAAAACGTACACATTTGAAACTAGGAGATGCAAGGTTTCTGCCTGACAGCAACGATATACTATAGCAGCCATAGTAAAAATACCTAATATATTGTATATACTACCAAGTACTGTACCATGCGTGCGTGCGTGCGTGCGTGCGTGCGTGCGTGCGTGCGTGGGTGCGTGCGTGCGTGTTACCTCTTTGTAGGTGTTCTCTACAGTGGTCATGAAGTTGACCAGAGACTTTTTACTCCTAGGATAGAGGGATGAGACAAAGATATAAAGAGTCACTTGATATAAATTAACATGTAGATATGCTTTAGCGTGTATGTACATTTTATTTATATAGCACTTCTTACAGAGAGAACTCATAAACTGCTTTACATACATACAAAAATAAACAGGGTACTAAAGCAGTTAGAAAAGAAAAAAAAAGCCTGTATAAATGTTAAACAGGACAGCAAATAACACAAACAAGAACATATAATCATGTAACGTGCAAATGCTTGTTCAAAACAACATATCTACAAGCTCCTTTCACTCAATGTGGTGAGCTTATAGATCTGCTATTTTCACTACTTTAACCCTTTTTTTCCTTTTTATTAATTAACTTAACCCATTTAGAACGGGTACACATTATTGTGTATCATTATTTTATGCTTTAATTATTGAAAAATGGCAGATATACAAGCTCACAGCGCAGCACTGAGTGCCGTGCTGCGAGCTTGTAGATCTGCTATTTTTGAAAAATCGTGAAAATTAGAATTTTTGAATCCTTCAAAGGTTTTTTGAAAAACCTATGTTTCTGTGTCAGCAATCTGGCCAGCCATCGTCAAAGAAAAGGTCCTTTTCACTTAAATGTAGCTCAGTTAGTCTGTTCTTGAGAGACTACTATTTCAGTGGTTCTCAAACCTTTTCATGTGAAGGACCCCCAAAATGATATGTATTTGGCCACGGACCCCCATCTCAAAATATTTAGTTCCAGGGACCACCCAGAAGCAACATTTGAGTTACAAACGTTCGCTTTGAAAATACATTATATTCAAAGATTTGCACACATTTTCACGACTTTTTCAAAAATAGCAGATCTACAAGCTCGCAGCGCGGCACTCGGTGCCGCGCTGTGAGCTTGTATATCTGCTATTTTTCACTGGTTAAAGCATTCAATAATTCTAAACATATTTAGGAATTATTTTCAATTGATGAAACGTGGTGGTGTGTGTGTGTGTGTGTGTGTGTGTGTGTGTTATTACCTGTGTGTGTGTGTGTGTGTGTGTGTGTGTGTGTGTGTGTTATTACCTGTGTGTGTTTGTCAGTGAATCCTCCATCTGTCTCAGACGGTCCTCCAACTCTCTCTTCTCTCGCTGTGCCGCCGACAAACGTTTACCCAGAATCCTTAGCGACTGCTCCTTACGGCGAACCTCCTGAGGATGTGTGCACGTGTGTGCGTGAAAGACAGAGAGCTCGTTAGTAACATTGATGAGTAATCTGTGTGTGTGTGTGTGTGTGTGTGTGTGTGTGTGTGTGTGTGTGAGTGAGAGAGAGAGAAAGAGGGATGGGACGATAATTATAATTATCGTTTATCGTGATAAAAAAACACTCACAATAATCGTATCGTGGAGATTTTAAATGTATCGCAAAATTATCCTCTGTCATGTACTGGGATCAATTCACCTTTTATTTGCCGACCTGCATATCTGGTACCATTTAAACCCTGTAAATGGTAAAAGGACCTGTAAATAACGTACTTGATAGTCTTTTTTCCCACTCTCTACCAAATCTCTCTGCCAAAAAAATAGCCGACCTACAAGCTCACAACGCGTCGCAATGTGAAACGTTGTGATCTTGTGGATCGGCAATTCTTTTGTCAAATGTTCCGTCCTAGAATAATGGATATTGGGGGATATTTTGATTATCGCGATAATATTGTAAATTGCAAATTGCAATTCTTTATGGTCATAATAATTGTGACATGACATTTTCTCATTGTCCCATCCCTAGTGTGTGTGTGTGTGTGTGTGTGTGTGTGTGTGTGTGTGTGTGTGTGTGTGTGTGTGTGTGTGTGAGAGTTTGTCTAGCTATACTTATGGGGACTAAACGCATGTTCACACAGTCACCTGCAGGGGACCTCTGACAGTGTGGGGACAAAATAGTAGGTCCCCACAACGGTTAGGGTTAGGTTTAGGGTTAGGGAGGGTTAGGTTTAGGGTTAGGGTTAAGGTTAGGGTTAGGGGTTAGGTTTAGGGATAGAGGTTGGCCACAGGAATTGCATAAAAATGAATGGAAGTCTATGTAATGTCCTTACAAGTGATGTAAATATATAGTGTGTGTGTGTGTGTGTGTGTGTGTGTGTGTGTGTGTGTGTGTGTGTGTGTGTGTGTGTGTGTGTGTGTGTGTGTGTGTGTGTGTGTGTGTGTGTGCGGGGACTGCCCCATATGTTGCGAACTTGGTCCGAACACAGTCGGCAGGTTAGTTACTCACCAGCGTCGGCAGGTTAGCTACTCAACAGTGTTAGTTTTACTGAGGTTAGGGTTAAGGTTTAATTTAGGTGGTCGGACCAAAGGGAGTTCGAACCAAGGACACGTTAGCGTGTTGCACGCGTGCGTACCTGTGCAGCCTGGCTCAGTGTGTGTTGCGTGCGGGTGGTGTCAGCAGTGTGCGTGTGGAGCTGCGCGGTCAGCGTGCGTAGCTGAGCAGACTGCTCCCTCAGCAGACCCTGGGCCTCCTGCTCTCTGTTCAGGGCCTGGCGCAGCTCCGCGCACACGCTCTCAAAGCGCTCCACCGGGACCTAAAGGGGCGTCACAAGGGGGGGAAAAGTTTACAGTTTAGGCATTTAGCAGACGCTTTTAATCCAAAGCGACTTCAGTGGCGTCAGTTCAGAAAAAAGCTAAGATATGGCAACATGACTGGTGTCTTGCACGTGCCCAAAAGCGCGCGTGCAAGACACCAGTCTTGCACACCTGTCTTGCACGCCATACGTTAGCAGCTAAACTTGCAGCTAAACTTGCCACAGGCACAAACCTCCCACAATTAACAATAATGCATTGCACCTGTGCAGCTGACCTGTGGAACCTGGGAATATACCATTCTGTCAAGATGGAGAGAATACAAGTGTGGAGAATACAATTATAATACCTTGTTAAAGTGACCATTTTGTTAAATTTTGCATTTGTAGTTATTTTACTGTAATTCAACAACATAATAAACAGCACAGATAGACAAATAGACATTCATGGATTTATATTTAAAAGTAACTTTTCCCCCCTGGACCCAGGGTATGGCAGCTGCATACCCCTGCCATACCCAATTGACGCCCCTGAGCGACTTACAATAAGCAGGTAATACACATCACTATAATAAGCAAGATAATATGTCAGTACATTAACAACAATATAAGAAATGCATCAATCTAGAAAAACAATAACATAGGTAGACCACGCACCTAAGCAGTAAAAACACCTTTAAAACCTGAAAAATGCTATCTAGCTTCATGTGTGGTCATTGAGGGAAGGGGGAGTGTTACAGTAGTGCTATGGGTTTAGGTGGAGTCTGAAGAGGTGAGTCTTCAGTCCACGGCGGAAGCTAGGGAGTGAGTCTGCAGTTCTAATGGAAGCTAGGGAGTGAGTCTGTAGTTCTAATGGAAGCTAGGGAGTGAGTCTGTAGTTCTAATGGAAGCTAGGGAGTGAGTCTGCAGTTCTAATGGAAGCTAGGGAGTGAGTCTGTAGTTCTAATGGAAGCTAGGGAGTGAGTCTGTAGTTCTAATGGAAGCTAGGGAGTGAGTCTGCAGTTCTAATGGAAGCTAGGGAGTGAGTCTGTAGTTCTAATGGAAGCTAGGGAGTGAGTCTGTAGTTCTAATGGAAGCTAGGGAGTGAGTCTGCAGTTCTAATGGAAGCTAGGGAGTGAGTCTGTAGTTCTAATGGAAGCTAGGGAGTGAGTCTGTATTTCTAAGTGCGACAGGGAGTTTATTCCACAGTTTGGGGGCCAGGAGGGCAAATTGTCTACTAGGACGAGTGGATTTTGTCCTGGGGTTTTTTAGCAAGGGTTCTGTCAGCATCCCTGTGTGGGACTGAGTTACTAGGGCCCAAGGTGGAGGGGCCTTGATTATTTTATACTTTAGCTATTGAACAATAGCAGATATGTATTTTTTAAGCGAACAATTGTAACTAAAATTTTGCTTCTGGGGTGGTCCCTGGAACTAAATATTTTGAGATGGGAAACTAGATTTTTTTTCTCAAAAATAGCAGATCTATCTGCTATTTTTCAATAGTTAAAAGCACAAAATAATGCGTAATAATGCGTTCCCAGTCTAAATGGGTTAAACCCCCACCCCCCATGAAGAACATTCATGGGGGGCCCGCAGTGAATCCTTGTACCCAGGGCCCAGAATTTGGTGTGACGCCCCTGACCAAAAAAGGCACTCATTGTGCACAATGTCACATGTAGGGCCACACGTATGGCCTGACATGATTATGATATTTTAAGTGACGATTCATTGTCAAACGATTTGATTGTGTTTTTGTCGCTGCACACTGGAGCATATGAATAAAAAAACATTACATTTCTGTTTGGCTTTGAAGTTGCACACGGCAGATATGACAAATAACCTACATATACAAAGGAATGACTGGCAACTTTATTCATTATGCATTTTTAGTGGAAATAGTGATGCGATGCGCTGTGAGCTTGTAGATCGGCTACTTTTTGAAAGTGTTTGAAATGATATGAACATTTCTCAACATGGAAACAAGTATGACGATTATGCAAAAATATTCGCGATCACCTCAAGTAATTGCGATTAGACGATTATGTGATAATTAGCCCTTCACTATGCCCCTCCCCAACCCGTCCTTGTCCAATACCACGTTAGCAACGAGTTACTAAGAGAGGAGCCAGTGATGTTAATAGGTTTTTAATGTAATGAGTCCCGGGGACCCAAGAAGGGTCTTTCGGATGAGTCCCAGGGATATTTTATGGGTCCCACAAAAATTCAACGCCGCGTAGGGATGGGTATCGTTCACCTCTGAATCGATACGATACCTTTTTCGATACCTGGGAATCGATACGATACCTTTTTCGATACGGTTTTCGATACTTTTTTATGTATTATTATTATTATTATTACCCCTACCATTATTATTACCATTATTATTATTATCTTTTTTCTATAGGCTATTTTACACACCACAATAGGTTATTAAGGCCGTCTAAAGACAGTGGTTCAGCTATTGTCATGTCAAGTAGTAGGCTTACTGTAGTTGATGGAACTACTATTACTGTTACTATGGCTGCCATTTTATATACACATATGTCTGCAATAGAACACATTCTTTATACAGCTATTCTATGGCTATACTGTTGACGTTTCTATTTTATTTTATTATTATTGTTATTATCATCATCATCATCATCATCCCTTATCTTAGTTTTTCTTATTATTATTATCACCTCGATCACAACATTGCATATTGCTTCTTGTCCCTGTAGAGTAGTGACAATAAGACCTTGCTTCTCTTTATTCTTAAACATCAACAATTTGCGCTGTTGAATGCAACTACAGTGAACGTGAATGCGCGTTCGCGTCTACTGCATACATGAAAGCGCAGCATGGAGTTACAGATACACACAGAGGCAGGGTGGCTGTGCTGGCGAAACAAACTCAAACACGCTTATAAAGTTTCTTTCAACCGATCAATTACCTTTTCTAAGCGGTCGGAACTAAAGACACATGTACCATACTACACATCTCTCCCGGGACTGTATTCTTTTTTTAATACGACACAGAAAAGGGCTTTCACGGAAAGGGTGACAGTCCTTTGCTGCCTGCAGACAGAGCAGCGAGCGGAGAGGGGGAGACGCTCTGGTCCACAGCGTTAGCGTGGGGACTGGGGAGAGGAGAGGTGACGACGATCAATGCTCACGCTGTCACTAGTTCCAACCGGAGATCATAGCCGTTGGATCATCATAATAACATCATTGGCTATTGTCGGATGTTTTCAGTTGTGGGACATTTTCACAGTAACGCAACTACGCAAGTTTACTAAAGCAATTCTTTTCGGAGACCGCTCGTTGCCAATGCGCATGTCGCTGCAGTGTAGAGACGTCAAGTGTCTGCGCCGTGCCTTGTTCTGTGGGGGAACCCTTTTTGGTATCACCTTAACACGCTGTGCCACTATGGTCAGAGAGCGGCCCGGTGCTACGCTAAAACTCAGGCACCCATTGAATTCTGTGACCATGTATGGGCGCACAAAATGGCGTCGGTGGATTGAAAACACACTCTCGTTAGTTTTATCGTCTGTTTTAAGACTTTCTACGCGGATTTCATTTGTGTTAACGTAGGGTAAAGTAGCATGCCTTCACCCATGAACAATGGTGGACTTTTTAAAATATTTTTTTTTCGCGACGTGGTCAATTATTTTAACGTGGACTCCAATGGAGGCGATGCGTCCGTGGGACCCCAGGGCAATGACGTGAATGTGTCTCTAGGCAACGTGAATGCGTCAGAGACGCGGGACGCGCACGTAATGACGTCACTGGACGTGCCGCCCCTCTATGGATGCGGGAGGGCAAGGCACAGGCGGCCGCGGTGGTCCAAATGGACGGTGCCGCCACGAAAACACTATAATCAATCAAACAGTTAGGCAGCCTAGGCTACATACATACTGTCTCAGATAGCATACATGCTAGGCTAGCTTGCTTCCTCCGTGTTGTAGTTGAGCCAATAAAGGTTATTTGACCATGTTCACCACGACGTTAATCGTCGCTATTGTTGTAAAGACGCAATGAAGACCTGTGTGGCTTCTAACACGTTGTCCAATGTCCACCACATCTATAAACAATAGCGCGTGTATCCAGTTGTTATTGAATGAAGAGGACAGGCGACCGAGTATTTCCCGGTGAATCTGTGCGCAAAGGTGGGGGCCGATGGGCAAGGAGGGTTGCGAGCTTATGAGAAACAACTAAAATAAGACCTTAAAACCTGGCGAAAACAGTTGCGTGCATTAGCGGAAGGTGAGGATAAAGGAAATCATTTAATGGAAAACATTAAATTAACTTCTGAAAAGCCTACATGGCCTTAAAACATGGCAAAAACAGTTGCGTGCATTAGCGCAAGATTAGATGAGGATAAAGGAAATCATTAAATGGAAAACATTAAATTCTGAAAAGGCTTCTAAGCCTATAGCCTACTAAAAACTAGTGAACCGCGATCTTGCCACACGTGAATAATTGTGGTTGTAAACAATAACACAGACAATATAAATCCTTAGTCTAGTTGTGGGAAGAAAAGGATATCATCATGGCCCCAAATAACTTTTAAATATCTTGCAATTGGCGACGAGTCTCTTACTAAATCGGCAAGATTACATTACATAACATGATACATAAAAGCTAAGCTAAATAACCTCTCCATCATCAGCAATAGTCAGTGGTGCGTGTCCCCCACACTCCCAAGCCCCCACCTTTACGCACAGATTCACCGGGAAATACTCGGTCGCGGCTGAGGAGGCGGGTCGCTGTGTGAGCAGTGAGCACGTCACGTTTCCGCGCCGTGCCCTGCCATACACGTTCTGTGGGGGAACCCTTTTTGGTGTATCACCTAACACGCTGTGCCACTATTGTCAGAGAGCGGCCCGGTGCTACGCTAAAACTCAGGCACCCATTGAATTCTGTGACCAAGCACGGACACACAAAATGGCGTTCAAAACACACTGTCGTTAGTTCTATCGTCTGTTTTAAGACTTTCTACGCGGATTTCATTTGTTAACATAGCGTTAAGTAGCATGCCTTCACCCATGAACAATGGTGGTGTCTGTGGACTTTTTAAAATATATTTTTTTTCGCGACGTGGTAAATTATTTTAACGTGGACTCCAATGGAGGCGATGCGTCCGTGGGACCCAAGGACACTGGCGTGAATGCGTCTCTAGGCAACGTGAATGCGTCAGAGACGCGGGACGCGCACGTAATGACGTCACTGTGTTTAATATCAAGTCAGAGCTGTGTTCATAAACGTAACATTGAAGGGGTTCCAAATGGACCCTTACAGGTCTGTAACTCTGAGAGTGTACAGTGTACACATGGAACCAAATGGACCCTTACAGATCTGTGACAGTGTATAAATGGAATGGAACCAAATGGAACCTAAAGCCCCTATCATAGTAGGCACCGCGGTGATAAGCTATCCACCGCGGTGTAGTCTTAAAACCTTAAATTAAGTCATAAAACTACAACATTACGTCATTACTCGCGGTGAAGAGCTATCCACCGCGACCCCCGACACATCTCTCTGTTTTTACTTGCAGATCGGCCCATCACCCCGTTCACTGATTGGTCGATCTAGACCAGTCAGTCACAGTGATAGCCGGACTTTACTGTGACTGACTATGACTATCCACTTGTTTTCTCACTTTAGGTGGATTATAAATTTGAGGTGGTAGGCTCTTCACCGCAGACTCTGATAATGGCTTTACACATCTGTGACAGTGTATAAATGGAACCAAATGGACCCTTGCGGGTCCACGGGAGGTCGTGAGGCTAAACTCACGTGTACATGGAGAGACTGGAGAGGCTGAACTCACGTGTACATGGAGAGACTGGAGAGGCTGAACTCACGTGTACATGGAGAGACTGGAGAGGCTGAACTCACGTGTACATGGAGAGGCTGAACTCACGTGTACATGGAGAGGCTGAACTCACGTGTACATGGAGAGGCTGAACTCACGTGTACATGGAGAGGCTGAACTCACGTGTACATGGAGAGGCTGAACTCACGTGTACATGGAGAGGCTGAACTCACGTGTACATGGAGAGGCTGAACTCACGTGTACATGGAGAGACTGAACTCACGTGTACATGGAGAGGCTGAACTCACGTGTACATGGAGAGACTGAACTCACGTGTACATGGAGAGACTGGAGTCGTAGGTGGACTTGACGCCGTACGTCTCCTCGTGGGACTTGAACATCTCGTTGGCGTCCCAGCCGTTTGCCTGCAGGGGGGGCAAGAGAGCAGATAAAGTAAATAACATATGAGCATGGTTCCCACTCATTTTAACAATGCATTTTCAAAACTTTTCCATAACATTTCAGAAGTATTTTACCCCATTTCCAGGCCCACAGCAATCAAATGGTGCAATACAAACAATTGCCAGAAGATGTCATATGTGTGCTGCAACATGAAAGGTAATATGAACTAATTGCAATAAAAGTAGTTGTGCAATGATGATGAGGCTGCCCCAAGACTGACTCGAGCGAAGGCGTCACGTGACAAAAATCACAGATCTACAAGCTAACAATGTATCTCTGTATCAATGGAATCACTGAGCCTGAGGTTGTAACCCGGACGTAGTTTGACGGCCTGTTTTCTATGGACCATAACTTACGCACGGATCATTGTGGTTGTAGTTTTTCTTGAACCGGAGCTCCCGCACGCACAATGGACACGTGCCGTGTGAACGGAACCCCCGGAAATCAGGTAGATACAATAAGAAAAAGCCGTAGCAGCTAATCTACATTATTACCCGGCTTGGTTGAATGCTTGATTCTGATTGGTCAAGCGCTGAAATCAGCTGTGAATTACAGGCATATAATGACCGCTCCGCTCTATAACGGACCGCTGCCTAATCAAAGGCTCAGAGCACCTGCTGCATTCAGGCTACGCTGTGTGAATTTAGTTCCGTATCCAACATGTCAGCCATGTAAACACACACACAGTGTCATTTACAACTAAACGTTGCTCTCAAGAATCTTTATAAAAACATTTCAGTAGAGAAATAGACAACGCAGTATCAGAAAATGGATTCTATTTGATCGGCACTTCCTTGTTTTCCAATGCGACCGTGTTGCGCTGGGGGGGGACGCCCAGCGCAACACTTGTGGAATACTTTCAGCCGTCTGTAAACATGGAAATACTTTTTTTTTTTTCTTTCTTTTTGTTTTGAGTCAAATTATCAATTGTATTGAGTAGCAGGGTAATAAGCGGGATAACATCTCGCTTAGTGGTGATTATCGAGTGATAGGAGCCTGACAGGTTGATATGCCACCGACGCGATAGCGGAGATGTTATCCCTTACTTAGTTATGGCAAAACTATGTCACTCACTGCGTCAGCCTCCAGCTCGTAGCTCTCTCCGTTGCTGTCCCCAGCGTCCCAGCGCTGCAGCACCTTCTCTCTGTGCTCGCCGTTGACCCGCGACGAGCTGATGGCCGTGTCTGTGAACGAGTCTACGTGCACACCAGCACACACACACACACACACACACACACACACACACACACACACACACACACACACACACACACACACACACAATAGGGATGTAAACAGTGGGATAAAGCAACCAAGCAAATGTACTCAAGTACTGTACAGCATTCAAACAGTAGGATTGCTTATTGTCAAGGACGGAAGGATCAAATACATTACATTTGGTATAACATGGTTCTATTGTGATAATAGCAGATCTACATACTCACAACGCAATTTCTGCCTCTATATATTTGACAATTTGGACAATGTTTAATTTGTCATTTTAGAGGTATTAAAAAGTCCTTAAATTGGCACTTTAGAAATGTGAAGATACCCTCTAGTCTATATACTTAAACTTTATGTCGGTTTGTTTACAGTTGAGTGAGAAAACAATGTTTCACATTAAGTTAATCATCCAAAATAATTGGGGGGTCGTGTGTGATGTGATGACGTCAACAAACGATAAAGTCGACTTCGACTCAACTTTTTACTGAGTCGAGTCGACTTGCAAAAATCACAAGTCGTTAATGCTTTTATCAAGCCCACTATTGAGCGTTTTCTAATATTTTGTGGAAAGACGTGAGACGACAAATTCCGAACAGAACTGGTATCTTTTTTTTTTTGTCCAGTCGTTGTGACTGTGAGTTTGTGGCTGACCAATCTATGAAGATGACAATTGACAAAAGTAACAAATATTATCATTAAATATAATTAACAATCATTCAATAGTGTGCAATAAGTGTTAAATGGCTTTAAATGGCATGTATCGAATCGCTATTAAAATGTATCGTTACACCCCTAACCAATACCTAATTTCAAGCCACCTTTGTCGATATGCATACCTTGCATGTTGATACCTCGATATCGATCATTTTTCGATATATTTCCCAGCCTTAGTAGTGGGCCCTTGTTTCCAGCTCCATTAGTGTTGTCAAAAATATCGATTTATCGAAAAGTATCGATTTTGAATACAGTATCGCTTTTCAATATGACTTTTCCATAGTTTCAATAATATCGATAATATCGATAATATTGATCAGTTTTTACCTCTCTCGTTGGTTTACACCAACATTAATTGTATGTGTGTCCTTCCTACTTTGGCTTATTCCTAGTTATTTTAAAGGCCCATTTGTACTTAGAATGTGAAAAAGATCAAAGGCAGGCCTTTAAAAAGTGCACTGCCATCTACCTCAAGAAGTTCTGTATTTTTCTTTAAATAAAAATAAACATTTTTGCACTGAAATCGCTTTGGTTGCGTGGTATCGAAAATGGTATCGAGTATCGAAATGTTTCGAAATATCGTATCGAAGTTAGAAATCCAGTATCGTGACAAGCCTAAGCTCCATCCTTACCCATGTGTACCGTACTTGTACTAGATCCCACAAGAGTGTTTTGCTGGGAGAGAGAAAGATCAATAACAAAGTAGACATTCTCCTGATTTTGTCTCTCTGACAAAAGCCATTTTAGAATGAGAACATCTTGGGAAGATTGTGTGGTTTGTGACGATGGGGTGTAATATTTAGTTCAGTGAGCATGAAGCTAAAGAATGGTTCAGAAGCTGTGTTCACGTTCACTCTTCCATTGGAACTAACAGAATCCAACCTGATTCCTGTCTACTAAAGAAGGCGTCATCGTTTCAGAGGTCATCGACAGGGACGTGCAGAGAATGTTAGAGGGGCAGGGCCTGAAATTCCTAAAAGGGCCTTTTGGTGAAAATATCGAAAATAGCAGACCTCCAAGCTCACAGCGCGTCGCAGTGCAATAGCAGACTTCCAAGCTCCCAACGCACCGCAGCGTGACGCTTTGTGAGCTTGGAGGTCGGCTATTTTCTGTGCTTGATACCACACTGAACTAAGCATAATCAATTCAATACTGGAGATGTAGCGTACTGCATGGATTTCTACACAGAGTGGGCAATTCTTTCAGCATAAGATGCTGCAATCAAGTTCAGGAGAGTTTGGACAAGGCAATTCTCTTGAATGCTGCCTTCATAGTAAGGCATGGAAAGAGGGGCATTTGCATTTCTTTCACCATAGTAAAAACTGCAATCATGGTCTGGAGAGAGAACTTTTTACAGAGGGGTAAAAGGGCAGGGGCTCAAGCCCCCTTTTGATATCATTCTAGGGGTCCTTGACATGAAAAGGTTCGAGCCCCACCCCCTTGTTTCCCCTACCTTGTACACATAGTGTTTTTATAACTGCATTTGTTTTGCAAATGTTTCCTTTGCTTGCTATTTATTATGTCCATGAATTACCGGTAAATACCAAGGAATTCCAACTGTACTTGTACTGTACTACATTTCTATTGTATTGACTACACTTGTACTGTTCTCCATTTTTGTCTAATAAAATAATCAATCAATCAAAAAACACCAGGGTACCTCTGGTGGCGTAGTTGAGGTCCACGTCGCGGCAGGTCATGGTGACCAGGTCGGCGGGGCTGAACACCATGGTGTCTGTGATCTCCTCCATCTTGGGGGGCGGGGACTCTGGGGACACGACCCCTCCCCCTTCCTCTCCTCCCCCTCCCCCCTCTCCTTCTCCCTCGCCCGCCGCCGGCACGCCGTCGCTACACTTGTGGACGGCGTCCACGGCCAGGTCGCACTACAAAAAAGAGAAACAAATAAATACGAGCAGGCTCTGCTCAACAGCATCACTGATATACGATACTGATACGGACTAAGCTCGCATCACCAGGCTTTCTCGGGGGAAAGCGTTCGTTTACAACGGGCCGTTTGATCCTGTCTAGGTGGAAACCACAAGCAGAATAAGCAGCTGGGTTAAAACTGAATTCGGTTTGATAGTTCCGGCCAAAGTGTAGTCCGTCTAGGACAACAACATGACGTAGAGTGGTTTCCGCTCCCGACTGGATCAAACCCCGAAAAGTGAAGGGACCCTAGGCTAAATATAATATGCACGCCGTCAAATGTTGGCAGGCATAACACTGTTATAACACTGTGTAATTATAGTTACTAGACCTTACCCGTTCGAATATATGTGCTGCAAAATATGTGCAGAGTGTGGGTTTTGGGGAAAGTAACTGTAACTGCATGGTGCGTGCGTGAGAATATGTGGGAGCATCATAATGTAAGGAGCAGCCCATGGAGGAGTGTATATTTATGATGGATACAAATAATTTAACAGCAAAATTAGGTGAATAGAAGTATGAGGATGTATTTGCTCCACATACGTTTTCTATACCCGTTGGACGATGAGACACACATCACCCGTTGCATGCGTGACCCATGGAGAGAGAGAGAGAGAGAGAGAGAGAGAGAGAGAGAGAGAGAGAGAGAGAGAGAGAGAGAGACTGCAACATTCCTAACTGTGAGAGAGGTGTGTGTGTGCCCGGGGCTACAGATCCCATGGCCTGGAGGAACGGACCGTAACCCTGACAACAGGCTGTAGAGCTGTAGAGTGAAGAAACGCTAAGAAATCGCTAGAATTTGGGAAAAATGAAATTCGGGCTCCGTCATCGTGTGTATAATGCTAATGGCCAATGCCATGTTAAATTTGAGATCAGTCGCTGAAGCGAGTGAATAGATAATGCATTTTGTGACTGACTGACCTCTCTCTCTAATTATATGTTAGATAACTCCATTGAAGACTTCTGTGGAAGCCAAATGACGGAAATCAGTCACCGCGACTAGGGGTCGGAACGATATGGAAATGTCATGTTGCGATTATTGTGACCAAAGAAATCTCGATTTACGATATTATCGCGATAATCAAAATATCCCCAACATCCGTTATCCTGGGGCGGAACGTTTGCCAAAAACAGCAGATCTAGATCGATCTTTTTCTGGCAAAGAGATTTGGTATGAAAGAAAAAGACTACCGGTATATCAAGAACGTTATTTCCAGGTCTGTTTTACCAATTATAGAGGGTTTAAAGGACAACTTTGTTTTTTTACAACAAGGGTTCATATTTTAGATTGTAATTAGAGAAAAGAAAAAGTGAGTGTTAAAAAGTTTTCAATGTTTGCATGCGTACGCATGGGGGCATGCGTACAAGTGGCTAAATGTGTCTTTTTAGACACAATAAGCCAGCAGTTTCTTTATTGTTATTTACAGTAACACAGTAGCCCCCATAAGTCACATCCAACCATGAAAGGTTGCGTTGTATCTTGGGAATGGGCTTATTCTGTGTAAAATGACATATTTAGCCACTTGTACGCATGCCCCCAAACACTGAAATAAGAATCTCTGAAACAATAGAAAGAAGTAAATAAAATAATTTTAACACTCATCTTTTATATTCTTCAATTGCAATCTAAAATATGAACCCTTGTTGTAAAAAACTAAAGTTGTCCTTTAAATGGTACCGGATGTATGCAGCTCGGCAAAAAAAAAAAGAAAGTGAATTGATCACAGTGCATGACGGAGGATAAACAATAACAGAGATTATCGTCCCATCCCACTACTGAGAACTTGGACCCGTGTGTTTACCTGTGAGCTTAGTGTCTTGAAGATGCCCTCGTACACTGTGCCGTTCTTCACCTGCACGTCACAGGTGGAACCCTGCAAAACAAACACCATGACACGTGGCAGGGAAAGAAAGTACTACAGCAGTGGTTTTCAAAGTGGGTGACGGGGCACCCTGGGGTGCCGTGACGGCAGTCCAGGGGTGCCGCGAGATCATTTGATAATATTTGGAATTTATTTGGACACTTAACCCATTTTCCTCGCTACATAATCACTAAAATATCGTCACTGTCGGACAGAAACCTTGTATCTCCAAGTTTCAAATGTGTATGTCTTTTGGTAAAGCAAAGCCCTGCTTCATCATACAAGACTGTTGCACAAAACTAGTGAAAACAGCAGATCTACAAGCAAACAACGCCTCGCATCGCGAGGCGTTGTGTGCTTGTAGATCGGCTGTTTTCACTAGTTTAAAAAAAATATTTATGGGGTGCCCCGAGACAGTAAGTAAACATTCAGAATTCAGAATTACATTTCACTTGAATAAAAGCACAAAGATGTTAGTATCAAAATGTAGTTAAAAGTATCAAAAGTAAAAGTACGGGTAATAAAGTTTTCATATGTATAAAATGCTTAAAAATACCTTTGGAAATAGCAGATCTACAAGCTCACAATGGGTCAGATAGCGACGCATTGTGAGCTTGTATATCGGCAATTTCCAAAAGGCCGAAATGTAGTATACAGGGCTGAAGTGGGTAATGTTTTGTGATAATCATCAAAAACTGGTAACTAAAGTTTTCAAATAAATGCAGTGGAGTAAATGTACAACATGTGCCTCTTAGATGTAGTAGCGTAGAAGTAAAACTACTGAAAATTGGAAATCCACAGCAAACCTCTTTGCCGAAAATAGCCGATCTGCGAGCTTGTAGATCTGCTATGTTTGGCTAAAGTTTTCCTCAGAATAAGAATAGGGATGCTAGAGTTGAAGGGGTTAATGTAATAAAGAGCCTGTCACACAGAGATTTGGCAGCTCCAGGGGCGTCAATTGGGTATGGCAGGGGTATGCAGCTGCCATACCTTGGGTCCAGGGGGGAAAATAAAAGTTACTTTTAAATATAAATCAATGAATGTCTCTTTGTCTATCTGTTCTGGTTATTATGTTGTTAAATTACAGTAAAATAACTACAAATGCAAAATTTAACAAAATGGTCACTTTAACATAATTGTTAATTGTGGCATACCGCGCCCCTAGTGGCCAAAAAGTGAAAAACTTCTGGGAACCCAGATTAATAGACTAGTTTGCAAATCCCGCCCCATTCTGCCCTGTTACTATGATGGGACATTTTCCCTGGGCAGATTGTTTTTATAGTGGCAGTGAATGGGATTTTTTTATGTTTTCATAGCCTCATTACAGCTATATAAAGTACCAAAGGAAAAACATCTAGGTGATATTAATAAAAAGGGAAGACAAAGGTACAGTAGTTACATTGCAAAACAGGGGGTTTCCCCGAAAATATATGTTTTAATTTGTTTAATCCCAGTGGGACAGAATCACTATTGCAGATTCTTTTATAGTGGAAGTGGATGGGATTTTTTTTTTGTTTATAGCCTCATTACAGCTATATAAAGTACCAAAAAAAACCACATCTACGTGATATTAATAAAAAGGGAAGAAAAGGGTACAGTAATTACATAGCAAAACAGTAGTTTCCCCCCGAAAATATATGTTTTAATTAGTTTAATCCTCTGGATCAGAGAGAGAATAGAAATAGCAATAGAAAGCGCATTGAATCTTGGGTAGGAAGAGGAGAACTATAATCTGTTCTCCTCACATACACGTAATTCTGCCCATTTAAAATATATGTACCCAATCGTAACTAGTTAGACCATTGATAAGGTCCATGTGAACTAGTTTGTTGAAGCTTATTCATTATGATGAGCGAGATCGCCCCCTACTGCCGCGGCCGTACCGGGCGATTGCCGTGCTCCGCAGTGCGGACAGTTTTTGAAAGGCTGAAGCAACATTCTCCACTGCACAAACTCCACCCCCGATAGCAAAAAGTGAATGTTTTTTCTGGTTGGCCAGTCAGGGAGTCTCAGGGACCAATCAGAAGGCTGACAAAAGGTCTATTGTGGCACGTTTACTAACATGCCAAGTTTAGCTGCACTTGAACGACCGTTCCAGGCTGCCATATCCAGCCGTAGAAACAGGGGGGGGGGGGGAAATAAAATGTACTTCTTAACTCATACAGTGCCGCCGGCCACAAGGGGCGCTAGAGTGCCAGAAATTTCTCCATAGACCTTCGCTCTAGCTTCCGTCGACACTGTCCCAAGTGCCTTGGGATTTCACTCCAGCCAATGCTATGGGTGACGAGAGGTGACTCGTAGCCAAAATAACCCATTTAGAAGCCCGATCTAAAGCTATTTCAGTCGCAAAAAACGTTTTCTTTGGGTCTGGGAACACAATCCGGAGAAAATCCTGTCTAAAGATGTGATTTATCATTGGAGTGGGCGGCGCGATGCGGCCGTTAGCGCGACTACGGCCCGTGGATGGCCGAGTCTAACCCTGATTAAATAATTCATTTTATTAAATATCCCGAACTAGTTCGGGATAGGCACCCTGGCATACGTCGCGCCGCCGACAGTATATATTGAGGTTTTTTTGGGGGGCTCTAAACTTTATTTTAAACCATTTTCAATGGAATAAATCGTCGGACCATCTAGCATCTCTCGTTGGCTAGCGCTGGACGAGCAAGGTTGTTCGGGATAGGCACTGTAAGAGTTAAAATAAATGTATTGTGCGCCTTCGCGCGCGTGCAAGACACCAGTCATGTTGCCATACCGTAGCTTTTTCTGAACTGACGCCACTGTGCAGCCCCCCCCCCCTCCCAGTTACTCCGAGGACCCCCTGTATAAGACCCCTGCGATACACAAAGTGTGTGTGTGTGTGTGTGCGAGCGTGCGTGCGTGCGTGCGTGCGTGTGTGTAACAGGACTCACCACGACCGCAGTGAGAAAATGAAGCATGCGGGCATTGCTGTAGACGCCCTCAAACACCTGCAGGGCAAAAGACAACACAACGAGCACCAAGGTCAGGCTCTCAAATGACACACTAGCTCTGAACCTTGACCTTAAACAACAAAACAAAAAGAAACACATCGTTTACACCCCCCGTGGCGTACTAATTCTGACTTCCATAGACCCTGACAAGGCACTCCAATGGTGTCTCTTTGCACTCGACCGACACAATTTAGAAATGTATGCTATTACAAGTACATGTTTTGGTGGACATAACGTCAATAATAATGGACTAAGCTTTTAAGTAGATATATCCAAAGACTTGCAAAGAAAAATCATGATTTTTCAAAAATAGCAGATCTACAAGCTCGTAGCGCGGCACTCGGTGCCGCGCTGTGAGCTTGTATATCTGCTATTTTTCAATAGTTAAAGCAGTAGACATGTGACGCTGTAGTGCAGGGGTCAGCAACCTTTTTTGAAATGAAGTGCCATGTTTTTATTTTCTAGAGTGTAAAGCCTCGATCAGAGTCGTGTAGTCTTTTTGAATCATGAAACTACAACGTTACGTCATTCCTCGCGGTGAAGAGCTTTCCACCGCGAGTCCCGACACATCTCTCTGTTTTTACTTTCAGACAGATAGGCTCTTCACCCCGTTCACTGATTGGTCGACCTGACCCAGTCAGTCACGGTGACTGACTATGATGGCCTTCACTTATTTTCTGACTTGAGGTGGAAAGCTTTCCACCTAAAATTTGCGGTGGATATAGCTCTTCACCGCAGACTCTGATCGAGGCTTTAGTGTGCCTAAATACTTTATAAACGTTAAGGACGTCCACAATTACAACACCAGAGGCAGCGCCAGAGATCACGTTCAACCCAAAGTCAACAAACAACTCAAACAAAGGGTCAAACTCGTTCTTCTGCTTTACAACCAAAATGTGGAATGCCCTACCGAAGGCCTTAAGGAGTGTGGTTTCCTAGCATCCTTTAAAATCGCCCTGAAAAACCACTCACAGGCGGCAGCCATTCGCAACTGGCAATAACAAACCTAGCCCAGCCTCCCCTGACCCTTCTTTGTATTTACCTACTGTATATATTTTTTACTTTACTTTATTATATCTACTGCATAGTACTGTGTTCTATCTGTCTGTCATTCAATGTTATATGAGATACTTCAATGGTTTCCTGTGTAAATAAGCCAAGTGCTTTCCTAGGATCTCCTTTTAGTTGACCTTGCACCAGTGAACTGTACCGTCATGAAACTGTACCTTTTTCTATGCAAACTTCTAATAAAGTCTTCAATCAATGTCAACATACATTTTAATGACACATATTTTGACAAATTTTGATTGGCTGGACATTGTTATAACGGTCAGTAGACCCAGAGCAATAATCCACCTATCTCCCCGACTCCCTCCCCAGTCAGAGTTCAGAGTTTTAATGAATGTCGAATTTTGTGCAAGATGTTATTTGCTATAAATGAGCTAACTTCATTTAATTGACCACGTTCTCTCACTCACTTCTGCCAGTGTGCCGGTGATCACCCTCCCCTGTGCCAATGTTGGCACCCGTGCCTAAGGTTGCTTAGCCCTGCTACAGTGTGATCAAGTAGGGGCATTCATGAAAATGAAAAAAGTCGGTCCTTGAAATCAATAGGGTTGAGAATCACTAAGACAGAAAGAGTCTGGTTGTTGTTGTTTTTGATTGATTGTTTGATTACTATTACTAATACTTCATTAGCCGTTTGTGTAGGAAAAGCACAGGACAGTACAGTTCAGATACAAGGTCTCCTATGGCTAGCTAGGGCTGTCACAATCAAACATATAATTTTCCAAATGTCTGTCTGTCTGTCTGTCTGTCTGAGTGAGTGTCTGTCTGAGTGTCTGTCTGTCTGTCACAGCGTTTCTCCTCAGTGGCTGGAGCAATTGATCTGAAATCGCATCACCATTAGCATATGAACACACCTAACATAACTGTGAAGCCCGTTTGTCACTTTCACAAATCATATGCTGTATATTAGCATTTTTATGGTGTATCTATATCTATTCTGCATCTAGCATGAGGCATATCTATTCTGCATCTAG
The DNA here is from genome assembly GCF_963921795.1 of Nannobrachium achirus. Classification (NCBI taxonomy): domain Eukaryota; kingdom Metazoa; phylum Chordata; class Actinopteri; order Myctophiformes; family Myctophidae; genus Nannobrachium; species Nannobrachium achirus. The sequence continues at coordinate 65,770,279 of NC_137813.1, forward strand.
CATGAGGCAACATGTTTAACCAGCTGTGTGTGTGTGTGTGTGTGTGTGTGTGTGTGTGTGTGTGTGTGTGTGTGTGTGTGTGTGTGTGTGTGTGTGTGTGTGGGTGGGTGGGGGGGGGTGGGGGGGGGTTACAGATGTTGTCCAAAAATCATGCAGATCGGTACACAGTATCTCTGTAGCCATTAAACGAAACGGGTATTTCTTACATTGATGCTCCTACATATTATGATGCAAGCACCAGTTAAAGTTACTTTCCATCCCTCATATACTGTGTGCACAGTGCACATCCCATAACCCACACACTGCACATCATTTCGGAGCTCATATCTTTGAACGGGTAAGGGCTAGTTATTAAATAATCGTCTAATCACAATTATGTGATGTTGGGGCTGTTAAGTATGACATCATTTTGTAGGCAGAGCAGAATTTCTGCCCCCAGTTTCCGTGAATCTTTTTACTATTTACACATTTTTCTTCTCTTTGTTGTTGAAAGGAAAGTGTTAGAATTATACTTTAGTCGTTATTTTTGTCTCGGATCTGTTGAAATAGCGAGGGACAGAAAATGCTCTGGGGGCAGAGTTCTCTGCCTACAAAATGATGTCACGGCTTAAAAGCCCCAATAATTTTGCATGATCGTCATAATCATTTCCATGTTGAGAAATGTTAATATAGTTTCAAACACACTTCAAAAAGTGCTGGAAATAGCAGATCTGCAAGATCACAACGCATCACATTGTGAGCTTGAATGAAGCCTTAAGGTGGTTGCACACTGCTGCGTTTTTCGGGCCGAATATCGGAGTGAATTTCGGAGCACGCAAATAAAAAAATCAACCTCACGTTATGTCAGTCACGTTTGCACACTGCCGTCCGTTTCGCGCACCACTCGGTCCCTTGCTCTCTCTATCTCTCTCTCTCTCCTTGCCCTGAAAAACGCATTTCGTGTATAAGCTGTTCCAGAAAGAGACATTCAAATACTTACGGGAGATGACTGACTCTGTGACGGTGGCTTCATTGTGTTTCTTGTCCTGAAAGAAAAAAATAAATACAGATAAAATAAAATAGAAAGATTAGTTTAACGTTATGAGCTGGTTATTAACACTTCTAGTGCCATTCTTTTTCTAATCATCCAGACAGTGTGACGCCATTCACTGCGCTTTATTTTGAAGAGCCCCGAAAGCCACAATCGTGTCCACGTTGTGGAAATTCACTAGATCCGGATGTAGACCGGGGTGTTTACTTTCACAAGTAAATGAAAAATTCGAATCGCGGCCGACAGTCACAGCCCAGTGTCGCCGTGAAAAAAAGTGTTTCTTTGCGATCAAAGCGTTTTTGGTAAAATGTTTTGATCAAATTTGAACTTGGATGAATTGTATCTCTATGCCAGGGGTTTTCAAAGTGGGTGACGGGGCACCCTGGGGTGCCGTGACGGCAGTCCAGGGGTGCCGCGAGATCATTTGATAATATTTAGAATTTATTTGAACGCTTGAAAAAATATTTAGTATCATTTTAAACTTGAAGTACAAGGTTGTTTTCAGTCAGTTCTAACCAAAATGGCTATTATCGCAACGTTTTCCTCGCAACATAATCACTAAAATATCGTCACTGTCGGGTTTTCACTAGTTTAGTACATATTTTAGATGATAAATACAAAACGAACGGTTTCCACCCGACAACTACGATATGCTATAAATATAAGGTGCTGGGAGAGAAAATTATAATGTAGGGGTGCCTCGGATTAAAAAATATATATATTTATGGGGTGCCCTGAGACAAAAAAGTTTAGGAACCCCTGCTCTATGCTATGTTATTGGTCACAAATTAGATTGCTAATCTAATCGTCGACCCCAGGCTACATCACTGATGATACGTCCCAGCTGCATCCTTGTGATGTTTTTTACACTATTAGTTCTATTTATAGTGGCTCATAGGAATAGACTATGTGACAACCAGGAATAGTTTGGTGACCACCGGAGACTCGGTTGACGGCCGGAATTTAGACGGCACCCGGGAGCAGGTTGGGTTAGCGCCCCAGCCTGTGTCTTCCGTGAGGAAGAAGCCCAACAAATCCACGGTCAGGCCTTTAGGAGGGCCATTCAACTGCAGCAGCTGAATGGAATGTTTGGATTGGGGTCTGGTGCAACGCACAGGTTCTGAACCTGGTGAGAGCAGGGGAGGACCTGGTGAGACGTAGGAGGAGCCCGGCCAGGAGTCAACCCATAGAGCCTAGTTCTTCCACGCGCCAGAATGGTACCCCCAATCCCGGCAGAGTAGTTCCGGTGCTGCACATTGAGTGACCCTGTCTTTCCCTAATAGGACTGATCGTGGATAGCTACTGGGACGTAAGTCGGGACTTGATCAACCCCGGCTGGGTCACCTGGGCGAGGGTGTATGATGTTGCGAGACCCGAAACACCCGTCGACCCCAGGCTACATCACTGATGATACGTCCCAGCTGCATCCTTGTGATGTTTTTTTACACTATCTATATACTTTCATCTTAGTAAATGGAAAAGGAAAATCACTAAATGTCAAAGTAAAAACATATTTAAATACAACAGTATAGGCATACATTTGAAGAAAAAAAAATGAATTAATATTTACATAATTGCAATGAAATACTGTATATAAAACATGAATAAGTAACAATTACAAGTCAAACGCTATAAGGGCGAGTGGTGACTGTAGGTTCACGATAGAAAGTTATCAAATAATGTGTTTTTCTTTAATTAAGTGGAGGAGGAGGCATTTAGAAACACAAACATTCAATTCAATTCATTTGAGTAACTGTAAAATAGTGCTGTGTGACTGAAATCTTATGTGTGGTATTACTAATTATGGCACATATGTTTCTTATAACAAAAGATGACTAGTGATCGAATTTCAAGTAGTCTGTGAATTATGAAGGACAATGTAAAAAGTGTTACTTTTAACGCTACTCTCCTTATTAATTTGAGGGTAATTGTTTGAGAAACCGTTGTTTAAACTAGGAAAAATACCCAAATAAGCAACTACACTTTATAGAATCAAGCCCCCCCCAACCCCCCCACCCAACCTACTATTATTTTCAAGCGTTACAGAGAGAGAGAGAGAAATGTACACTTATAATAAGCAGACATGGCAACACACTGGTCACTAGGAGGAACAACAAAGTTTATGTGAGGTGACAACAAGCAGCTAGGCCAGAGGCGTCAATTGGGTATGGCAATGTATGGCAGCTGCTATACCTTGGCAACAGGGGGAAAATTATGAAATGTACTTCTTAAAATAAATGCATCATGCCTGTTGCTAAGGTATGACTGGCGCCTTCCACCAGTCGTGTTGCCATACCTTAGCTGTTGCTGAACTGACGCCACTGGCAGCCAGGCTGGTCAGCTGACACCAACACAATGGGCCAGCCCAGATAAACTAACATCACAAACAAGGCACAGCATCGACCATGCATATGAATGTCAACCTCATCATTACTATTCTAAAACGTTATTAAACAGTTATTACTAACAAAAAAAAAAACGATTTAATAACGAATTATGTTTTGAATACACATACACACATGGACCCCTTTGGAAATATAGTGGTGCTATCTTGGGTTATGCTTTTAGCATCCTTTTGCATGAGTCTGTACCTCTGAGCTTTTGTTGGTGTTGTTGCAAACTGTTAATAAAGTATTCAATCAATCGAAATCCAATGAACAAAAAAATAATTGTTTAAAAATAGCATATAGCTTTAGTGTAATAGTATAATAGCACGTCTATCTGTAATAACCTCACTACGCCTTGATAATAACATGCCATGGTGTGATCTTGTAGGCATAGACAATGTATGCATGCCACCATATAAAATACTGCTTATGAGTTAATCGGACAAATCAATGCAGTAGCCTATACATATTTTTAATCAATGCAACGTTTACGTTGATGCATAAAATAACAAAAAGTAATAGACCTATATGTTAAAAACACACATTCTCGATTAATACAATAATCGAAAAAAAAGTAATCGACGGAATAAGCACTATTTAAGACAAATCGACAGCTGCTACACAGCCATCATCATTTAGTAGCCTATATATTGTTATTAAGTTAGCCTGCGATAGCTGCTGGCTAACCCCAGCTCTAGCTAACATGTCTACTTTAGTAGTGCTTGTTTCTGAACGTGATCGTGCTGTAGAAGAGAAGATAAAAGGTACTTTTTAGTCATGTGCATCCCTGTCCATCCGCTGCTAATGTCAACGCTGCGATCGGATCATCATCACCATCATCATCTTCGACAACAACAATAACAATAACACACGCGCGCACACGCACACACACACACACACACACACCGTCTCTACCGTCGATGAGGACAACAACAAAAACACTGCGACGAGGGGGCGCTCGATTCAATAACAGCCGGCGAATGGCCTGCTCCCTGCTGCCCTGCCGCCGGCGGGCGGGGCTGGAGACCAAAAAATGTATATCACCGTTTCCGAAACCCCTTAATTTTTTTCTCCCAATAGTTTCTTTTTTATCACTATTATTTCAACATTTTCAAAAAACATTTCCAAAAAGCAACACATTTAATTAATTGAAAACTATATACAATCTTTTTCCCCCCTCAATAATCTCCATAAAGAAATTAAAGAACTAGCCTATTAAAATAAATGAAAAAATAAATTAGAGAACAAATGTTTAAGAACATAAGATGAAGTAGGGAAAATTGTAGATCTACAAGCTCGACAATGCGGCACAAAAGTTGTGAGCTTAATTATTTTCACTAGTTTGGGTTCCGGGCAAACTCATTTCTCTTTTCGGTCTTGAGATAAAAGTTTGGGAACCATTGAAAGGCTAATAAATGTTTGGTCTAGTAACTGTTCATATGTTATTTGTTATTCATTATGCATCACTTCTGCTTGTATGTCACCAAAAATAATTGGCTTTTTATTTATTTTGAAAAACGTTGTAACAACAAAACATAGTTATTGGTACAGTGCAGAACATCACTTTGAGGTGATATATCATTTTGTATCTGCGGCAACCGGAAGGACCGGGTCATATGAACGAGCGCTCCTCAGAAGGAACCCGCCCCCGGCCTGTGCTTTGCATTGTGAGTGGACGAAGTCGCCGTCAATCAATGTGTCCGCGTCTTCCTATTGGTCTGAATGTCGGTCAGTGACGAGAACATGGAACTGTGTCACTATGAGGACATCTACTGACCACACGGCACACGCACACACACACACACACACACACACACACACACACACACACACACACACACACACACACACACACACACACACTGTTTTCTTTTTTTTGTTCTCTCATTTTATTTTATTTACATATCTACTGCATAGTAGGCCTACTGTGTTCTATTCGTCTGTCATTCAATGTTATATGAGATACTTAAATGGTTTCCTGTGGAAATAAGCTGTCTTTTCATGGATCTCCTTTTAGTAGACCTTGTACCAGTGAACTGTGTCGTCATGAAACTGTACCTTTTCCTATGCAAACTTCTAATAAAGTCTTCAATCAATCAATCAATCAATCAATCAATCAATCAATCAATCAATCAATAAATCAATCAAAACACACACACACACACACACACACACACACACACACACACACACACACACACACCTGCCAACCCTCCTGTTTTTGGAAGAAGTCTCCTGTTATTTAACCAAATGACCATGTCTCCTGATCCAGAATTTTCACCCTTTTTCAAAGACCCGCAGATATGCAGCCACAGCCATTAAAATAGGCCTGTATGTAGTTCCTTGGCTATTTGATATGCAAACCGCCAGGGCCTTAGGCCTATTTTATGTTCTTTTTGTTGAAAGGTGTGAGATCTAGCTCTCTCTCTTGCCATGCCACCCACCCAGACACACGCACGCACGCATGCACGCACACACGCAAAGGGCTTTATATTGGCATGAGTAAACATACGTTTACATTGCCAAAGCAGAAGTGTACACAATACAATACAATCGGAAAACAAAATATGTACAGGTGAAAACGTTGTGACGCGTTGTGAGCTTGTAGATCTGCTATTTTTTGGTGAACTTTCCCCCCAGAATAGGGATGCTGGGTTTCAAGTAGTTGTAACGTTATTTTCAGTCAGTTCTGATGGAAACTGATATTTCTCCTTAACATAGCCTACTGTATCTCAGGTGGGAAGATGTGCATACTGTATTTATGTGGCTTGATATGATGTAAGATTCTAAAAGTTAACAGAGTAATTCAAGGGTGCAACGTGAATCTTATCGCCTGTCTCTCTCAATGCAATGCCTTAATTTCTCACTCAATAATAATAATATTTCATCCTTCAGCCTCACTGTTGGCTCTGTACTTGGTCTAGCTTTTTTCCCTCTACAGTTTAGAGGCTAGTTTCACTATTTTTGCGGACCCCTGATGGTGTGTGTGTGTGTGTGTGTGTGTGTGTGTGTGTGTGTGTGTGTGTGTGTGTGTGTGTGTGTGTGTATGTGTGTGTGTGTGTGTGTGTGTGTGTGTGTATGTGTGTGTGTGTGTGTGTGTGTGTGTGTGTGTGTGTGTGTGTGTGTGTGTGTGTGTGTGTGTGTGTGTGTGTGTGTGCGCGTGCGTGCGTGCGTGTGTGCGAGAGAGAGAGAGAGAGAGAGAGAGAGAGAGAGAGAGAGAGAGAGAGAGAGAGAGAGAGAGAGTGTTGCAACAGCTCTGTGCTGTGTCAAAGCTCCTCCCCTCTCTGACTCAGAGGAGTCAGGAAACAGAAACTTACAGCACTGAGCACACTCCTCTCTGTCGACACATACAGATACACACACAGAGACAGGCAAAGATTCACATTCAGATCAAACGAACCTTCCAGTGAGGAGGACAGACAGTCTTTCCACAGCTACAGGAGGGAATACTGACCCAGACCACTGGAACCTGCTGCTGACTCTGTCAGATGAATGGACTTTAACAAGAACCACGATTAAAGTGAAAGGAAACTTTCACAAAGGGAACATTCTAGGAGAAAGGAGTGTTACCACTGACTGACTCATTTCCTTTATTGTGTGGAGTGTTTGTTGCTTCATTCAGGGACAAAATGGCATCCAGGGCATTTCGCCCAGAAGAGGATTATTCCTGTGTTGTGTGCTGTGACATCTTTAAAGATCCTGTTATCCTGTCCTGTAGCCACAGCTTCTGTAAAGTCTGTATAGAGAATTGGTGGAAAGATAAGGAAATAAAAGCATGTCCAGTTTGTAGGGAGGAACAGTCTGTGGATCCACGCAGAAACCTGGCTCTGAAGAACCTGTGTGAGGCCTTACAGGAGAGACACCAGAGAGCTTCAACAGGGTCTGAGGTTCTCTGCAGTCTGCATGCTGAGAAACTCAAACTGTTCTGTCGGGAATGTCAACTGGCCGTGTGTCTTGTGTGTCGAGATTCTAAAAAACACATCAACCACAGTTTCAGACCCATCGATGAAGCTGCACTGGATCACAAGGAGGAAGTCCAGAAATCTCTGAAGCCTTTACAAGATAAACTGGAGGTCTTTAATAAAGTTAAAACAAACTGTGACCAAACAGCAGAACACATTAAGGTCCGGGCCCGGCACACAGAGATGCAGATGAAGGAACAGTTTAAGAAGATGCATCAGTTTCTAAAGAAGGAAGAGAAGACAAGGATCACTGCACTGAGGGAGGAAGAGCAGCAGAAGACTCAGATGGTGAAGGAGAAGATTGAGGGTCTGAACAGAGACATATCAACCCTTTCAGACACAATCAGAGCCATAGAGGAGGAGCTGAGAGCTGAACACATCTCATTCCTGCAGAACTACAAGACCACAGTGGAAAGAGTCCAGTTCACACTGCAGGACCCACAGCCGGTCTCAGGAGCACTGATAGACGAGACCAAACACCTGAAGAACCTGACCTTCAGAGTCTGGGACAAGATGAAGGACATTGTCTCCTACACTCCTGTCATTCTGGACCCCAACACTGCCCATCCAGAACTCATCCTGTCTGATGATCTGACCAGTGTGAGATGGGGAGAGAAACAGCAGCTTCCTGACAACCCAGAGAGGTTTGACCGCTGGCTCCGTGTCCTGGGTTCTGAGGGCTTTAACTCTGGGACTCACAGCTGGGATGTTGAGGTTGGAGACAATACACACTGGGTACTAGGTGTGTTAGCAGAGTCTCATCAGAGGAAGGGAAAGGGAGGGGGTCAACGCTGGTGCATATGGTTATATGAAGGTAAATACACAGCAGTCTCCTCACCAGGGTCAGTCACTGTTCTCTCAGTGCAGCAGAACCCCAAGAAGATCAGAGTCCAGTTGGACTGGAACAAAGGAAAGCTGTCCTTCTCTGATCCTGATACTAACACACACATACACACCTTCACACACACTTTCACTGACACACTCTTTCCATTCATTTGCCCTAGTCGTACTGTCCCTCTGAAGATGTTACCATGGAAGATCAGTGTAACTCTGGAACCACGTAGTTAGACATGATGATGATGATGATGATGATGATGTATTAATCCTATTAGTAATAGTACTAGTGTCAACAATAAATGGTAATTAATATTAGGGGAATTATAGAAATGTAATTATCTCAGTATTAAACATCGAGATGCTTTACTATAAAATGTATCAGACTATTATAATACTTTTACTCTTGCACTTAACTGTACTGTACTATTTACACTATCCTAATATAGAATCATCACGTTGGAACAATCTCTTTATGACATTATAAAGAATGACATGTTATAATATGATGACTAGCAGAGGTCAGCATGTTAAATATTACATTAGTTTCATGAAACCAGAACGGCTGAGGTAGACTATGAACCCTGCAGTCACTTGAATCACTGTTAATAAAATTATAACACCATAATAAAATATTAAAACTGTTTACTTGGAGGTATTGTGGTTCTAATTTCTGTTATGTTGCTCACGTGTGTGTGTTTGTGTGTGTGTGTGTGTGTGTGTGTGTGTGTGTGTGTGTGTGTGTGTGTGTGTGTGTGTGTGTGTGTGTGTGTGTGTGTGTGTGTGTGTGTGTGTGTGTGTGTGTGTGTGTGTGTGTGTGTGTGTGTGGTTCAGACCCAAAAGAGAAATTAGGCATTTGATTTGACCAGGCCCAAACTAGTGAAAATAGCTGATCTACAAGCTCAGTGAGCTTGTAGATCATGTTTTTTGGAAAATGTTTTGAAATGCATAATTAAAAAACAAATAGTAGGAAATAAAATAAAATAAAAAGACCCATAACAATTTGTCCTCGACCTACAAATCCCGTCCCAGTGTTTCGACATAACATTTGTTCGACGTTCCATTTGTTCCTAGTGATTGTTAGCCACTATGCCTAAACCTAACCCCAACCCTAACCTCAGTAAAACTATGCCTAAACCTAAACCTAACCCTTAGTCGAAATAATGATACGTACTAGAAATATGTTGCGAGATTTCACTGTGTTGGGGAACCAGTGACATAGACTGTAAGGGATGGTGAACCACTGTAATCTGACCACTCACCTCTTCAGACTCCACCTTAGACCAAGCCTTGACTTATGCAAATAGGTTAAAATGACATTTAGATAGCATGTTATTCAGACGATAGGTTCATTATTTACCTATAGCATCCTATAGTTCAATTTCAAATGTTTATGAACGGTGCAAACCGCTCCTACATTGTCTGTTTGTCCCACGTCTGTTTGTACGTACGTCCCGGCCAAGCTTCACAGGACACTAAATTAAACTAAAAGTAGGGGTGGGCGATATGGAAAAATACAATATCACAATATATTTCCAAGCTGTATTACGATACACATGCAATCTTGCAAAACACATTTTGGCCTATTTGTGTATACATGTGACCTGATGGTCGCTTATCTCCCGATTAGGGAGTCTTACTGGTTTATGAAACCTTTCTAGAAAAATGTTAATTCATGAGTTTAGTTCTCTTGCAATGTTGCCTGCGCCAAAGTGTTCAAAAATATCATATCAAATATAAGTGTATTCATAATTAAATAATACTGCATTCATGTCTTCATCTGTATTCATCGTTAAATATAAAATTCATTCATTTTGTGTGGCAAAGTTGAACTTAACTAAATAGCACTGCTAACTTAATTTGCTTTTCTTTATTTTTTATATTACGTTTAAACTGATGCTAGGATCACAGGTAAACCAATAGCCTAAACTAGCATCAGTCTCTCTTAAGTTGATCTCAACTAAATAGCACCACTCAATTCACCCTGGGTGTGATTTTTCTTTTTTAATAATACATTGTTTAGAGCTAGACTAATGCTAGGTTGGTTTGCCATGTACTCCTAGTTTACTGAGGCACTACACTGTCTCTATGCCAGGGGTCTTCGAGGCATTGTGAGCTTGTAGATCTGCTTGTAGATCTGCTATTTTTGGCTAAAGTTCTCAGAATATGGACGTTAGGGTTCAAGTGGTTAATATAAAATAGGAGGAAAAAAAGTTTCTATCACACAAAGCTTTTAAGGACCCCCAGTAGTAACTCTGAGGACCCCCTAGGGGTCCCGGACCCCCTGTTGAAGACCCCTGCTCTATGCAATTGATACATGTGTGAACAAGCTCCATGGTGCCACCTGCTGGTCAAACATTCAATCCTCTGAACGTTCCAGGGAAATATGGAAATCCCATTGAAAGATCTTTGCCTACAGTCTTAAAACTAGAGATAGATGGTAGCCTAATGTCTTTTACAGAGGACTCAAGTTATGGTTGAAATCAAATAAACTGTGCTCACATGAATAGTGTCTGTTCCTTACCTGTTGTGTGAATTGATTATGGCTACTTATGATTTTGTATGTCCTACAGACTGATGGGTTAGTTTGTGGATTGTTAGTTCTTATTAGTAATCGCATATTATAATTGTTGAAGTGAAGCGGTGAAAGCCGCTTCGGCTTCCAAGGTGTGGCTTTGTCTGTCCCGTACATGTGGGCCATCTGATTGGTCAATTTTGTCTGTCCCGTACATGTCCCGTGCATGCAGAATTGAGGATTGGTGAAACTTCACATGACAATTTGGCCCTCCAGACAAAATCATTCATTCATTCAGAATTCGTAAAAATATAGAACTAAAGAACATAGAAAGTATAGATCTAGAACACAGAATGTATAGATCTAGAACACAGATTTCATAGCTCTAGAACACATAGAATAACAAATTCACACTTCAAACCGAGGTTTGATTTTTTTTTTTGTACTTGACTGGGTTTTAGACTAGTATTATTGTTTTTGTACTTGATTGGGTTTTAGACTAGTATTAATGTTTACTGTACTTGACTGGGTGTTAGATTTGATTATTGTAAAATAGAAAAGCCTCCTGTGGACAGGTGAAGAGAATTAGCACTCGTGCTAAAATCACTTATATCAATGCATCTGGTTCGTCCAATGTGATTGTGATGTCCATGTCAAATAAATAAAACATAACATAACATAGATATGTCGCTAACAGGGTAGACACACTACGCTGCACACAATAAAAACAAGCAAGCATAATGTAATTCGTGATTTTTTTCATTCAAGTATAAAAATTGTACACAGGTAATTAATTTCCTTGATATCCTAGTGATACTGTAGATTGCGTGTGAGCCAGTCGCAAACACGATCTAAAACCAGCCATTCTAAATGCTACGTATTCCCACAATAGATTAGCTACACAGAGTGTGATTCACCAACTGCATAAATAACAGAAACAAAATAAAATAGAAATAAAATACATACAATTTAACGAGTAGGACTGTCATTGTGTCCCGAAATTACTCCAACTTAAGTAGCGTCCCTACGAAGCTACTCTACACAAGGCAAGCTTGCTCTGTGGCTTAAAGGACAACTTTGTTTTTTTACAAGGGTTCATATTTTAGATTGCAATTAAAGAATATAAAAGATGTGTTAAAATTATTTCATTTACTTCTTTCTGTTGTTTTAGAGACTCTTATTTCAGTGATTGGGGGCATGCGTACAAGTGGCTGAAGTATGAAGTATGAAATATGTCATTTTACACAGAATAAGCCCATTCCCAAGATACAGCGCAACCTTTCATGGTTGGATGTGAATTATGGGGGCTAGAAGTGTTACTGTAAATAGCAATAAAGAAACTGCTGGCTTATTGTGTCTAAAAAGACACATTTAGCCACTTGTACGCATGCCCCCATCGGGGCCCCATGCGTACGCATGCCCCACATTTTTGCACGGTAAACGCGATAAAACAATAGAACAAAGCAAATGAAAACATTTTAACACTCATTTTTCCCTTCCCTAATTACAATCTAAAATATGAACCCTTGTTGTAAAAAAACAATGTTGCCCTTTAAGGACAGCCTTATGCAAAGCTTAGAGCAAGCTTGCCTTATGTGACTTCCATAGGGCAGGGGTTTTCAAAGTGGGTGACGGGGCACCCTGGGGTGCCGTGACGGCAGTCCAGGGGTGCCGCGAGATCATTTGGAATTTATTTGGACACTTGAAAAAATATTTAGTATCATTTTAAACTTGAAGTACAAACTAAGTTATTTTCAGTCAGTTCTAACCAAAATGGCTGTTATCTCAACGTTTTCCCCGCAACATGATCACTAAAATATCCTCACTGTCGGGCAGAAACCTCGTATCTCCAAGTTTCAAATGTGTACGTCTTTTGGTAAAGTAAAGCCCTGCTTCATCATACAAGACCGTCGCACAAAACTAGTGAAAACAGCGGATCTAGCACACAACGCCGTAGATCTGCTGTTTTCACTAGTTTAGTACATTGTATAGATGATAAATACAAAACGAACAGTTTTGGACATACAAGGTTTCCACCCGACAACAACGATATGCTATAAATATAAAGTGCTGGGAGTGAAAATTATAATGTAGGGGTGCCTCGGATTAAAAAAAAAAGTTGCCCTGAGACAAAAAAGTTTGGGAACCGCTGCCATAGGGAATGAATTGGACGGTGCTTTACCACCCCGCCTTCCCCTAAGTCAGGGGTCGGCAACCCAAAATGTTGAAAGAGCCATATTGGACCAAAGAAACTAAAAAAAAAATCTGTCTGGAGCCGCAAAAAAACTATAAAAGCCTTATCGTCGTTGTCGGTGGAAACCTTGTATTTATCATTTACAAAATGAACTAAACTGGTGAAAACAGCCAATCTTCAAGCACACAACGCCTCGCACCGCGAGGCGTTGTGTGCTTGTAGATCTGCTGTTTTCACTACTTTTGTGCGTCAGTGTTGTATGATGAAGCAGGGCTTTACTTTGCGGGGGAAAAAAACATACAAATTTGAAACTTGGAGATACAAGGTTTCTGCCCGACAGTAACAATATATTAAACGTCTATATTAGCTATATTAGCCTACTATCAAAATGACTAAGTAGGCTACAAATACATAATGAGCATTACATGTAATATGTATTTACTACACATTTTTACAGCATTGGAAAGCGATAAGAATGTGTGTGTCATGTTTGTCCTCCTAACCTTAAAACAAAAAATATTTTTTTCCCCCTATCTTTTTCCCTTAATACATTTTTGAAAAAGCTCCAGGGAGCCACTGGGGTGGTGCTAAAGAGCTGCATGCGACTCTAGAGCCACGGGTTGCTGACCGCCGCCCTAAGTAAAGCACAAGGCATGTGCCTTAAATTTGCAAACCCGGCCTAAGAATGCATATCCTTGAAATAAAAAAATATAAAAAAGGAAATGGCTTGAGAATCACTGGCCACTAGGGTTGGAAATCGCCAGGTACCGACGATTCAATTCGATTCCGATTCAGAGGGCTACAGTTCGATTATAAATCGATTACTGATGCATCTCGATTCCATTCCATCTTTATATTTCATTGATAATATAAACAAATGTACATTAAGCAGCTTTCTTTTCAACATACACAAAATGTATTGGTATAAAAAAATAATTACATTTGTGATTCGATTCATAATCGTCCATGTTCGTATCGCGATGAATCTATGAATCGATCATAAATGGTAAATGGTGCATTTATATAGCGCCTTTAACAAATTGTGCATTACATTCACCCATTTACACACACATTCATACACCAATGGTGGAGGAAACCATGCAAGGCACCAACCTGCTCACCGGGAGCAGCTGGGGGTTCAGAGTAGAGATCTTCACGGGTCCAAATCTTCTTTTTTTTATCCAAATAGATATCATTTTGGGTCTCCTTCACATGAAAATGTTTGAGCACACCTAACATAGAAACATAGTTTTTTCAACAAAAAAAAAAATGAAAAAAAAGAAAGAAAAAAAACAAAACTTTGCACAGACTTGCACAAGTTTTCAAAAATAGCAGATCTGCAAGCTTGCAGTGCGGCACTCGGTGCCACACTGCAAGCTTGTATTATCTGCTATTTTTCAGTAGTTAAAGCACAAAGTCACGCGTTCCCAGTCTAAATGGGTTGAACCCCCTCCCGCTATGAAGAACATTCATGGGGGGCCCGGCAGTGAATCCTTGTACCCGGGCCCAGAATTCACCCTTTGTTAGCCTTCTGGTTGGTCCCTGACTGACCAACCAGCAGGCTCTTTATGCCTTGACCCACCCTGGTTCCACCTTTTTTATGTTGAATTTGCTAAAACATAATTTTTGGAGAAATAAAAAACATTTAAAAAACTTGATGACTCAATATACGGACACTGAGCAGCTCCATTTTACTGAAACCAAGTTTGAAATTAGAATTGAATTGAACACACAGAATAACAATACGAAGCAACTGAATTAGTGGATGGAGTGTCCCACCGAGTGTCCCACCAAGACACAGCAACCAATGTGTGTGAAGAGGGGTGGGACAACGGGTGGGACTTGACAAAGGGTGAATTTGGTGCGACACCCCTCCTGGCGGCCTCCACCAGGTCAGATGCTGTGGTAGTCCCAGTCCCTCCTTGCTGCCTCCACCAGGTCAGATGCTGTGGTAGTCCCAGTCCCTCCTTGCTGCCTCCACCAGGTCAGATGCTGTGGTAGTCCGAGTCCCTCCTCGCGGCCTCCACCAGGTCAGATGCTGTGGTAGTCCCAGTCCCTCCTCGCGGCCTCCACCAGGTCAGATGCTGTGGTAGTCCCAGTCCCTCCTTGCTGCCTCCACCAGGTCAGATGCTGTGGTAGTCCCAGTCCCTCCTTGCTGCCTCCACCAGGTCAGATGCTGTGGTAGTCCCAGTCCCTCCTTGCTGCCTCCACCAGGTCAGATGCTGTGGTAGTCCCAGTCCCTCCTCGCAGCCTCCACCAGGTCAGATGCTGTGGTAGTCCCAGTCCCTCCTCGCTGCCTCCACCGTCCACTCCGCCAGGAAGAAGGACAGGGAGCCCATGAAGCCCACCAGCACCAGGATGAGCAGCTGCCAGTGGAGCAGCAGGTAGTTGCTGTAGCCGAACGCCAGCGCCGCCATGATGGACTGTGAGTGTGTGGGAGGGGGGGGAGAAACACAAACACTATGTTAACTCATACTCTGCGATCCCCATCGAAACCGGGGATTTCCCGCTGTACCTCTCTGCGATGCCCGTTGTACCATAGCGCACATCTGGCTTTTTTCAATGTTTTTTCATGTAAACACTGGCGGATAAGCAGGGATACAGCGTGGCAAGTGGCAACGTATATGTCTATTTCAATGGGGGTTTTTTTTATTCGAAAGCTGTCACCGAGTCTACACGTCTACTAGATGAGTTCCGCACAGATTGTGCACGATGCGTGCGCGTGCACACGTTAAAAGGTAAGGACAATTTGGCAGCTGCTTACTACAGCTATGTTTAAAATGGCAGCAAAATTGTTAACAGTACAGCGCCGTCCAGACATTTGCGACAGCTATCGTGTCCGTATCGTTTGAGAATGAGGGGAGAGGAGGGGGAGGTCCAATTCATTCTCAATGGAGGTCACATGTTTTTTTTTTGTCTCTTGCAAATCTCTTGGCCAAAAGACAGCCTTCGGTTGAGCAAGAGACACGGCAACGACATGAAACACGTGACTTACATAGAAAATTAATTGGACTCCCCGCCTACCCTCATTCTCAAAACGAGACGGAGAAAATGTTGCACGCATATATGTGATTGCGGCCTAAAGCCCTTTGCACACAGGACAGTTGCGTTTTTTTCGTTTGCGGCATGAATAAAACGCATTGGATTTGGTGTGCAAGGCTGTGCGGTATCGGCGCTGCGGATCCAAAAAGGAGTCATAAAAGGAGTGATGAGTTTTTTACCGCATGCGGCAAGACGCACGAATCGAACTGGGTTCGATCGAGAAAAAAACGCACGGCGGCAGCCACTCATCGCACGGCTAATTCGGAGCTGGTGTGCATGAGGTCATAGAGAATCATTGTTTTCTTTTCAAAAAATGATATTGTCCGTTTTATCCGTGCGGTTAAACGCGCCTGTGTGCAAAGGGCTTAAGACTCCCTAATCGGGAGATAAGCGACCGTCAGGTCGCATACACACACTTTATAAGGCAATGGTAGCCAAGCAGGAGGGAATATGGGAAATGGGACAGATCCGTGTTGATGACATGACTTTAGAGATACTGTGTACCGCTTTGCAAAATCTGTAGGAGCAGTGTAAAAAAAATGTGTTTTGCAAGAATCGGCCTCATGGTGGCACAAGAGGGCCATGTGAGAGATCTATCCATCCATCCATCCATCCATCCATCCATTTATTAATATCTAGAAGAAATAGGGCAAGTTAATTGGTGTCATCACAATCAAATCAAACGATTGTGCTTAAGTGATGTTACTTGGTTAAAACACAATACTTTTAGTTGAAAGGTTGAGGCTCTATATTTTTACAGTAAGCATTGCTATGTTGACTGCTTTGTTCAGTACTGGTCCTTCAACCCAGTTCATACTGCATATTTCTTTTCCATGGGGCCACATGAACAACAGAAAATATTATGGAGAGCCGGGGCCTAAAGGCAGTGCTCCCCACAAGATGTGCACCCTGCAAATTAAACACACAGCTTTACCTCCGACTTCATTAAATAATTAGCAGTCCAATTCTTGTTGAAAACCCGGCATTCGGCACCGACTTTTCTTTTTTTAGCCACTTTCATTTTTGAGGGGTAAGGTAAGATAAGGCAGGTCGTCTTGACGTGTGACCAGTCTGACCACCTGCTTGTTATTGAGACAACATCCAATGATCACACACACGTGCTGATATACGCACTGCGTCTATATGTACGTGAATAAAAATGAATACAAATAAAAGAAATGCAGCTTTAGTCCATGCATGAGGTAAAATTAGAAAATGTGTTCATTTTGTAATTTGCCATTAATCCTACAAGGGCTGGTCAGAGTGAACCAAAGGGTTGCGTACGGCCCCCGGGCCGCACAATGCCCAGGTCTGAATTAGAGGGTTTAAGTGGTACCAGATATGCAGCTTGGCAAATAAAAGGTGAATTGATCCTAGTGCATGGGCGGAGGATAATTACACAAATAAATTCAAATGTCCACAATACGATTATCGTTTTTTATCACAATAAACGATAATAATGATTATCTTCCCATCCCTAGCTGCAGTAGCCCTCAGTGCTGGTCGTTCAGTCCGGTTCATTCACCGAATATTCAAATATCAAAGTCATTATTCGACGTTGTTCACCGAAGTCGAATATTCGCTTTTTTTATCGTTTTCTCTTTAAAAAATCTATATATAGGCCAATTATTTGTTTACAAACATTGAGACTGAATGCACAGCTGACTGTATCATGTAATCAATTCCCAACAGATCCCCAAACCTGTTGTTTTGGGGAGCACTGGTTATTCAACCTCCTCTTGTGTGCTAGTGAGGTGCTCCCATGGGTGCGCCCTTATCGAGACATATATACTTCATTGCGCAACGGTGTTCCTCGTCAAGAGTAGCTGATATACAAACTCACATCGCGTCACCAATGCAACCCCTCTGAGCTTGGAGGTCTGCGGCTCTGCGCGCGAGCATAATTAGGCTTCATGGACTGCAGCTGGGTGAGCAGTAGACGCTCTGGTGATCCAGTGGATCGGGTGGGTGATCATGAGGAGCGCTCCCTCTGTTCTGATGACGGTGAATAGAGGTGGGGTTTGAAGGACAACTGTTTTGAATCGCTATTATTGTTCACAATCAACAGAAACTTTATATATTTATATATTATATATTTCAAGAGTGAGAATTTACAGTAAAAATCCTAAGCATTCTTCCTCCACACTGGGAGAAAAACGGCATCTGAAAGTTTGATGGAATGCATTTTTAAACACGAGTGCCATCCATTGCATCCTATGAACGGTGGGGTTCATTTGGTGCCGACCAGCGTGCGCATACTGGTTTATATCAATGTGACGTGGACCATTAAGGCATCTATATAGGAAGTCATAAGAAGGAGTTATCAATGCCCCTGGTGGATGAATTTGTTAATGCTCTATACCAGGGCTTCTCAAACCTTTTTAGGCCGTGACCCCCAAACAGTGGCGCTGAAGGGCCTAGGAAAGTTAGACTGAGGTAGGGGGGCCCAAGGTGCCAGGGCCCTCGAAAAGTCTGGAGTAAAACTTTCCCCCCCCCCCCAATTATAATAATAACTATTATCATTATCATTTGTGTCTAAACTTAACATTTCCGCCGCCGAAATAAAACCAATGAGCGACTGTTGTATTGAGTCTCTATATTGTGCACACCCCTACAGCCCAAAAATGGTTTATCCTGCTTCCACGTTTTGAGTACTGTTTTTGGCCACTAGATGGTAGTCTTCCCTAAGGTATGAGTGACCAGTTTCTCCCTTGTTCTCCTGGTGCTTCAGTAGACAGCAAAAAGTACATTCCTATGTCAATTGATTGATTGATTGAAGACTTTATTAGAAGTTTGTATAGAAAAAGGTACAGTTTCATGACGGTACAGTTCAACTAAAAGGAGATCCTAGGAAAGTCCTACATTGCTGCAGTTATTTACACAGGAAACCATTGAAGTATCTCATATAACATTGAATGACAGGATGGATAGAACAGGCCAGTCAATCTAAGCTAAAAAAGGGCCTGACCCAAAAGAAATTGCAATAGTAATGGTTCAAGGTTTTTTATGATCCTTAGGGTCATCCAAATAACATATTAAAAGTTGTGAATTATATATTTAGTGGATCAAGGTAAATTCAGGGTGTTCAAGTTTGGGTCCATTCACTTACTATACAGGAAAAAAAGTCCCCAAAAAATCTTTTTTAAGTACCATGCGTGGGGTCTAACTAGGGGTTTTTCATGATTCTGAATACATTGCAAGCATTTGTTTTGCACAAAAAAACATTCCTTGGGCTAAAAATGGACCCATAGAACTATGGTATAGTGATGAGTCATCACTTTTCTGGGGTCAGCTCCGTTTTGTGGTGTCCGTTTTTAAGCCGACAAATGTTTTTTTGTGCAAAATGAATAATTGCAATGGATTCAGGACCATGAAAAACCCCTAGTTAGACCCCTCACATGCTACTTAAAGAAGATTTTTGGGGGGTCTTTTTTTTCCTGTATAGTAAGTGAATGGACCCAAACATGAACCCCTTAAATTTACCTTAATCCACTAAATATATAATTCACAACTTTTAATATGTTATTTGGATGACCCTAAGGATCATAAAAAACCTTGAACCATTACTATTGCAATTTATTTTGGTCAAACCTTAGATTGACTACCCCCCTCTGTGTGAGTGTGAATGTGTCTGTCTCCCCTATTATGCAGGAATACATGTGCTGAGGCAATCAGGGTCTACGTATCATTTTGAGACCTGTCATTCAAACAGTAACAAAGTGTTCCCGGTTGGCCGGCAACACTTTGGCCGGCCCCTCTCTGGCCGGGCCCCCCGGGGGCCCATACAGATTTCTGTCCTAGGGGCCCAGAATTTGGTGCTACGCCCCTGCCCCCAAAATAAACATATTTGAACTGGGGACCCCCACCCTGACAAGCACTTGGAATTGTAGGTATTACATTTAATGTGACTCTGTTCCACAGATAAATATTGTGAAAATAGCCGATCTACATGCTCACAACGCCTCGCAACGCACAATGTTCGCCTCTTGCTTACTTTGGCCAGTCCTGTCGAATATTCGACTATTCGAATACTTTGAGGTCGAATAATTCTAATACTAAAAATCACTATTTGTGAATGCCCTGGTTCATACTGCATCTTTTCCAGTCAGCGACAACTCGGGATATTAAACTCGTCAGATATCTGGAGATAATCTGGCTGGAATCATACCCGCCTCGCACCTTTGAGCCGTTCAGAGACAGCGAGCGAAACCTCTGGGGGGGGGACGAAGCCCGATTTCACACCAGATCGGCGACAGGATAACTCGGGGCTAAGGTCGTTCGGTGTGAACCAGTCTTCATTCGGATTCCTTTTGGTTCTGGAGCTGGCAAGTGTTCTGAAAACAAACGGTGCCCCGAGTTCCCAGACGCCCACTGTTCCAGGATACCAGGGGTCTTCAACAGGGGGTCCGGGACCCCTAGGGGGTCCTCAAGAGTTACTACAGGGGGTCCTCCAAATCTTTGTGTGATAGAAACTTTTTTTCTCAGTTTTTATATGAACCACTTGAACCCCTATAGCGTCCATATTCTGATAACTTTAGCCAAAACTAGCAGATCTACTTATTTAGTCCAATCTGTATGGTAGAGTAGGCCTATGTTAATACAATATAACAATCTGTATGGTAGAGTATGGTAATACAATATAACAATATAGAGTATGTTAATACAATATAACAATCTGTATGGTAGAGTATGTTAATACAATATAACAATCTGTATGGTAGAGTATGTTAATACAATATAACAATCTGTATGGTAGAGTATGTTAATACAATATAACAATCTGTATGGTAGAGTATGTTAATACAATATAACAATCTGCATGGTAGAGTATGTTAATACAATATAATAATCTGTATGGTAGAGTATGTTAATACAATATAATAATCTGTATGGTAGAGTAGGCCTATGTTAATACAATATAACAATCTGTATGGTAGAGTATGTTAACACAATATAACAATATAGAGTATGTTAATACAATATAACAATCTGTATGGTAGAGTATGTTAATACAATATAACAATCTGTATGGTAGAGTATGTTAATACAATATAACAATCTGTATGGTAGAGTATGTTAATACAATATAACAATCTGTATGGTAGAGTATGTTAATACAATATAACAATCTGTATGGTAGAGTATGTTAATACAATATAACAATCTGCATGGTAGAGTATGTTAATACAATATAATAATCTGTATGGTAGAGTATGTTAATACAATATAATAATCTGTATGGTAGAGTATGTTAATACAATATAACAATCTGTATGGTAGAGTATGTTAATACAATATAACAATCTGCATGGTAGAGTATGTTAATACAATATAATAATCTGTATGGTAGAGTATGTTAATACAATATAATAATCTGTATGGTAGAGTATGTTAATACAATATAACAATAGGGGAGGTTGTATTGTGTCTCCCTGCTCTTCTATTGAGACATTTAGATGGTGTCAAAGGTCATGTCTCACCTAGACACAGGATCTGACACACAGTTTGACCTGATGGTCAAGATTCAATTTATCCCCTGATCAAGCAGGCCAGCTTACCATTGAGCTCATGGTTCAATGGTAAAATGCTGAATGCAAGAAACCAGGTTCAAATCCAGGACAGCAGAGGAAAGTTAAATATTGCAGCTTTAATAATAATAATAATGTGCATTTTTCATACTATTGTTGGCTCTGTACTTACTAGCTTTTTCCCCCTCTACAGTTAGAGGTTAGTTTCACTATTTTTGCGGACCCCTGAGTGTGTGTGTGTGTGTGTGTGTGTGTGTGTGTGTGTGTGTGTGTGTGTGTGTGTGTGTGTGTGTGTGTGTGTGTGAGAGAGAGAAAGAGAGAGAGAGAGAGAGAGAGAGAGAGAGAGAGAGAGTTGCAACAGCTCTGTGGTGTGTCAAAGCTCCTCCCCTCTCTGACTCAGAGGAGTCAGGAAACAGAAACTTACAGCACACTCTTCTCTGTCCACACAAACAGATACACACACAGAGACAGGGATAAGATTCACGATCAGATCAAACACATCCTGCAGTGAGGAGGACAGACAGTCTTTCCACAGCTACAGGAGGGAATACTGACCCAGACCACTGGAACCTGCTGCTGACTCTGTCAGATGAATGGACTTTAACAAGAACCACGATTAAAGTGAAAGGAAACTTTCACAAAGGGAACATAGTAAGGGAAAGGGGGTGTTACCACCACTGACTGGCTCATTTCCTTTATTGAGCCGAGTGTTTGTTGCTTCATTCAGGGACAAAATGGCTTCCAAGGCATCTCGCCCAGAAGAGGATTATTGCTGTCCTGTGTGTTGTGACATCTTTAAAGATCCTGTTGTTCTGTCCTGCAGCCACAGCTTCTGTAAATCCTGTCTGCAGGAATGGTGGAGAGAGAAGGTAATAAAAGAATGTCCAGTTTGTAAGGAGAGACATTCAGTGGATCCACCCAGAAACCTGGCACTGAAGAACCTGTGTGAGGCCTTCATACAGGAGAGACATCAGAGAGCTTCAACAGGGTCTGAGGTTCTC
This sequence comes from Nannobrachium achirus, assembly GCF_963921795.1. Classification (NCBI taxonomy): domain Eukaryota; kingdom Metazoa; phylum Chordata; class Actinopteri; order Myctophiformes; family Myctophidae; genus Nannobrachium; species Nannobrachium achirus. The sequence goes on from NC_137813.1 coordinate 65,792,772, forward strand.
TGCAGTCTGCATGCTGAGAAACTCAAACTGTTCTGTCTGGAATGTCAACTGGCCGTGTGTCTTGTGTGTCGGGATTCTAAAAAACACATCAACCACAGAATCAGACCCATCGATGAAGCTGCACTGGATCACAAGGAGGAAGTCCAGAAATCACTGAAGCCTTTACAGAAGAAACTGAAGGTGTTTAATAAAGTTAAAACAAACTGTGACCAAACAGCAGAACACATTAAGGTCCGGGCCCGGCACACAGAGATGCAGATGAAGGAACACTTTAAGAAGATGCATCTGTTTCTACAAGAGGAAGAGGAGGCCAGGATCACTGCACTGAGGGAGGAAGAGCAGCAGAAGACTCAGATGGTGAAGGAGAAGATTGAGGGTCTGAACAGAGACATATCAACCCTTTCAGACACAATCAGAGCCATAGAGGAGGATCTGAGAGCTGAACACATCTCATTCCTGCAGAACTACAAGACCACAGTGGAAAGAGTCCAGTTCACACTGCAGGACCCACAGCCGGTCTCAGGAGCACTGATAGACGAGACCAAACACCTGAAGAACCTGACCTTCAGAGTCTGGGACAAGATGAAGGACATTGTCTCCTACACTCCTGTCATTCTGGACCCCAACACTGCCCATCCAGACCTCATCCTGTCTGGTGATCTGACCAGTGTGAGACGTGGAGAGAGAAAGCAGCTTCCTGACAACCCAGAAAGGTTTGACATCTGGCCCTGTGTCCTGGGTTCTGAGGGCTTTAACTCTGGGACTCACAGCTGGGATGTTGAGGTTGGAGACAGTACACACTGGGGACTGGGTGTGTTAGCAGAGTCTTATCAGAGGAAGGGAGAAGGAGGGGGTCAACGCTGGAGCATAGGTTTACATAAAGGTAAATACAAAGCATCCTCCTCACCAGGGTCAGTCACTGTTCTCTCAGTGCAGCAGAACCCCAAGAAGATCAGAGTCCAGCTGGACTGGAACAAAGGAAAGCTGTCCTTCTCTGATCCTGATCCTGATACTAACACACACATACACACCTTCACACACACTTTCACTGAAACACTCCTTCCATACTTTGCCACTAATCAAACTGTCCCTCTGAAGATGTTACCATGGAAGATCAGTGTAACTCTGGAACCACGTAGTTAGACATGATGATGATGATGATGTTGTATTAATCCTATTAGTAATAGTACTAGTGTCAACAATAAATGGTAATTAATATTAGGGGAATTATAGAAATGTAATTATCTCAGTATTAAACATTGAGATGCTTTACTATAAAATGTATCAGACTATTATAATACTTTTACTCTTGCACTTAACTGTACTGTACTATTTACACTATATCCTAATATAGAATCATCACGTTGGAACAATCTCTTTATGACATTATAAAGAATGACATGTTATACTATGATGGCTAGCAGAGGTCAGTATGTTAAATATTACATTAGTTTTATGAAACCAGAACGGCTGAGGTAGACTATGAACCCTGCAGTCACTTGAATCACTGTTAATAAAATGATAACACCATAATAAAATATTAAAACTGTTTACTTGGAGGTATTGTGGTTCTAATTTCTGTCATGTTGCTCACGTGTGTGTGTGTGTGTGTGTGTGTGTGTGTGTGTGTGTGTGTGTGTGTGTGCGTGTGTGTGTGTGTGTGTGTGTGTGTGTGTGTGTGGTTCAGACCCAAAAGAGAAATTAGGCATTTGACCAGGCCCAAACTAGTGAAAATAGCTGATCTACAAGCTCACAGTGAGCTTGTAGATCAGCTATTTTCACTACTTCTTAAACATACTTTTCCTAATGTATGGAATTTCTTAGATTTTGCTTTTATTTATGAATGAAATCAATTAAATATTGCTTTTTGGGGGGGAATGTTTTTTGGAACATGTTTTGAAATAAATAATTAAAAACAAATAGTAGGGAATAAAATAAAATAAAAAGACCCATAACAATTTGTCCTCGACCTACAAATCCCGACCCAGTGTTTCGACATAACATTTGTTCGGCGTTCCATTTGTTCCTAGTGATTGTTAGCCACTATGCCTAAACCTAACCCAAACCCTAACCTCAGTAAAACTATGCCTAAACCTAAACCTAACCCTTAGTCGAAATAATGACACGTACTAGAAATATGTTGCGAGATTTCACTGTGTTGGGGAACCAGTGACATAGACTGTAAGGGATGGTGAACCACTGTAATCTGACCACTCACCTCTTCAGACTCCACCTTAGACCAAGCCTTGACTTATGCAAATAGGTTAAAATGACATTTAGATAGCATGTTATTCAGACGATAGGTTCATTATTTACCTATAGCATCCTATAGTTCAATTTCAAATGTTTATGAACGGTGCAAACCGCTCCTACATTGTCTGTTTGTCCCACGTCTGTTTGTACGTACGTCCCGGCCAAGCTTCAAGGGACACTAAATTAAACCAGAAAGTAGGGGTGGGCGATATGGAAAAATACAATATCACAATATATTTCCAAGCTGTATTACGATACACATGCAATCTTGCAAAACACATTTTGGCCTATTTGTGTATACATGTGACCTGACGGTCGCTTATCTCCCGATTAGGGAGTCTTACTGGTTTATGAAACCTTTCTAGAAAAATGTTAATTCATGAGTTTAGTTCTCTTGCAATGTTGCCTGCGCCAAAGTGTTCAAAAATATCATATCAAATATAAGTGCATAATAAATAACATAATTAAATACTACTGCATTCATGTCTTCATCATCTCTATTCATCGTTAAATATAGAATTCATTCATTTTGTGTGGCAAAGTCTCTCTTAAGTTGAACTCGACTAAATAGCACCGCTTTCTTTTTTAATAATACATTGTTTAGAGCTAGACTGATGCTAGGTTGATTTGCCAAGTGCTCCTAGTTTACTGAGGCACTACACTGTCTCTATGCCAGGGGTCTTTGACGTTTTCAGGCCAAGGACCCCTTAGCCGAGAGAGCGATGAAGCAGGGACCCCCAGATTCCATATAGTTTCATCGTTTGACAGCACAATCACCAGCGTATTTTGGATTCATGTAAATTTGTGTTATCAGATATGTAACCACTTGAACCATCAATACTTAATAAACTTGACCTTTCACTCTGTACTTAGTGTGCTCTTTTTTTCTCCTCTACACCAAACCTCTTTGCCGAAAATAGCCGATCTACAAGCTCACAACGCCTCGCGCTTTTTGATCATTCCCAAGATTGCGGTGCATCTTGGGAATGGGCTTATCGAAAAATACATATTTAGCCACTTTCACGCATGCCCCCAACCAATGAAATCAATGACATTAAAATTGCTAAAACGTTAGAAAGCAGTAAATGAAAACATTTTAAGACTCATATTTTCTTTGCTCTAATTACAATCTAAAATTTGAACCCTTGTTGTAAAAAAACAAAGTTGTCCTTTAACAGTACATCCACCTACAAGCAGGGGTGAGATGCCATGGGCTCGCGTGGGCTCGGCGAGCTCACACTTATTTTGCTGCAAGCACGCGTGCCTCATATGCACACACTAAACACACACTTAACAATAAAAACAGCGTGCGCGCATGACGTCATGAATTTAGAGGACCCACACTTCTAAAATCCATATCACACCACTGCCTACAAGGTAACCAAAAACAAAAAAAAAGGAGTAACAGACCATTTAGACCAGTGGTCCTCAAAGTGGGGTCCAGGGAGGGACTCTCTGGGTTCCTTTTGGGAGGTCTAAATTGACCCATATACCGGTACAAGTATGTACTTTGACAGTATAGAAATGAACGGGTCCATTTGGTTTAATTTGTATACTGTCAGAGTTAAGGTTAAGGACCTTGACATTTTAAAGTTGGAGAACTACTAATCTAGACCAAAATGCAGGTTAAAATTGAATTCTGCAATGAATGTCTGTATTAATTTCAACCAGGCTCCCTCCATTGTATCACAATACATACGATATCTCTGAAAAGGCATATTGTGGACTGTGGAGACATTTTGTCTCAACAATATTTATCACCATATCACCCACCCCTACTAGAAAAGGTGCAATTGTGGGAAAGTGGTTGCACTGACGCAAGGAATCCACGGCCACCAGACTTAATTCAGGTCCAAGCACATCATGATCTCCATTTGCACACTTGTAATCAGTGGTGGAAAAAGTACTCAAAGGTTATACAAAATTGTACAGTAAATCTAGTTACTTTACACCACTGCTTGTAATCCATGAGTTTCATAGAAAGTTCCCTTCTTGAATTCTGTTTTGTATTTACCAGCTTGCAACGCTGGTCAATAGATAGACAGCCTATAATGTCAGAATCTCCTGCAAATTGCAGTTTTCATGACATCAGAATTATGAGATGTTATAATAAAAATCAAACCTCGTTTCGAAGTGAAGCGGTGAACTTTTATTCTATGTGTTCTAGAGTTATGAACTCTGTGATCTATACATTCTTTATATACAGGTATTCTGAATTCTACATTCTTTATATATATTCTGAATGAATGAATGATTTTATCTGGAGGGCCGAATTATCATGTGAAGCTTGACAAATCCTCAAAGTATCCAATCATCAGACAGGGATAGGGACACTATACACATATTCTGGATGTACGGGACAGATAAAACCTGTTCATTCTGGACTGAAATGGCCATATATGGACATGGGACACACATTTTGCTTTTTGAAAAAGCCTATTCATTCTGGACTGACATTCTGGACGTACGGGACAGATAAAACCTGTTCATTCTGGACTGAAATGACCATACCGTATTTTCCGGACTATAAGGCGCACTTAAAAGCCTTTCATTTTCTCAAAAAACTACTGTGCGCCTTATAGTCCAGTGCGCCTTATATATGGATCATTCACTGACATTGACATTCCCTTTAGCACAGCTCCATCTGTTGGATGCATAACGCAACGGTAGCGTCTATTATGTGCGCCTTATAGTCAGGTGCGCCTTATATATGAAAACAGTTTGAAAATAGACCATTCATTGACAGTGCGCCTTATAGACAGGTGCGCCTTATAGTCCAGAAAATACTGTATATGGACATGAAACACACATTTTGTTTTTGAAAAAACCTGTTCATTCTGGACTGAAATGACCATATATGGGCGTGGGACACACAAAGCCACTCATTGGAAGCGGCTTTCACCGCTTCAAAAATCACAGTAACGTCAGAGTGTACCGCCCTCAGGTTCAGGTTCGGTTTATTAGTCAAATGCGTATCCATACAAGTACAGACAAACAATGAAATGCTTGTGCCAAGAGCACTCTCAGCCTTATTGCACACAAAACAATACGACAACAACAGGTCACCCAGGACAACCCAAAAAACAACAAAACAACCATACAGTGTGACAGTGTACAGCTTAAAAACTGCGTATATTGCACATGACTACCTACGTCTCGCTTCCATCTCTTCGTTAAGCAACCTGATTGCTTGAGCATAAAAACTATTACTGAAACGGGTGGTGTGAGATTTGATGCTCTGGTAACGTTTTTTTGAAGGGAGGAGATAGAACAGGGAATGGGCGGGATGACAGCTGTCCTTTAAGATGTTCTCTGTCTTTTTCTTACAGCGTGTGTTATAGATTGTGTGTAGCTGTGGTAATTCTGTGCCAATGATTTTGGCAGCTCTCTTCACAATTCTCTGTAACTGTTTACTGTCTTGAGCAGTCACGTTACCAAACCACACTGTTATGCATCCTGTCAATACACTTTCTATGGTACAGCGATAGAAATTAACAAGAGCCTTGGTGCTTAGGCCAAATCTCCTGAGGCGCCGCAGAAAGTACAATCGCTGCTGCGCTTTCTTAAGGATACCTTCGCTGTTTTGAGACCATGTGAGTGAGTTTGTTATGTGAACACCCAGGAATTTGAAACTGTCCACTATGTCTACAGGTGAACCATTTATGGTTACAGGACTGTGATTGACTTCAGATTTCCTAAAGTCAACGATGATCTCTTTTGTTTTACTAACATTTAGAGAGAGATTGTTATTCTGGCACCATCTGTCAATAGCTGACCTGTCACATCACATTGTTGTGACATCACATTCCACCCTTGTCCCTGGTATCCCCATACTGTATATGGAGATCCCTGATGTCAACAATATTAAGCCCATAGCTTGGAATGCCCATATATGGACATATTGTGTGAGTCTCATGTGGTCTATAACATAAGACATCTATGATGTCAGTCATATCCATATTTGGGAAAATATTTTGTCCACATTTTGTCCGTCCTGTGCGAATTCTGACTTGTGCAACCTCGCCCTTTAGACCCTTAGGCGTCTTACTAGTACTAGTCCTTACCCGTCCTTACCCGTTTGAACTCTGAATTAGAGGTTTGTGCTCGCTTCACCCGCTTATGAAATATCAAATGAATTCCATAAATTAGACGCGTTGTGAGCTTGTAGATCTGCTATTTTTGGTGAACTTTCCCCCCAGAATAGGGATGTTGGGTTTCAAGTAGTTGTAACGTTATTTTCAGTCAGTTCTGATGGAAACGGATATTTCTCCTTAACATAGCCTACTGTATCTCAGGTGGGAAGATGTGCATATTTATGTGGCTTGATATGATGTAAGATTCTAAAAGTTAACAGAGTAATTCAAGGGTGCAACGTGAATCTTATCGCCTGTCTCTCTCAATGCAATGCCTTTCTCACTCAATAATAATATTTCATACAGTAAAGCCTCACTGTTGGCTCTGTACTTGGTCTAGCTTTTTTCCCTCTACAGTTTAGAGGCTATAGTTTCACTATTTTTGCGGACCCCATTGTGTGTGTGTGTGTGTGTGTGTGTGTGTGTGTGTGTGTGTGTGTGTGTGTGTGTGTGTGTGCGCGCGCGCACACGCGTGTGTGTGTGTGTGTGTGTGTGTGTGTGTGTGTGACAGTGTTGCAACAGCTCTGTGGTGTGTCAAAGCTCCTCCCCTCTCTGACGCAGAGGAGTCAGGAAACAGAAACTTACAACAGCACACTCTTCTCTGTCCACACACACACACACAGAGACAGGCGAAGATTCACGTTCAGATCAAACGCACAACTTCCAGTGAGGAGGACAGACAGACTTTCCACAGCTACAGGAGGGAATACTGACCCAGACCACTGGAACCTGCTGCTGACTCTGTCAGCTGAATGGACTTTAACAAGAACCACCATTCAAAGTGAAAGTAAACTTCAGGGAACATTCTAGCAGAGGGAGTTTTACCACCACTGACTGGCTCATTTCCTTTATTGTGTGGAGTGTTTGTTGCTTCATTCAGGGACAAAATGGCATCCAAGGCAACTCGCCCAGAAGAGGATTATTGCTGTCCTGTGTGTTGTGACATCTTTAAAGATCCTGTTCTCCTGTCCTGCAGCCACAGCTTCTGTAAAGCCTGTCTGCAGGAATGGTGGAGAGAGAAGGTAATAAAAGAATGTCCAGTTTGTAAGGAGAGACATTCAGTGGATCCACCCAGAAACCTGGCTCTGAAGAACCTGTGTGAGGCCTTCATACAGGAGAGACATCAGAGAGCTTCAACAGGGTCTGAGGTTCTCTGCGGTCTGCATGCTGAGAAACTCAAACTGTTCTGTCTGGAATGTCAACAGCCAGCGTGTCTTGTGTGTCTGGATTCTAAAAAACACACCAAACACAGTTTCAGACCCATCGATGAAGTTGCACTGGAACACAAGGAGGAGGTCCAGAAATCACTGAAGCCTTTACAAGATAAACGGAAGGTTTTTAATGAACTTAAAACAAAATGTGACCAAACAGCAGAACACATTAAGGTCCGGGCCCGGCACACAGAGATGCAGATGAAGGAACACTTTAAGAAGATGCATCAGTTTCTACAAGAGGAAGAGGAGGCCAGCATCACTGCACTGAGGGAGGAAGAGCAGCAGAAGACTCAGATGGTGAAGGAGAAGATTGAGGGTCTGAACAGAGACATATCAACCCTTTCAGACACAATCAGAGCCATAGAGGAGGATCTGAGAGCTGAACACATCTCATTCCTGCAGAACTACAAGACCACAGTGGAAAGAGTCCAGTTCACACTGCAGGACCCACAGCCGCTCTCAGGAGCACTGATAGACGAGACCAAACACCTGAAGAACCTGACCTTCAGAGTCTGGGACAAGATGAAGGACATTGTCTCCTACACTCCTGTCATTCTGGACCCCAACACTGCCCATTCAAACCTCATCCTGTCTGATGATCTGACCAGTGTGAGACGTGGAGATGAACAGCAGCTTCCTGACAACCCAGAGAGGTTTGACAACTGGCGCCGTGTCCTGGGTTCTGAGGGCTCTGAGGGCTTTTTCGTCTATCAGTGCTCTCAGGAGCACTGATAGACGAGACCAAACACCTGAAGAACCTGACCTTCAGAGTCTGGGACAAGATGAAGGACATTGTCTCCTACACTCCTGTCATTCTGGACCCCAACACTGCCCATTCAAACCTCATCCTGTCTGATGATCTGACCAGTGTGAGACGTGGAGATGAACAGCAGCTTCCTGACAACCCAGAGAGGTTTGACAACTGGCGCCGTGTCCTGGGTTCTGAGGGCTTTAACTCTGGGACTCACAGCTGGGATGTTGAGGTTGGAGACAATACACACTGGGAACAGGGTGTGCTAGCAGAGTCTTATCAGAGGAAGGGATATGGAGGGGGTCAACCCTGGAGCATATGGTGGTATGAAGGTAAATACACAGCAGTCTCCTCACCAGGGTCATCCACTGATCTCTCAGTGAAGCAGAACCCCAAGAAGATCAGAGTCCAGCTGGACTGGAACAAAGGAAAGCTGTCCTTCTCTGATCCTGATACTAACACAGACATACACACCTTCACACACACTTTCACTGAAACACTCTTTCCATTCATTGGCACTTTTCTTACTGTCCCTCTGAAGATGTTACCATGGAAGATCAGTGTAACTCTGGAACCACGTAGTTAGAGATGATGATGATGATGTATTAATCAGATCAGTAATAGTGCCAACAATAATGGTAATTAATATTATGGGGATTTATAGAAATGTAATTGTCTCTATAGTAAACATTGAGATACTTTACTATAAAATGTATCAGATTATTATGATACTTTTACTCCTGCACTTAACTATATTGTACTTTTTACACTATTTCCTAATATAGATTATAGAATCATCACGTTGGAACAATCTCTTTATGACATTATAAAGAATGACATGTTATAATATGATGGCTAGCAGAGGTCAGTATGTTAAATATTACATTAGTTTTATGAAACCACAACGGCTGAGGTAGACTATGAACCCTGCAGTCACTTGAATCACTGTTAATACAATTATAACAAACACCATAATAAAATATTAAAACTGTTTACTTGGAGGTATTGTGGTTCTAATTATGTCACGTTGCCCTGTGTGTGTGTGTGTGTGTGTGTGTGTGTGTGTGTGTGTGTGCATGCGTCCGTGTGTGTGTGGTTCAGACCCAAAAGAGAAATTAGGCATTTGCCCATGACCCAAACTAGTGAAAATAGCTGATGTGAGCTTCTTCACTACTTTTTAAAAATGTTTCCTAATTTATGGAATTTCTTAGATTTTGCTTTTATTTATGAATGAAATTACTTAAATATTGCTTTTTTGGGGTGGATGTTTTTTAGAAAATGTTTTGAAATAAATGATTAAAAACAAATAGTAGGAAACAAAATACAATAAAATAAAGAGACCCATAACAATTTATCCATGACCTACAAATGCCTTCTGACTCCAGACCCAGTGTTTGGGGGGAGAGTGTCGATATTTCGACGTAACATGTGTTCAACGTTCTTTTTTTTTGACACTGGTGAATGCTAACCTGGTGATTGTTAAAAACTATGCCTAAACCTAACCCAAACCCTAACCTCAGTAAAACTATGCCTAAACCCAACCAAAACCCTAGTCGAAATAACGACACGTAGAAACAGTGAGATTTCACTATGTTAAGGAACCAGTGACATAGACTGTAAGGGATGTTGAACCACTGTAATCTGACCTCTCACCTCTTCAGACTCCACCTTAGACCAAACCTTGTCTTATGCAAAAAGGTTAAAATGACATTTAGATAGCATGTTATTCAGGCGATAGGTTCATTATTAGCATCCTATAGTTCAATTTCAAATGTTTATGAACGGTGCAAACTGCTCCTTCATCTGCCATTGTCGTACGTACGTCCCGCCCCATCCCATCCCACATTGGCCAAGCTTCACGGGACACTAAATTAAACTAAAAGTAGGGGTGGGCGATATGGAAAAATACAATATCACAATATATTTCCAAGCTGTATTACGATACACATGCAATCTTGCAAAACACATTTTGGCCTATTTGTGTATACATGTGACCTGACGGTCGCTTATCTCCCGATTAGGGAGTCTTACTGCTTTATGAAACCTTTCTAGAAAAATGTTAATTCATGAGTTTAGTTCTCTTGCAATGTTGCCTGCGCCAAAGTGTTCAAAAATATCATATCAAATATAAGTGCATAATAAATAACAATTAAATACTACTGCATTCATGTCTTCATCATCTCTATTCATCGTTAAATATAGAATTCATTCATTTTGTGTGGCAAAGTCTCTCTTAAGTTGAACTCAACTAAATAGCACTGCTAACTTAATTTTCTTTTCTTTATTTTTTATATTACGTTTAAACTGATGCTAGGATCACAGGTAAACCAATAGCCTAAACTAGCATCAGTCTCTCTTAAGTTGATCTCAACTAAATAGCACCGCTTTCTTTTTTAATAATACATTGTTTAGAGCTAGACTGATGCTAGGTTGATTTGCCATGTGCTCCTAGTTTACTGAGGCACTACACCGTCTCTATGCCAGGGGTCTTCGACGTTTTCAGGCCAAGGACCCCTTAGCCGAGAGAGCGATGAAGCAGGGACCCCCAGATTCCATATAGTTTAATCGTTTGACAGCACAATCACCAGTGTATTTTGGATTCATGTCAATTTGTGTTATCAGATATGTAACCACTTGAACCGTCAATACTTAATAAACTTGACCTTTCACTCTGTACTTAGTGTGCTCTTTTTTCCCCTCTACACCAAACCTCTCTGCCGAAAATAGCCGATCTACAAGCTCACAACGCCTCGCGCTTGTAGATCTGCAATTTTTGGCTAAAGTTCTCAGAATATGGACGTTAGGGTTCAAGTGGTTAATATAAAATAGGAGGAAAATAAAGTTTCTATCACTCAAAGATTTTAAGGACCCCCTGTAGTAACTCTGAGGACCCCCTATAGGGGTCCCGGACCCCCTGTTGAAGACCCCTGCTCTATGCATTTGATACATGTGTGAACAAGCTCCATGGTGCCACCTGCTGGTCAAACATTCAATCCTCTGAAGTTGCTGGGAAATATGGAAATGATCAAGTTTTAAAACTAGAGACAGATGGTAATGTCTTTTACAGAGGACTCAAGTTATGGTTGAAATCAAATCAACTGTGCTCACTTGAATAGTTTCTGTTCCTTACCTGCTGTGTGAATTGATTATGGCTACTTATGATTTTGTATGTCCTACAGACTGATGGGTCAGATTGTGGATTGTTAGTTCTTATTAGTAATCGCATATTATAATTGTTTGTACTTGACTGGGTTTTAGACTAGTATTATTGTTTTTGTACTTGATTGGGTTTTAGACTAGTATTAATGTTTACTGTACTTGACTGGGTGTTAGATTTGATTATTGTAAAAAGCCTCCTGTGGACAGGTGATGAGAATTAGCACTTGTGCTAAAATCACTTATATCAATGCATCTGGTTTGTCCAATGTGATTGTGAAGTATAAAAATTGGACACAGGTAATTAATTCCCTTGATATCCTAGAGAGACTGCATTGCGTGTGAGCCCAGTCGCAGACACAATCTAAAACCAGCCATTCTAAATGCTACGTATTCCCGCAATAGATTAGCTACACAGAGTGTGATTCATCAACTGCATAAATAACAGAAACAAAATAAAATAGAAATAAATACATACAATTTAACGAGTAGGACTGTCATTGTGTCCCGAATTTACTCCAACTGAAGTAGTCCCTACGAAGCTACTCTACACAAGGCAAGCTTGCGCTAGCTGTGGCTTAAAGGACAACTTTGTTTTTTTTACAAGGGTTCATATTTTAGATTGCAATTAAAGAATATAAAATTTGTGTTAACACTTATGTTGCAATGATTTTTTCTCTTCAATGTCTCGCGTTGCCATGGTTACCATAGACTTCCATGTAATTGTGCAATTGTGTAAAAAGTGCACGCCCATGCCTAGATGATGCACCACGTGTGTAGATGCTGTTCACAGCTTTCAAACAAAAAAATCCACTTGGAAATCCGTTCAGGCATTCATGATGTATCAGCCATTATGTTTTCTTCAGATGTAAACAAACATGGCTGCCATGTTTGAAAGAATGAGTTGGTATGGGGGTTAAACATGCAATTTCGCGATCGCGATCATGCCTAATACATTTCTGGGGTGGAGGTCCAATTTTTTTTTTTGAAAAAACATTTTTTGAAAAAAAAAACTTTTTTTTTTCAAAAACGGCCCAAACTCGGGAAACTCGGGGTTGGCACAGCGGTAGTACCAATACAAACTCGGGAAACTCGGGGTTGGCACCATATGTGTTAAAATTATTTCATTTACTTCTTTCTGTTGTTTTAGAGATTCTTATTTCAGTGGGGGCATGCGTACAAGTGGCTAAATATGTCATTTTACACAGAATAAGCCCATTCCCAAGATACAACGCAACCTTTCATGGTTGGATGTGACTTATGGGGGCTAAAAGTGTTACTGGAAGTAGCAATAAAGAAACTGCAAACCCGGCCTAAGAATGCATATGCTTGAAATAAAAATAAAAAAAGGAAATGGCTTGAGAATCACTGGCCACTAGGGTTGGAAATTGCTAGACGTACCGACGATTCAATTTGATTCTGATTCAGAGGGCCACGATTCGATTATAAATCGATTACCGATGCATCTCGATTCCATTCCATCTCACTGTGTGACAAATAAAACAAAGTGCTTTCTAATGAAAACAGATTAATTTACTTCCATTATATTTCATTGATAATATAAACAAATAGAAGGGAGTTGTTGTAGTAAAACAATATAACATAATACATTATAACTCAATACTTCTGCTAACCATCCAAAATCAAACAAAAATACTGTACATTAAGCAGCTTTCTTTTCAACATACAAAACATGTATTGGAACATATATTAAAACAAAAAAGAAAATTGTGATTCGATTCATAATCGTCCATGTTCGTTTCACGATTAATCTATGAATCAATCATGAATGGTAAATGGAGCATTTATATAGCGCCTTTAACCAAGGCGCTTTACAGAAATTGGGCATTACATTCACCCATTCACAGATACATTCATACACCAATGGCAGAGGAAACCATGCAAGGCACCAACCTGCTCATCGGGAGCAACTAGGGGCTCAGAGTAGAGATCTTCACGGGGTAGTGGGACTGAGTTACGAGGGCCCAAGGTGGAGGGCCCTTAATTATTTTATACTTTAGCTATTGACAAATAGCATATATACAAGCTCAGCTTGTACATCTGCTATTTTTGAAAAGTGGTGAAAATGTGTGCAAATCTTTGAATGTATGTATTTTTTAAGCGAACATTTGTAACTAAAGTTTTGCTTCGGTCCCCCAAACTAAATATTTTGAGATGGGGGTCCGTGGCCAAATAAATATAATTTTGGGGGTCCTTCACATGAAAACGTTTGAGCACAACTGACATAGAAACAGTTAAAAAAAAAAAAAAAAAAAAGAAAAAAACTTTACGGAACCCTGTGATTATAGTAAATTTACCCCCATTGATTCCGGATGGAGACCCAAATGCATTTGGGTCCCCATCCGGAATCAATGGGGGTACATTTATTGTAATCAAATTATTGCCTTAGGAATGCAACAAATACAAAATAATATTATTGTACTCATGTCTCAATGGCGTGAGAAATCAATAGAACATTTTTCATTCTGGAGGTGAACTACTCCTTTAAAGTTAAAGCTCCAAACAGCCCAGAACAAACTAATTAGTGTCGTGCTCGGTCTTCCTCCTCGGGCCCACCTTAACGATCATCACCACGAAAGCGTGGGGTGGCTCAAAGTAGCTGAGAGAGTACAGCATCTTGCAATGGGCCTGGTGTACAAGAATAAGATACACTACACCTCCAAGAACTACCTGACACACTACTTCCTAAAGGTCAAGGATGTTCACGATCACAACACCAGAGGCAGCTCCACTAATCATGTTTAACGTAGATTTAACACTAAACAAGGCTCTAATTTGTTCTCCTGCTATACCACCAACATGTGGAACGCCCTTCCGCAAGCCTTAAAGGAGAGCAAATCCCTAGCCTCCTTCAAAATTGGAAAATGAAAAATCACTGCTTTTGAAATTGATGTTATCCTAGATAAAGTACTATGTTCTATCCGTCTGTCTTTCAATGTTATATGAGATACATAAAGTGTGGTTCCTGTGTAAATAAGCCGTAAGGCTCTCTAGGATCTCCTTTTAGTTGACCGTGTACCAGTGATTTGTGCTGTCATGAAACTGTACTTCTTTCTACTGCAAACTGCTAATAAATTCTTCAATCAATCAATCAATTGGGGCGTCCGGTGGCCTACTGGTCAAGGCGCAAACCACATAGGCACCGCCACATAGGCATGGTTGCCGCGGCGTCGCCGGTTCGATTCCAGATCCGGACGACCTTTGCCGCATGTCACCCCATCTCTCTCTCTCCCCATTTCCTGTCAGTCTACTGTACACTATCAATAAAGGCATAAAAGCCAAAAAAAATAATTATAAAAATAAATAAAAAATCAATCAATCAAAGGATTAGAAATATTCAAAGACTTGCACAAAGTTTCAAGATTTTTCAAAAATAGCAGGTCTACAGGCTCGATATACAAGTGAGCTTGTATATCTGCTATTTTTCAGTAGCTGAAGCACAAAATAATGCGTTCCCAGTCTATGAAGAACATTCATGGGGGGCCCGCAGTGAACGGCCAGGGCCCAGGATTTGGTGCGACACCGCTCCTTGCGGCCTCCACCAGGTCAGATGCTGTGTTAGTCCGAGTCCCTCCTCGCGGCCTCCACCGTCCACTCAGCCAGGAAGAAGGACAGGGAGCCCATGAAGCCCACCAGCACCAGGATGAGCAGCTGCCAGTGGAGCAGCAGGTAGTTGCTGTAGCCGAACGCCAGCGCCGCCATGATGGACTGTGAGTGTGTGGGAGGGGGGGGAGAAACACAAACACTAATTAACAGTATAGCGCCGTCCAGACATTTGCGACAGCTATCGTGTCCGTATCGTTTGAGAATGAGGGGAGAGGAGGGGGAGGTCCAATTCATTCTCAATGGAGGTCACGTGTTTTTTTTTTGTCTCTTGCAAATCTCTTGGCCAAAAGACAGCCTTCGGTTGAGCAAGAGACACGGCAACGACATGAAACCACGTGACTTAGATAGAAAATGAATTGACTCCCCCCCTCCTCCCCTCATTCTCAGACGAGACGGAGAAAATGTCTCACGCATATATGTGATTGCGGCCTAAGACTCCCTAATCGGGAGATAAGCGACCGTCACGTCGCATACACAAACTTTAGAAGGCAATGGTAGCCAAGCAGGAGGGAATATGGGGAATGGGACAGATCCGTGTTGATGACATGACTTTAGAGATACTGTGTACCGCTTTGCAAAATCTGTAGGAGCAGTGTAAAAAAATGTGTTTTGCAAGAATCGGCCTCATGGTGGCGCTAGAAGAGGGCCTTGTGAGAGATCTATCCATCTATTCATCTATCTATTCATCTATCTATCCATCTATCTATCCATCCATCCATCCATCCATCCATCCATCCATCCATCCATTCATGTATTAATATCTAGAAGAAATAGGGCAAGTTATTTGGTGTCATCACAATTGAATCAAACGATTGTGCTGTAAGTGATGTTACTTGGTTAAATCACAATACTTTTAGTTGAAAAGTTGATAGTAAGCATTGCTATGTTGACTGCTTTGTTCAGAAACAGGGGTTTCTCAAGCTCTTTAGCAAACACCTCTCCTGTGCTCTAATACCGCATCATTTCCAGTTGGCGACAGCTCGACTGTTGCGACGCGTTTTGAGCTTGTAAATCGCCTATTTTTTGACAAAGAGATTTCATAGAGAGTGGAAAAAACTAAAATATGTTATTATTATTTTCCAAGGGGCCACATGAACAACAGAAAATGTTGTGGAGGGCCGGGCCAAAAGGCAGTGCTCCCTGCAAGATGTACTCCCCCAAACTAAACACTCCGAATAAATGCTTAAATTGAAAACACGGCATTCGGCATCAACTTTTCTTTTTTTAGCCACTTAAGCCATTTTTGATGGGTAAGATAAGGCAGGTCGTCTTAACGTGTGACCAGTCTGACCACCTGCTTGTTATTGAGACAACATCCAATGATCACACACACGTGCTGATGTACACATTGCATCCATATGTATGTGAATAAAAATAAAAATAAAAATAAAAGAAATGCAGCTTTAGTCCAAGCATGAGGTAAAATTAGAAAATGTGTTTATTTTGTAATTTCCCATTAACCCTACAAGGGCTGGTCAGAGTGCACCAAAGGGCCACATACGACCCCCGGGCCGCACAATGCCCAGGTCTGAATTAGAGGCGTCCATATCTATATAGCGTCCATATTCTGAGAACTTTAGCCAAAAATAGTAGATCTACAAGCTTTTTTCGGCAAAGAGCTTTGGTGTAGAGGGAGAAAAGAGCAGACTCAGTACAGAGTGAAATGTCAAGTTTTTTTTAAAAGTATTGACGGTTCAAGTGGTTAAATATCTGAAAACACAAATTGACATGAATCCAAAATACACTGATGATTGAGCTGTCAAACAATGAAACGATATGGAATCTATGAAGAGGCTGTCACCGCTTGTGGGGGTCCCTGCTCCATCTCTCTCTCAACTAAGGGGTCCATGCCTGAAAACGTTGAAGACCCCTGCCCTATACTGTATGTCGCCACTGACAATAATGAAGAAAGCTGCCTACTGTAGGCGACGGCGTACCTGAATGAAATAGAAGCAGGCGAAGGCCGGAGCGCTTTCCTCGCGCCACACGAAGCCGATGATGCTGAACAGCTGTGTGTTGAAACAGCTGTCACCCAGACCCAACAGGAAGCTGCACAACAACGCCACCGGCACACTGATACACACACGCACACATGCACGCACACGCACACGCACACGCACACACACACACACTCTCTTTTAGAACTTTTATTATTTTTTTGTATATGCATTTTTTGAATACAAGACTTCAACTTTTAGTACATTATTGAAACCTTTCTTTAAGTAAAACGTTTGTCCTCTTTCTTTCTTTCTTTCTTACTGTATTTAAATTTCTCTATGAAATGTTAACACAGCTACAAAAACTAGCAGATCTACAAGCTCACCTGGGGGTGATGTAGGCCTGCAGGTGACAAACTGGAGGACACATGGACGGACGGACAGGGGCGAAAACATACTCTCCCCCATGCCTTCGGCTGGTGGAGACAATGAACACAATTAGGGCTGTCAAAAATATAATATAATCGTCCAATCGTAATTATTTGAGGTAATCGCAATTATTTTTGCATAATCGTCATAATCGTTTCCATGTTGTTCCTATAGTTTCATACACTTTCAAAAAGTAGTGGCAATAGCAGATCTACAAGCTCACAACGTGTCGCATCGCAACGTCAAATATGTCAGTAATTTCTTTGTACATTTAGGTTATGCGTCATATGTGCAACTTCAAAGCCTCCAAGCCAGACAGAAATGTAATTGTCAACGACAATTAAATCATTAATCGCAATTATTTGAGTCACAATTAATCGTCATGTAAAATGCCATAATCGTGACAGCCCTAAACACAATATGTAGACATATTACGATGTTTAGGTAGTGTCGTTCTTAAGCAGTGATTTCAAGCATTTTGTTTTTAATTATTATTTCAATACATTTTCAAACATTAAAAAAACAAATTCATTGATTTTTTTCCAGTAATATCATACAAAATCAAAGAAAAAATAATAATAAATACATTCTATACGTTTGAAGACAAACGCTCAAGAAGTGGTGAAAACAGACGATCTACAAGCTCACAACGCTGCGCGAAGCGACACAGCTTGTAGATCTGCTTTTTTTCACTAGTTTGGGTCCCGGCGAACATCTCATTTCTGCTCAGTGGAAGAGCGAGCAAAGGTCCCAAATCCACACACTTATCACACGGAACAAAGCTAAATCTCATGACCGAAACATTCTGACAGCAAAGAACTAATCTGTGATTCGCACGAAAAGATCCACACGGTGTAGAAATATGTTATTAGTATCGTTCTAAAGCTAAAGCTAGTTTCCTGCTGCTCCACATCCAGCGCAACCAGTTGAAGAAATCACAGAATGACATTATAATGAAATATGCAAGACCATAGAGCATGGTTTACTGGTGCCACTAAAAATCATTTCCTCATAAACTTTCACAAAAATATTTATAACAATTATGTTAAGCCTAGAACCAAGCCATCCAGGATGGCAGTGAATCATGACCATGAAACCTTTGTTTCTGTGAAAATATATATATTTTTCGCTAAACAAAGGGTATTTATCAAATAATGAAATATCAAAATATGTTTTTATATAGGATCAAAGGTTTTATGGTCATGATTCACTGAGACCCTGCCTGGATGGCTTGGTTCTAGGCTTAACATAATTAATTGTTATAAATATTTTTGTAAAAGTCTATGGGGAAAATGAATGGGAGATTTTTTGTAGCGCCAATAAACCACCGCTGCAAAGCTCTATTAGGGTTCGTGTTTATGTGGACCAACCTGCGTACGCTATAGTGACGCTGAGCAGTAGCATCTCTTTGGTGACCAACAGTTTACAGGCTTTGACTGCAACGAGAGAGAGAGAGAGAGATTGATTAAAAAGTACAGAACAGAACTCATATTTTTGAGACCATCGCTCCATTGTTTACAATGGTTTGTAATGCAAGTGCAGATGTGTTGCCACTCGATGTGGAGACACAATCCAAGATGGCCGCGGTGTGAGCATGGTCAATGCGGGCTGAACTCACCAAAAGCATCCGTAGCCTTGGCACACGTGCCTGCGCTGGGTGTTCTGCAAAGATGAGGAGGAAATGTTTAGAAGAAATAAGACAGAATGGGTAGCACTGTGAGAATCACAGGTCTTCTTGTTTCTTTAGATAAAAATAAAACAAAACGTTTATTTTGCGCTGCCAGCATCTTTGAGTTTCTATGGTCGAAATTTGGTTTGGATAAGTGAAAAATATGAAATATCATTCTACCATGTCTCCCTACAGTGTTGATTTGTACAGCAAAATTAGTCATAGTCTTCTGAATAAAAGTTTTTGTTTAGTTTTAGTCATATATTAGTCATCTGAAAGGTTTTTGTAGTAGTTGACTATATCTCATGAGATTTTCATCAAACTAAATGCCTTTTTTACTGACTTAAACTAAATCAAATCCATGCTATGATGACTAAAACCCCTAGTTGCTCCCGGTGAGCAGGTTGGTGCCTTGCATGGTTTCCTCCGCCATCGGTGTGTGAATGTGTGTGTGAATGGGTGAATGAATGTAATGCACAATCTATCTAAAGCGCATTGGATAGAGGCGCTCTATAAAAGCACCATTTACCATTTAAAACTAAGACTAAATATGTTGACAATTTCGTCAACAAATACAAACTAGACCGGTTCCGAAATAATAATCAAATTACAAAACCAAACCCGAGTGGCCCCGTGACGGTCTCGTCCGATTCCGTCCCGTTCCGACTTTCTTTCTTTTTTTACAGACCGAAACCCGTGACATGTTGTCCCGAAATCCTTTTATTTCCAAGGTTCCGAACTTCCGAGAGACCCGACCATTAAATCATTATTAAAATCCCCTTTCATGTACCGAGATCCCTCACTCACGGCAGCTGTGCGGCGTGAACTTGTGCCAAGGAGGAATCTAATATTAACATCGAAACAAATGCAAGGATAAAGGAATACTTTTAGGCTATTTTCTATCAACAGAGGCAAGTCATTTTCGGTTTGTTTGTCATGGTTTAACTTGTAGACGAGTGCTTTCTCATCAGCCTGGCGGGCGACAGCAGGAGAAGCTGCTACGCATCACGCACACGCATGCATTACGCACGCACCAAGCTCTTTTTCCCCCGCAGTAAATCTGATCTTAGACCAGCATTATCATCTCACAGTTACAGCCATTCTTCATGTCGCTGCCTCGCGGCCAATAACGGACCTGAATCTGATCCTAGGTCAGCCTAAACACAGCACAGCACACACGTTAAACACAACTCCAGTTCGTTCCGTATCCTGATCATAGCGCAGCAGCGCACGCCAGCGCACACACACACATTGATTGATTACTTGCTTTATAGTTTGCATAAAAAGCAGAAAGTACACACACGTCACACACACAGTGCAGGTCCTGGGTCCTCTCGGGTTATACACATGATGATTACAGTCCCGTGTTCCGAAGTGTTCCGAGGGAAATGCGACCGTTTCCAACCCGGCTACGAGTGATTATGACCAGTAAGACTCCCTAATCGTCACACTGCTGACATCAGTATGACATCACACCGTACACAAATGACCCTTATATAAGACCGGCATTATCTACCGACAGATTAGTAACAAGATGTCAAAATCGTTGAAGGTTGAATCTCCAGATATGGAGATAACCAACACATCCCTCCATATATGGAGATAACCGACGAATCTCACTAAGTCTGACCTCACAAGCCCCATATTTGGACACGAACAACATATAACTCCATATATGGAGACATAGCTGCTGACATCAGTATGACATCACACTGCTGACATCAGTATAACATCACACCGTACACAAATGACCCTTATATAAGACCGGCATTATCTACCGACAGATTAGATGCAAGCAGGATCTCGACTCTGACACAACTCATCGGCTCATAAGCTGGTTCTCCCTCCATATATGGAGATAACCGACGAATCTCACTAAGTCTGACCTCACAAGCCCCATATTTGGACACGAACAACATATAACTCCATATATAGAGACATAGCTGACATCAGTATGACATCACACTGCTGACATCAGTATGACATCACACCGTACACAAATGACCCTGACGGCACACACCAAGCAGTGTGATGTCATACTGATGCGGAGATATGAGCAGGGCAAAGGTGTGACGTGTGACGTGTGACCGACGGACGGACGGACGGACGGCCGGTGGAGGTTTTGATACTAAACTGCGACCTGACGGTCGCAATAAAACACTGACCGAACCCGGTACGGGTCTCTCGGGTCCTCGGGTAATTTCGGGGTCGGGGCCCCACAAGCTCACAGCTTGTAGATCTGCTGTTTTCAGCATGCAACCAGTGTACAATCTGACATTATGGCGCCATCAACAGGGGTGTCACACCAAATTCTGGGCCCTGGGTACAAGGATTCACTGTGGGCCCCCCATGTGCTTTAACTATTGAAAAATAGCAGATATACAAGCTCACAGTGCGGCACCGAGTGCCGCGCTGTTGTAGATCTGCTATTTTTGAAAAATGTAACATTTGTGCAAGTTTTTGAATATTTCAAATCCTTCCAAGGTTTTTTTTTTTTTTTAATCTACGTTTCTATGTCAGTGTAGCCTGGCTCCAGCCAATAGACCCGCCTACTCTCTGAGTGAACTGCATCTCTTGGTCTGGATGTGTCATATGACGCGTCTCTTGATACGGTATCTTGGCCTACCGACCAATGAAATCAATGCAATACGGAGGAGGGGTGCGTCTAACTTTTGAAAATCAACAGAAACAGTGGAGGGAGGGGTGGCTCACCAGCGTTCTTAATTGCCTCCTTTGATCTTCAGAAGAGCTGCAACTACAGTGTCGATAGCTCGTTAACATCAAAGACAATGACCTGTTTGGTGCATGTCATAGAGGGGAGGGGGAGGAGGGAATGTTTTGTGTGCAAAAGTCAAACACAACCCCTCCCACCAGATCTCTTGTGATTGGGAATTTCAAATTTTAAACCCCCTCCCCTTTTCAATCAAATAGAATGGAGACAACTTCAGACTCAAGCCCCAGCGTAGAGTCTGAAATCAGGCTAATGTCAGTGGTGCTCAAAATCTTTCATGTGAAGGACCCCAAAAATGATATTTATTTGGCCACGGACCCCCATCTCAAAGTATTTAGTTCTAGGGACCCCCCAGTCAGAAGCAACATTTGAGTTACAAATGTTCGCTTAAAAAATACATGTATTGGAAGATTTGCACACATGTTCACGACTTTTCAAAAATAGCAGATCTACAATCTCGCAGCACGGCACTCGTAGCCGCACTGTGAGCTTGTAAATCTGCTATTTTTCAATAGCTTTCACTAGCTTTTCTAAATACTAGGGCACCTCCACCTTGGGCAACTCAGTCCCACGGACCCTCATCTCAAAATATTGAGTTCCAGGGACACCCCCCAGAATCAAAATTTGAGTTACAAAAGTTCGCTTAAAAAATACATTTGCACACATTTTCACGACTTTTCAAAAATGGCAGATCTACAAGCTCGCAGCGCGGCACTCAGTGCCGCGCTGTGAGCTTGTAGATCTGCTATTTTTTCAATAGCTAAAGTATAAAATACTGAAGGCCCCTCCATCTTGGGCCCTAGTATCTCAGTCCCACTTTCCCCCCCCTTGTGACGCCCCTGGGGCTTTTACTCACTGCTCTGTGGAGGAACTCTCTGACGACGAGTCCACCAGGAGGCCCGGTCCAGACGTCGTCTCCGAGGACGACGTGGGGTCAGGGTCCTGCTTCCTGATGAGGAAGAACAGGAAGCAGCCCACCAGGCTGATGACCGTGGGGATGGTGTTTTTTACTGGTGTTTCAGTCCGAGTGTGGGGAAAGGGTGCGTTCGGAAATGCGCACCGGACTGCGCGGGCGTTTATCGTGGGCTTGCCCAGGCCTTACGGCCTGGGCATAAATATAACGATTGCATTCACCACGGCTTCGTAACTCGCGCGGCGCTCCGCCGGCCGCGCGGCCCTGGCCCGCTCTTCGCGGCCACTCGCGCCTGCGGCGCTCGGGGGCGAAGAGCAGGACCAAGGTCCGCTGGCCTTCGCGCCGCTTGCAATGTCGTGGACAATAAAACGAGCGCACCCTTTCATACACTCTGACTGAATCACCAGTAAAAAACACTCTCTCGATGACCGTGAGCGAGATGAACACCGTCTGGCGTGCTTTGTCTGACACACGCACACGCGGACACACACACACGATGGACACGCATGTGCCCTAGGGTGGATCTTAAATGACCTTTTTTAGATTTTCTTGAGTCTCACCCCCCAATTATGTTCCAATGTACAAAAAACTGCTTTGGTCAAAATTTGGTTGAATTTCAAGCATATTTAGAGGTAGCTCAATCAAGCCAAAGATTGTACATTTTATTGGTCAAAATCGAATTGCACTGCAGGCACATTTAAGTTATACATTACACATTATTCTTATACTAATCACAGAAATTATATTTTTTTAAGCTTACAAATCTAAACACAAATCTGATTACATGTTTGTCATATGTCGAACCAGAATTAATATATTGTAGGAAATAGCAAAGCAAAGAATGACAAATTGCTATTTTTCATTTAACGTGCACAATGACATGTCTTTATTGCTTCAATCATACTCACAACACACAACAAGCACACAGCCTCACTTCCTTGTTTACCCCCAAAACCCCTGAAAGTCACTGCAGTATTTAATAGTAATTCAGTAGTTACTGATCAATTAAAGTTTGTTTACGGCTATCGGGATACTTGTGCCGATGGTTCTGCACAATTTGCAGCAAGTATTGGAGTTGGGACTCATCTTTAGTAATGAGACCACAATATTCTTGTATTAGGGCAACCCCACGCTCTGCATGATCATTGACAACATTCATCGCCTTCACTACAGCCAGAGCTTCTTGGTAGTCCACCCTGGGCTCCCACTCATCGGGATCAACGTCAAGGAAGTCATCTGGGAGATCCATCATTTTGAAAAGCACCTTGGATTTGGGAGACACAAAATCTTCAATGTTCTTCCTTGCAATTGTTCCAAGGTCAACAGTAATTCTCTTCATATGCCCCTGTTCACCATAAGTGATTGGAAAACCTTTGAGAAGCAGCTTTAGACACCTCAGCATTTATTGATGAACCGGATACCTTGAGCAGCGATGTATCTGGTTCAGAGCTCCAGTAGCTACCCATCATGCCCGTTGGATGGCAAAGGTTATTTATTGTTTGAAGATCTGGATGTTTCATGGCCAATTCAAACTGACCCTCAGGGAAGAAAAAGCATGCATGGATTTGTGCATGTTTACAGTTTGCATTTATGTGAAGGCATGGATGATGGCACCTGTTGCTGTCAGCGCTCCACTAAATGACTTGGCAGCTGTTAAAATCGTTGCTGGAATATTCATCAATAAATGCTGAGGTGTCTAAAGCTGCTTCTCAAAAGTGTTCCAATCACTTATGGTATTTGGCTCCAGAGATCGTCAGACTTGCAATGTTTGACAGTCAATTGAGCGCGCAAACGAAGAGGCTGATGGTGAGAGCCATGAAAGATGGAAATGAAGATGATGAACAGGGGCATATGAAGAGAATTACTGTTGACCTTGGAACAATTGCAAGGAAGAACATTGAAGATTTTGTGTTTCCCAAATCCAAGGTGCTTTTCAAAATGATGGATCTCCCAGATGACTTCCTTGACGTTGATCCCGATGAATGGGAGCCCAGGGTGGACTACCAAGAAGCTCTGGCTGTAGTGAAGGCGATGAATGTTGTCAATGATCATGCAGAGCGTGGGGTTGCCCTAATACAAGAATATTGTGGTCTCATTACTAAAGATGAGTCCCAACTCCAATACTTGCTGCAAATTGTGCAGAACCATCGGCACAAGTATCCCGATAGCCATAAACAAACTTTAATTGATCAGTAACTACTGAATTACTATTAAATACTGCAGTGACTTTCAGGGGTTTTGGGGGTAAACAAGGAAGTGGGACTGTGTGCTTGTTGTGTGTTGTGAGTGTGATTGAAGAGTGTGCAATAAAGACATGTCATTGTGCACGTTAAATGAAAAATAGCAAATTGTCATTCTTTGCTTTGCTATTTCCTACAATACATTAATTCTGGATTGACATATGACAAACATGTAATCAGATTTGTGTTTAGATTTGTAAGCTTAAAAAAATATAATTTCTGTGCTTAGTATAAGAATAATGTATAATGTATAACTTATATGTGCCTGCAGTGCAATTCGATTTTGACCAATAAAATGTACAATCTTTGACTTGATTGAGCTACCTCTAAATATGCTTCAAATTCAACCAAATTTGAACCAAAGCAGTTTTTTGTACATTGGAACATAATTCGGGGGTGAGACTCAAGAAAATCAAAAAAAGGTAATTTAAGATCCACCCTAATGTGCCCACGTTAAAAAGTGGCAGTAAATGAGAAAAAAACCTCCCTCCCTCGAGATACGCAAAAACATGAATTTTAATTGCTTTGCATACACCGACAATAAAGTAATCTTCTCCATCCGTTCCATGTAAAAACTGTGATTAAAAAAAGAAACATCTAAAATACAGTACCTGTTATGTGAGTTTGATGGTGCCATGCGAAATATATATAGAGGTTTCCAAAGAATAAGCTGCAAAGACAGACATGGACATGTTCAAAGAGTATTTACACACAAACACACAGCTGTGCACAAAACACAGCTAGTCAATAGCGGCATTTTCATAAAGCTGTTTTTTTCTCTCTTTTTTTTGGCGCATTAAGGCTTTTCCGCATAAATCATTTTGTGGAAACATTTCAAATTTTGCAAAAACTTTCACTTTTCGCAAAAACATGTTTGCGCTTAGGAGGTGAATTTTGCGGCTTTATCGAAAAAACGAAACACGCATCAGTGCAATGGAAACAGGTCGGCCTACTCTGTTCTAGTTGAGGAGGGTGTCTGAAACACAGTGAGCGGTGAGCACACACCGCAGCCCTCCGCTGTTCTCGGAGAGGCAGGGGAGGTATGCCAATGTTGTTTTTGACAGCGAATTTTGATTTAGTTTTAGTCATAGTCTTTTGAATAAAATGCCATTAGTTTTAGTCATAATTTAGTCACCTGAAAAGTTTTAGTTTTAGTCAAATTTTAGTCGATTAAGTTTTTAGGCGACTAAAATGTGTTTTGGCAAGCCTTGATGGCATCGTAATGACCGATTTTACACTTGGTTGCGTGCTGAAAATAGCAGATCTACAAGCTCACAACGCATCGCACTGCGACGCGTTGTGAGCTTGTAGATCGTCTATTTTCAGCATGCAACACCTGAGAGCAACCAAACATAAAATGACTCTCTTCTCCACTAGTCCCTCCCTGAGGTTTTAGTCTAAGAATCACATTTTATCATTGAATGGGAAAACAGGCAAAATGCACATTTTCTTTTTTCGATTTAATGATGATTCGCTTCCTATTTTCAAAAAAAGCGTTATGGATACGCAGCAAATGACGGCAAGTAAACGAGAGTCACCTGAACTGCAGCAAGGCCCAGAATATGCCACTGTTCCTGCCGATGGTCGTATCACTGGAGTTGACGGCCAGCACATAGCCCTGGGCCGTCCACAACACTGGACGTATAGATCACATAGATCAGAGGACAGAATCTGAACCCTGGCATATTGGGTACACCAAGGTTTTATGTTAGAAATGTGGAGTATGGGTTCCCAGCATTTAGAAACTGCCGGATGCTAACTTGCATATGTTGAGCAATTTTCATAATTTGCCTAATTCGATTTATTTAGCATAATCCTCCATAATAATGGATAATATGTCAAAAACTGATTGGCTGATTTGAACAATATTGGAGTGGTTTTGGGGGTTATTGAGAATGCTGAATCCATTTCTGACATTTTCTAAATTCAAAATGGCCGTTTTAAACCGGAAATTGCCATATACAACATAAAAAAGTATCAAAATCACCCCACTTTAAGTTGGTATAAGGCCATTTCCGGTTTAAAACGGCCATTTTGAATTTAGAAAATGGATTCAGCATCCTCAATAACCCCCAAAACCACTCCAATATTGTTCAAATCGGCCAATCAGTTTTTGACATATTATCCATTATTATAGGGGATTATGCTAATTAAAGCTAATTATGCAAATTATGAAAATTGCTCAACATATGCAAGTTAGCATCCGGCAGTTTCTACATGCTGGGGACCCTTACTCAACATTTATGACATAAAACCTTGGTGTACTCAATATGTCCGGGTTCACAATGGGGCTCTATGGGCTGGCAAGTAGACTACCAGGGGTCTTCAACATTTTCAGGCCAAGGACCCCTTCCTTGGTTGAGAGAGAGATGAAGCAGGGACCCCCACAACCTTTTCATAGATTCCATATAGTTGCATCGTTTGACAGCACAATCGTCAGTGTATTTTGGATTCATGTCAATTTGTGTTTTCAGATATTTAACCTTATCTAATGAACTTGACCTTTCACTCCGTACTTTTTTCTCTTCGACACCAAACCTCTTTGCTGTAAATAGACGATCTACAAGCTCACAATGCCTCTCGGGGGAAAGCCTGGTGATCGTTTACAACGGGCCATTTGATGCGGTCTAGGCGGAAACCACAAGCAGAAGAAGTGTTGGTTTGTTTCCCCAATCCCAATTAAAATGCTCGAATAGCCTTGTGTAGTCTTGCCAGTCGCTACCAGTTGGACTAAAAGATGCATATACCAAACGAATTCTCCAAAAGCAAAACTACACTACTTCAAGGGTTTTATTAGGTAGGCCTAAAAAGTATGCTCTTGAGTGCAGGGGAATTATTTTGGGTTAAAACTGTTTCCGGTTTGATAGTTCCGGCCAAAGTGTAGTCCGTCTAGGACTACAACATGACGTAGAGTGGTTTCCGCTCCCGACCGGATCAAACCACCGAAAAGTGAAGGGACCCTCCAAAGGCTAGGAGAATGCTATTTCTCAAACTCTGTTTGAAGGGTCGTAGGCAACCTCGTTCACATTTTATTTGCAAATTGTTCAACCATTTGAATTGATATGCGAGAACAAACAAACAAACAAACAGGCGTGATATTTCATCACTTTCATTTTACCTGCTGCTGCTACGCCAACGAGTACAGAGGCCGTATAAAAGGTCCATGTATAAGGATGTATGAACATGGCAATGTAGCCACTGCAGGGGGGGAAAGAACAACATTCACATGTCATTAGGAGAAACTGGCACAGCTAGTATATATTTGCTGTCGGGCCGAAACCTCCTAACTCCAACATGTTCATTTTCGGGAAAATGAGCTCATGTGTAGTTAAGAGGTTTTGACCGAAGGATCTTTTACTACTTTTCATTGGTTCAATATTATTTTTGTTCAATAGCAAATATTTATGAAAAAAAAAGAGAGGGCCAATCGGGTGGAGTTATAGCTGGTTTGGCAGAAGGTGTGGAGTTCGGAGGTTTTGTCCCAAGCACTTTTGACTACTTTCCATTGGTTCAATATTATTTTAACCAACACTCAGATGTAAAGGGTGTTCAATAGCCCTGATCTATGCCAAAAAATGGAGTTAAGAGGTTTTGGCCAGACAGTGATGATATTTAAAGATGGGGTGCCATTTAAAAAAAGTAGTACAGAAAGTGCTCAAATTGTGTTTGTATGTGGCCACACCAGTTCATTAAGTATGCCTGGTTGTCATGGTGGGTGGTGACCCAGCTGAAGCTACCCACACCCACAGTGTCGGGCCTTTTGACTTGGAGGCTTTCAGCTCTCAGGAAGAAACCAAAAATACACAGGGAAGGCAAATTTTGCACATTATAACCACAACCGGTGGTCTATTAGAGAAGATGTTAACTCCATAGACACATACAAAACAGAAAAAGTACAAAATTACAGCACCACCTCTTTAACTGAAAGACAAGCACGGTGTGTGTGTGTGTGTGTGTGTGTGTGTGTGTGTGTGTGTGTGTGTGTGTGTGTGTGTGTGTGTGTTACCTGTATAAAAGTCCACTAAAGAACATGGACAGCTGTGGTCCTATGACCGCGACCACTGACGGAGCGATCATGTTGGATGCAGAGAAAACGCCATAGATGATGGACATGCTACAAGAAGGACAGGACAGTTAGGCTGGATGCTTGATGGAAAGAGTCCGTTTGTACAGAAGACCACTCCGCCCTAAATCACTTCTAGGCTCATTTTCTTGATCCAAAAAGACTGTCCATGGGGTCAATTAGGCAGAAATGCCCCTGTTGTCCAGTTTCCCCAGATGAGAGCTCCTCCAGTCCCTCAGCTGCTGGGTTCTGCTGGGGAAACTGGACAACAGGGGCATTTCTGCCTAATAGACCCCATGGACAGTCTTTTGGGAGCAATATAAGTAGGAAAATTAGCCTAGAAGTGATTTAGGGCGGAGTTGTCCTTTAACTATTGAAACCATAGTTCTGTGGGTCGGTACCCCCAAGAGGGTCCCCAAATGATAGTGGGGGGTCCCCAGATGATTAACTTAATGTGCAACATTGTTTTCTCACGCAACAGTAAACAAACCAACATACAGTTTAAGTGTAGGGCATATGCACATTTCTAAAGTGACAATTTAAGGACTTTAACCCTAAATTGACAAATTAAACATTGGCCAAATTGTCAAATATTAGAGGCAGAAATTGTGAAAATACCTGATCTACATGCTCACAACGCCTCGCAATGTAGATCTGCTATTTTCACAATAGAACCATAATTATACAAAATTCTCTTAGTGCTCGTCAGCGTGGGGCGGTCCCCAGTTAAAATAGGAGAACCAGTGGTTCTCAAAATATTGAGAACCACTGCCCTAGTTCAGTGGTTCTCAACCTGTGGGTCGGGACCCCAAGGGGGGTCTCCAAATTATTTTGGGGGGTCCCCAGATGATTAGCTTAATGTGTTTTTTCACTGAACAGTAAACAAACCAACATAAATGTATAGACTATAGAGGGTATCTGCACATTTCTAAAGTGAGAATTTTAGTTTTTAATACTTCTACAATGACAAATTAAACATTGGCCAAATTGTCAAATATTATAGGCAAACATTGTGAAAATAGCTGATCTACATGCTCACAACGCCTCACAAACGCGAGGCGTTGTGAGCATGTAGATCTGCTATTTTCACAATAGAACCGTGTTTTACAAAATGTAATGCCTCAACTCTTAGTGCTCATCAGGGTGGGGGTGGGGGGTCCCCAGTTAAAATATGATTATTTTGTGGGTCGCGGCCTGAAAAGGTTGAGAACCACTGCCCTAGTTGACCAGAGTCCCCCAGGGGTTTATGGGGTCCCCCTCCTGTTTCCCCCTCTACACTAGTCTGGATCACTTCACTTTTCGGGTTTGTAACCGGTCTGGAGCGGAAACCACAAAACGTCACGTTGTAGTACTCAAAGGACTACAATTTGCCGGAAAGATCAAACCGGGTTCAGTTTTAACCCAAAATATTACACTGCGCTCAAGGACACACTTTTAGGGCCTACCTAATAAACTCCTTGATGCGGAGTAGTTTTGCTTTTGAAAAATTCGTTTGGTATATGCATCTTTTAGTCCAACTTTTAGTGACTGGCAAGACTACACAATGCTACTCGAGCATTTTAATAGGTATTGGGGAAACAAACGGAGGGAACCAAATCAAAGCGACGCCGCTTCTTCTAGTGGTTTCCACGCTCTAGGCGGAAACCAAACGGCCTGTTGTGAACGAACACCAGGCTTTTTCTCAGAAAGCCTGGTAGGCGAGGTTACCTCTACACTACATAGCCCATCTTTGGTGAAAATAGACAAACATGTAGATCGGCTATATGTGAAGGGATGTTCACCCCAGGATAGGGATGCTATGGTTCTTTTGGAGATTTTCATCTCACACAAACGTTGCCTGACAAAAATAACCACTAGCCCATTTTATCAATTTAGTTTTACTCTGCCAATTGCTCCATGGCAAAAAAAAGAAAAAAAAGAACTATGAAACAAGCTATTTAGGCCTAGAATTATTGCATGCTTTAACTATTGAAAAAATATTTAGTATCATTTTAAACTTGAAGTGCAAAGTTATTTTCAGTCAGTTCTAACCAAAATGGCTATTATCTCAACATTTTCCTCGCAACATAATCACTAAAATATCGTCACTGTCGGGCAGAATCCTCGTATCTCCAAGTTTCAAATGTTTATGTCTTTTGGTAAAGCAAAGCCCTGCTTCATCATACAAGACTGTCGCACAAAACTAGTAAAAACAGCCGATCTACAAGCACACAACGCCTCGCGATGCGAGTCATAAATTACCTTGTGTATCCACTGCCATGAAACTCTGAACTGTTGAAGCTCTTCAACACCGTTTGCTGGGAAGACAAAGAAAATGGACGGTTATGCCTGGTTTATACTTCCTCGTACATCGGTGTCGCGTGCAAATAGCTGACCTTGTAGGTTATTGGCACCATTGCAAAACTAAGTAGAAATTAGGCATTACAGTATAGAGTTTGATTGCTGAGGTTCTATGTAATCAATATGATCAGGACAAAATGAAGAGGTTCTAATCAATCAATACCATAAGGATTGATTGATGAGGTTGCGTGTAAACAATATGATCAGGATTAAATGAAGAGGTACTGTAGGTAGGGCCGTCACAATTATTACATAATCGTCTAATCGCGATTATGTCTTTTTCATAATGTCATAATCATTTCCATGTTGAAAAATGTTTAAATACGATGAAAAATAAAAAAGTGACAATAGCAGATTTACAAGCTCACAACGTGTCGCGATGCGATGCGTTGTTAGCTTGTAGAACGGCTAGTTCCACTATCAATTTAAGTGTAAGTATAACAATGTCAAATATGTCAGTAATTTCTTTGTATATTTAGGTTATGTGTCATATCTACCATGTGTGACTTCAAAGGTTAAAAGCCAAACAGAAATGTAATTAAAACGTCAAAAACTAAATTAAATCATTAATCGGAATTATTTGAGTGACAATTAATCGCCATGAAAAATGTCATAATCGTGACAGCCCTAACTGTAGGCTATACAGTGTGTGTGTTGCTGCTCGCGAGCAAGCCTGGCTCTTTAGTTGAGTGGTAACGTACGCGCCATCGGATACATAGGTCCCGGGTTCGCCTCCCGGCCGAGGCTACATTGGTGGCAGCGGTACAAATAGGTACTGTCGGAGTGCTCCGTCAGTTCCTTGGATATTGTAGACAGACTGTCAGTGGAGCCTAGCTACTAGTGATGCGCGGATAGGCTTCTGAAGTCATCCGAATCCATCCGTGCAAATTCATTATCCGCCCATTATCCAACCGCATTAATTATATCATCCAATTTATAATTCCGCACCATCCTCATCCGCAACTTCAAAAGTATTATTATTATTATTACCATTATTATTAGGCTAATATTATTTTCTGGTAGGCTATTCCCTGTTAGTTTTCTTAGTTGTGCGATCACAGAAATGCATTGATCTAGCCTACGGAATGTCTCCGTTCGTCTTTTTTTCTTTCTTTTTTTTTTTTTTGGAGTCGGTGCAGCGCATCGATGCAGACAGACATGCAGGCAGACAGACAGAGTCTGACACACGAGAGAGAGAGAGAGAGAGCGAGGGAGAGAGCGAAAGAGAGAGGAACAAACAACTTAGTGGGAAGTTTAACTTACCTACTGTACAGTACTTTACAATATGGACTATGGAGCTGAGAGAGATTCACTTTTTAGCAGCGCGACCAGAGGTAATGAGTGAGACGATGCATGCCGTGATGCCGTTTAAGTGGACACAGCTTAGTTTTATCGCGGACTGCACTCATGAAAAATGATGGTTACTTTACAAATTATACAAAATAACACACACTAACACAGACACAAGCATACCTAGATTTCGCTTTTTATTGATAGATATATTAGGCCATAATTTATTTCCTGCATTATTTCATCCGCGGATATCCGAAATTAATTAATAATTATATTTGATTGATCCAAATCCGACTGCACCGCGGATCACCGCGGTCCACCGCGGCTAAAACCGCTATCCGCGCATCTCTGCTAGCTACTGACTGGCACGTGTGGACGTGCTTCCAGGTAGGGGGGGGAAGACTGTAGGCTATACAGTGTGTGTGCGTTGCTGCTCTTTAGTCAAGTGGTACGCAACCGGCCAAGGCTACAGTTCTACTGTACTGTATGTATATGAGGTTCCATGTAACCAGTAAGACTCCCTAATCGGGAGATAAGCGACCGTCAGATCGCATACACAAACTTTAGAAGGCAATCGTAGCCAAAATGGGACAGCTTCAGGTTGATGACATGACTTTAGCTTTGTGTGATTTTAGGCCAAAATCTGTAGGAGCAGTGTCCAAAAATGTGTTTTGATTTGGCCTCATGGTGGCGCTAGAAGAGGGCCATGTGAGAAATTTGGGGTGGATGATGATTTGCCATCCAAGGAGTGTGTTGCAAAGCTTGGCATTGATAGGGCCAACGGTGGCAGAGATATGACTAGGGCAAAAGTGTGACGTGACGGACAGACTGACAGACAGCTGGTGGAGCTTTTCATAGTAACTGCGACCTGGCGGTCGCAATCAAAATCAGGATTACATGAGGTTGTGTGTGATCAATATGATCAGGATTGACTGATGATGTCCTGATCAATATGATCAGGCCTAAATCAAGAGGTTCTATGCAATCAATATGATCAGATGTGTGTAATCAATGCTATCCAGTTTGTTACCTCTATGTTGCCACATGTTGTAAAAGCAGTGAACATGAACATGAAGGCAAATCCCAGGATGATGATGTTCAACAGCGATCTCCCCTCTGGAGACATGATGACGTGTAGTGTGACAACAAGTCAAGTGTAATCAGTGTCTACTCCTCCTAAATGGAACAGAAAAAGACACACATTTATATAATCAACTCATCAACTGATTAGGTGAGTGTCTTTGGTGCAAGCTTCACACAAATATTGCAAGCCCACTAGCCAAGTTCCATTTATTTGTATAAACATGCCTTAAAACAACAGGAATTGCTTTCCAGTCAGGAGAAAGATGACATCTAGAAGGCATATGAAAAATGCAAGGTGATGATTTTTCCTTGGCCTCTAGGCAGTGCGCATACAAAGGTTTACACGCCACCATGAGGCTGATTTGACAATATCTAATTTCCTTCCTCTGCCTAGTGGGAATGTGTGTGTGCACGATATCACCAAAATTGCAGGCTGTGTTCGTGAATTGAGGCATTTTGTTCAAAACAGAGCAATCCTGCAAACTTTGGAAGCCAGTCTTGGCCAATGAGGATGGAATATGGACAATCAGACAGCCCGTAGAGCTACTGTCTACCGATTTGCGTGATTTCTGTACTAAATCTGTAGAAGTACTATCATAAATTGTGTTTTGCAAAAATCGGCCTCATGGTGGCGCTAGAACAGGCCCATGTGAAAATAAATGTGGGGCAGAGGTTCTGAATTGGCATTCAGGTAATGTGTGTGCAGTTTGGCAGCGACCGGGCCAGCGGTGCCGGAGATTAGTTGGTAGCTAAACAAACACATTCCCTGGATGCCACACAGGGACACATGGACGGACAGACAGGGTGCAAGACAGTCTCAGCCATGCCTTTCGGCCTGGCGGAGACAATCATGACACATTACAGCAGGGGTGCCCAAAGTGCGGCCCGGGGGACAAATGCGGCCCGAGGACAAATATTATACGGCCTGTGACTTTATTCCCATAAATTGTTTTATAAACGGCCCGTCAGCACCGCCAAACAAGAATATTTTCCCAGCGTATAATTTGTCAGGATTGTTCCCTGTTGTCTCGAGTGAAGGGGTCAAAGAAAGGCTATTTTATAGTCATTTTTACCTGGCACATCCGGTAACATTTTGGTAATGTGAGTTATTTGTGTTTTGTTCAGAGCACACACCTGACAAAAGAACATTGATATTAAATATTGATGATAGTTAAATACAGTCGTTTAAACGTGTACATTATGCCTAGATTTAGTCGGCCCTTAGTGTGTTTTTATATTTTCTAATGTGGCCCGCTGGCCCCCTTTGAAAAGGTTTGGACACCCCTGCATTACAGGGTTCAGAGAGAGCCACACGTTAGGCAGACATACTAAAATCAGAAAACACAATGGAAGCAAACCCAGAAACAATGATCAAAAGTATTTTAAATAAAGTATAGGGCCTAATGCCAAAGTAGTAGCCTATGAGTAAATACAACAATAAATGTCAAAGTGTGTGACAGTTTCTCATTCTAAAACCAAACAGCAGCAGATCAAATACCCATACACAATGTATTGCATGTACAGTAGGCTATCCATAGCATTGGACACAAAGTAGTAAACTAGAAGGCTAAATTAATTCATCCACAAGTTGTCAGCAATCCCAGAAGTACACGGTTTGACCTTTGATCACAAGGAGAGTCATTTATTGCAGTGTTTGTTTGAGTTATTATCATATGAAATCAAACTCACCTTCTGTCTGCATGTAGTTCAACCCTGTGGCTGCTATAGTTTGTGACAGGCTGACAGCTCATAGCGACCTCATCAACATGGTACTTTAGCTGAGTAAGAAATAATACATATGTTATGATAATAATTCAAGAGCTAAGAAACAACTCTTTGATTAGAGTAGGACAACGAATGAAGTAGTCTTTCCACTGTTTCCAGGCAGCTCTTCTTCTGTTTTTCCTTCCTGCACCGTAGACACAATGCACAGCGTATTACTGCCCTCCACAGGTCGGTAGTATAACTCATTTGGCATTATCCTCAGTGAACATTATTTATAGCAGTGGTGGAAGCCTCTAGTAATAGCTTACTCATTATTTTTAAGTAAACTGCTATGTAGAAATACTCTGTTACAAGTAAAAGTCCGGGATTATGAATAGACTTTACCAAAAACAATTTCAAATGCATACAACTTTTGAAAATAGCAGATCTACAAGATAAGACGCATTGTGAATGTATTTAGATGAAAATGAGAGACTGTGAGAGAATTACGAGATCATAAAACTTTATTCAATCAACAGAGTATAATACATGAGTTTGTATTTCATCAAGTCAAGCTGCCTATCAGATCTACAAGCTTGCAGCGTGGCACTCTGTGCCGCGCTGTGAGCTTGTATATCGGCTATTTTTCAGTAGTTAAAGCATAAAATAATAATACACCATAATGTGTACCCGTTCTGAATGAAAAGAATGTCCATCCACCCACCACACCCTCCTGATCCATTCTTTGGCCTATGTCTTCTTAGTGCTACGACTATGTCAGTCAGTCCATTGGTCCATCCGTCTGTCTGTCCAACACTTTGGTCCCAATTGAACAACAATGTCCTCATAAACTGTGGTCTTCTTCAGTGTAACTTCACGGCCCCCAGACAGAAAGCTATGAGGAGGCGCCGGGGTCTGGACAGGGCTGGGCGGAGCTACGGCTGATCGGCAGCTCCTTCGACAAATCGGAGAGCGGGCTTCGATGACTGGCTTTTGGATCAGCCAATGGGGAGAATTCAGCCACCTGAGAGAGAGAGAGAGAGAGAGAGAGAGAGAGAGAGATTTTTTCATAATCAACTAAATCGATTATATTAGCCACTTGAACCCTAGTGTCCATATTTTGAGAACTTTGGCCAAAAACAGAAATTTAATTTATCATGATATCATCCTCCATCATGCACTGGGATTAATTCACCTTTTATTTGCCAGGCTGTCAGACCAAAATGTACGTTTTCAGGAAAATGAGCTCAAGTGGAGTTAGGAGGTTTTGACCGAAGGGCTTTTACTAGTTTTTCATTGGTTCAATATAATTTTAACCAACACACAGACGTAAAGGGTGTTCAATAGCACATATTTATGAAAAAGAGAGGGAAACTAGCAGATCTACAAGCTCACAACGACGCGTTGTGAGCTTATAGATCGGCTATTTTTGGCAAATGTTCTGCCCCAGGATAATGGATGTTTTGATTATCGCGATAATATCGTAAATTGTGATTTCTTTGGTCACAATAATCGTGATATGACATTTTCATATCGTCACATCCCTACTTACGGGGACGTAGGCCAGGTTGTCGCGGAGGCAGGCGTCCTGCAGCTCGCCACGCAGCGCAGTCACATGACTGCGCTGGGCGGAGACCTCCTGCTCCAGCCAGCCAATCCGAGAGCCCGCTGCCTGGTAGAGATCAGCAAACGTGGAGACCAGCCTCTAGAGGGAGATGGAGAGCCGGAGAGACAGTTACCTTTTCTGTTAAACCAGTGGTTCTCAAACTTGGGGTCGGGACCCCAAATTATTTTGTGGGGTCCCCAGATGATTAGCTTAATGTAATTTTTTTTCCTCACTCAACGGTTAACAAACCAACACACAGTATAAGTGTATACAGGGTATCTGCACATTTATAAATTGACAATTTAAGGACTGTCAAGACTGTTTTAATACCAAACTGGCCAAACAGTCAAATATTAAGTAAGCAAGAGGCGGACATTGTGGAAATAGCCGTTCTGCAAGGGTTGTGAGCTTGTAGATTGGCTATTTTCACAATATTTATCTGCAGAACCAAGTCACATTAAATGTAATACCTACAATTCCAAGTGCTTGTCAGGGTGGGGGTCCCCAGTTCAAATATGTTTATTTTGGGGGTCATGGCCTTAAAAGGTTTGAGGGAGATGGAGAGCCAAACGAACAAAACAAAAAACGCACGGGTACTCCGAGGCTACTTTTCACTTTTCACGAATAAATAAGTGAATGGATGAATAAATGAATGAATGAATGAAGAGATAGTTACCTCACATGCAGTGACCTCCACACCTCCCATCATCCTCTCCGTTCCCGACAGCTCCGCGTGCACTCTGGGTAACTGCAGGGGGAGGGGCTTAACCGTCACAGAGCAACGTGACTGGACCAGACCGTCTCTGACCTGGGAGAGGGGACAGATTTTTTTTTGAAAAACTAAGATACAGTAAAAAAAAATCACACCCGTGTGAACTGAGCGGTGGTTTACCCACCTCATAGATCATGTGTACCGATTTTTGTGACATTTGAAGAAAAAGGAGCAAAAAGTGTGTTTTGGAGAAAATTCAAGATGGCGGAAAATCTATCCTGGCGCAAATGGGCGTGGCCTATATGGGAAGATGCGTCTTGACCCAAGGAATCCAGGGAAAAAAGTAGATCGAAAAATTTTAATTTTCCGATCTACGGTTCAAGAGTTACGGGGCAAAACGTAAAGTGGGACGTTATAGCGCCACCATGAGGCCGAGTGATATAATTATTTTTCGATTCATTCTTAAAATCATTATGAATCTCCTCTCCGAGGTTTGAAACTGTAGCTCCTATGGTTTACGAGAGAAAAATACTTGAAAGTGATTTCTTGCATTGTCCCATTATAAGTCAATGGGGACAATTAAGCGTAGTTTTTTGCAGATTACGTCGCCATGGTAAGGCGGATCGGAACGAAAGGTAGCACACCATTCCCGGCCGAGCCGCACATTTTGATGTATATATTGCGCGAGTGGCGTAAATGGTGCGGCACTAGTTACGCGCCAAAGTTTAGGCTACATACAGACACGGACGGAGACAGACCCACACACACGGCCACGTATAGGAGCGTTGTGACCACCGCTCAAAAAAAAAGCCTTTAACAGAATCTATTGCATTCAGAATGAACTCTTTTGCACCTCTTGGTTCTCCAACATTTCAATGCCACTAAAAACTAAGCTTCAGACCTCCCAAAACAAAGTGATTTGACTACCGGTACGACTACTACTCAGCCTACAGCCCACGACCCACCTAATTCCAACACACGTTGCTAGTCTGAGCTGGCTCAGGGTACTAGAACTAGAAGACAGGGATAATCAAATAAAAATGAGATTGGTATTTACTGTAAGATGGTCACTGGGGCAGTGCCCTCAATACCCTCATACCTGTCAAACTACTTCTCCAAAGTGAGTGACAGCCACAGCACTAGACCATGATTTGGGTGGAAACCTTACCTTCTATGTCCAAAACCGTTTTGTATTTATCACTTTAAAAATGATTTAAACTAGTGAGCGCGAGGCGTTGTGTGCTTGAAGATCTGCTATTTTCACTAGTTCTGTGCAGTGTTAATTTTGTTGATTATAACTAAGACAAACGACTAAGTCGACTACGATTTTTATATTTAGTCGACTAAGACTAGACTAGACTAAAACAATTTCAGAAGACTAAGACTAAATGTGTGTTATTAAAAAGTCTAAGACTAAAGGCCCATTCCCACTGGGCCAGATAACAGATATCTGGAGATATTTCTCCAGATATTTTTCCATTCAAAGTGGATGGTAGATACAGATAAAAAAAATATCTACCACAGATATTTGCCACAGATACTTTTATATCTCCAGATATCTGTTATCTGGCCCAGTGGGAATGGGGCTTTAGACTAAATGGAATTAAACAAATACAAATACATCTTTTAACTTTACATTTGAGAATGTATAGGCACTTGTCTGTTCTTTTCAAAACGTGTTGGTTTTGCACAGAGAGTAGCAGACAGTGTCAGATGTGATTGATACCGTTACTATATTAATTGCAGAGTAGAGATTTTGTACCTGGCAGTGGCACTGTGGCACACAATAGCCATTGTAGTCTAGCCATAGCAGTTTTACTTGAACATTTTAACAGAGCATGTGCTTATATTTAGCCTAAAAGACTAAGACTAAAAGACTAAGGCTAATCCCAAAAGACAAAGACTAAAAGACTAAAACTAAATGTTTTGATATGTAGTTGACTATACTAAGACTAGACTAAAACAATTTCAGACTAAGACTAAATAAATAATGTCCGACAAAATGAACACTGGTTCTGTGCGACAGTCTTCTGAGATGAAGCAAGGATTCACTTTGCGAAAAACGCACACATTTGAAACTAGGAGATACAAGGTTTCTGCCTGACAGCAACGATATACAATAGCCGACATAGTAAAAAATACCTAATATATTGTTATACTACCAAGTACCATACATGCATGCGTGTTACCTCTTTGTAGGTGTTCTCTACAGTGGTCATGAAGTTGACAAGAGACTTTTTACTCCTAGGATAGAGGGATGAGACAAAGATATAAAGAGTCACTGATAAATTAACATGTCCATATGTTTTAGCGTGTATGTACATTTTATTTATATAGCACTTCTTACAGCAGGGGTGGGCAACTTTGATGATGGCAAGGGCCACTATATTCCCACCTTCACTCCAGAGGGCCACATTGCATATTGTTACGTCCTACTTTGTCATTCTAGTATCTCATACAAAAGAAGCAAAAAATAGCAGATCTACAAGCTCAAAACGCATCGCGCTGCGATGCGTTTTGAACT
This sequence comes from Nannobrachium achirus, assembly GCF_963921795.1. Taxonomy (NCBI): domain Eukaryota; kingdom Metazoa; phylum Chordata; class Actinopteri; order Myctophiformes; family Myctophidae; genus Nannobrachium; species Nannobrachium achirus. The sequence continues at coordinate 65,833,150 of NC_137813.1, forward strand.
TGTAGATCGGCAATTTTTTGCTCCTTTTGAATTGGAATCCTGAATTCTTTTTTTGTTATTTTTGAAATGGAATCCTGAAATGTAACATTTTGATTTAATTTCAAACACATTTAATTATATACTCCTGTTAAATTTATGAACTTGAATACAAATATACATTGGACATAAAAAAATATATATATATTTTAATACTACTATACTAGTCATTAAGCTACTAATATAGACTGAAGGAATTAAAGCAGGTCATGTTTGGAATTGTAACAGCTGAAATCAATAATATATCAGTATTCCTATATTAACCTGCGGGCTGCATTAAGTGAAGGTGGGGGCCGCATGTGGCCCCCAGGCCGCCAGTTGCCCATGTATGCCTTACAGAGAGAACTCACAAACTGCTTTACATACAGAGATACAAAACTAAACGGGGTACTAAAGCAGTTAGAAAAGAAAAAAAAAGCCTGTATAAATGTTAAACAAGACAGCAAATAACACAAACAAGAAAATATAATCATGTAACATGTGCAAATGCTTGTTCAAAACAACATATCTACGAGCTCCTTTCACTCAATGTGGTGAGCTTATAGATCTGCTATTTTTGAGAAAATCGTGAAAATTAGAGTTTTTACCCGATTCTATAAGTGTCTTTTGAATCCTTTTCATTTTCATTTTAAAAAAAAAAACCTATGTTTCTATGTCAGCAATCTGGCCAGCCATCGTCAAAGAAAAGGTCCTTTTCACTTAACTGGAGCTCAGTTAGTCTGTTCTTGAGAGACTACTATGTCAGTGGTTCTCAAACCTTTTCATGTGAAGGACCCCCAAAATGATATTTATTTGGCCACAGACCCCCATCTCAAAACATTTAGTTCCAGGGACCACCCAGAGGCAAAATTTGAGTTACAAACGTTCGCTTTTAAAATACATTATATTCAAAGATGTGCACGCATTTTCACGACTTTTTCAAAAATAGCAGATCTACAAGCTCGCAGCGCGGCACTCTGTGCCGCGCTGTGAGCTTGTATATCTGCTATGTTTCACTGGTTAAAGCATTCAATAATAATTCTAAACATTTAGGAATTATTTTCAATTGATGAAACGTGGTGGTGTGTGTGTGTGCGTGTTATTACCTGTGTGTGTTTGTCAGTGAATCCTCCATCTGTCTCAGACGGTCCTCCAACTCTCTCTTCTCTCGCTGTGCCGCCGACAAACGTTTACCCAGAATCCTTAGCGACTGCTCCTTGCGGCGAACCTCCTGAGGATGTGTGCACGTGTGTGCGTGAAAGAAAGAGAGCTTGTTAGTAACACTGATGAGTAGAGCCTTTAGCACGAATCTAATCTGTGTGTGTGTGTGTGTGTGTGTGTGTGTGTGTGTGTGTGTGTGTGTGTGTGTAAGAGAGAGAGAGAGATGGGAAGATAATCATTATTATCGTTTATCGAGATAAAAAACACGCACAATAATCGTATTGTGGAGATTTAAATGTATCGCAAAATTGTCCTCCGTCATGCACTGGGATCAATTCACCTTTTATTTGCCGACCTGCATATCTGGTACCACTTAAACCCTCTGTAATTGGTCAAAAAGGACCTGTAAATAACATACTTGATACAGTCTTTTTTCCCACTCTCTACCAAATCTCTCTGCCAAAAAAATAGCCGACCTACAAGCTCACAACGCGTCACAATGCGACTAGGGTTGGGATCCGGAACCGGTTCTTCGGGTACCCGGTTCCGAAATTGAGGAACCGGAGCCGGTTCCATCATATTTTCATGACCGGTTCCTATAACGGTTCCTGGAATTTTTCATGAGCGTTCATTTGGACCAGCTGTGTGCATTTCAAGCGACTGTGGTGACGTCTCGCTACATGTGTGAGTGAGGTGGATACGCCCACTCAAAGCAGAGTCTACAACAGCTGATCCAGGATCAGAATGCTAGTATCCTTCGAGACAGACGGAGCTAACGTTAGCGCAGCAGCAAAACTACTCACGATTGTGGTTGCACTTTATAAGAGAGGAAAAAACGAATGCAAAGTGAACGAAATGCAGTGCAATCCTTTCCTGCAAATGTGCAGTCTCCTAAACTCTGTACCAGTGACTGCAGCTGACGCCTGCCGTTTCACTTTCTTCAGTTGCCTAGCAGCTAGCTGCTAACCACGTAGCGCAATGTACAATTCACTCGGCTCGGCTGGTACTTCATTCATGGTGTTGCATATGACGGACGCGACGTTTGTCTGAGGTTCAGCTTTCACACTGGTAGCAGCTGGGATGATGATGACAACGAAAGACTAGCCGATCTACAAGCTCACAGCACGTCGTGTGCGACGCGTTGTGAGCTTGTAGATACCAGATCAGCTATTCATTGTTAAATAACCATGTATTCTCCACTATTTGAAAGTCCACCCTTAACCATGCATTTTTATTGTGGTTAAGTTGAAATAGTAGTTATATAAGTTGCTGTAGTAAACAGGGAATCACTTTATTATAATAATTATGAAAGATAGATCTATATCTATATAGGCATATACACATATGCCTATATTAATTGATTGAATAATTTATTAGAAATTTGCAATAGAAAAAAAGTACAGTTTCATGACAAATCACTGGTACAAGGTCAACTAAAAGGAGATCCTGGAAAGCCGAGGCTTATTTCCACTGGAACCACACTTTAAGTATCTCATATAAAAATATTTATACACATATGCCTATATATATACAGTATATGAGAACTTCCGGAACCGTTTTAGGAACCGGTTCTACCCGGAACCGAAAAGGGGTACCCGAAAAAGAATCGGTTCAAACCAAACGGATCCCAACCCTAAATGCGACACGTTGTGAGCTTGTAGATCGGCAATTCTTTTGGCAAATGTTCCGTCCTAGGATAATAGATGTTGGAGGATATTTTGATTATCGCGATAATATCGTAAATTGCAATTTGTTTTGGTCACAATAATTGTGACATGACATTTTCATATCGTCCCATCCCTAGTGTGTGTGTGTGTGTGTGTGTGTGTGTGTGTGTCTGTGTGTGTGAGTGTGTGTGGGGACTGCCCCATATGGTTCGAACTCTCGTTGGTCCGAACACCGTCGGCAGGTTAGCTACTCAACAGTGTTAGTTTTACTGAGGTTAGGGTTAAGGTTTAATTTAGGTGGTCGGACCAAAGGGAGTTCGAACCAAGGACACGTTAGCGTGTGCGCGCGTGCGTACCTGTGCAGCCTGGCTCAGTGTGTGTTGCGTGCGGGTGGTGTCAGCAGTGTGCGTGTGGAGTTGCGCGGTCAGCGTGCGTAGCTGAACGGACTGCTCCCTCAGCAGACCCTGGGCCTCCTGCTCCCTGTTCAGGGCCTGGCGCAGCTCCGCGCACACGCTCTCAAAGCGCTCCACCGGCACCTAGCAAAAGCAGGGGCGTCACAAGGGGGAGGGAAGTGGGTCTGAGTTACTAGGGCCCAATGTGGACTGGAGTAGGGGCCTTGATTATTTTATACTTTAGCTATTGAAAAATAGCAGATATACAAGCTCACAGCGCGGCACCGAGTGCCGCGCTGCGAGCTTGTAGATCTGCTATTTTTGGAAAAAAGTTGTGAGAACGTGTGCAAATCTTTGAATATATGTATTTTCAAAGCGAACGTTTGTAACTCAAATTTTGCTTCTGGGTGGTCCCTTGGAACTAAATATTTTGAGATGGGGGTCCGTGGCCAAATACATATCCTTTTGGGGGTCCTTCACATGAAAAGGTTAGAGAACCACTGACACGGTAGTCTCTCAAGAACAGACTAACTGAGCTCCAGTTAAGTGAAAAGGACCTTTTCTTTGATGATGGCTAGCCAGATTGCTGACATAGAAACATAAAACCTTAGAAGGATTCAAAAGACACTTTATTGAATCGGGTCAAAATTCAAATTTTCACGTTTTTTCAAAAAAGGCAGATCTACATGTACATCTTATATATCTGCTATTTTTCAATAGTTAAAGCATAAAATAATGATACACAATAATGTGTACCCGTTCTGAATGGGTTTATCCAAAGCAACTTACAATAAGCAGGTAATACACATCACTATAAGCAAGATAAATATGTCAGTAGTAGTACATCAACAACAATATAACAAATGCATAGGAATATCAATCTAGAAAAACAATAACATAGGTAGAGCATGCGCCTAATCAGTAAAAACACTTAAAACCTGAAAAATGCTATCTAGATTCATGTATGGTCATTGAAGGAAGGGGAGTGTTACAGTAGTGCTATGGGTTTAGGTGGAGTCTGAAGAGGTGAGTCTTCAGTCCACGGCAGAAGCTAGGGAGTGAGTCTTTAGTTCTAAGTACGACAGGGAGTTTATTCCACAGTTTGGGGGCCAGGAGGGCAAATTGTCTAGGACGAGTGAATTTTTGTCCTGGGGTTTTTAGCCAGGGTTCTGTCAGCATCCCTGTGTGGGTCTGAGTTACTAGGGCCCAAGGTGGAGGGGCCTTGATTTGATTTTGATTTTATACTTTAGCTATTGAAAAATAGCACATATGCATTTTTTTTAAGCGAACATTTGTAACTAAAATTTTGCTTCTGGGAGGGTCCCCTGGAACTAAATATTTTGAGATGGGAAATATATATTTAAAAAAAAAAGACGTAGAAGGATTTGAAATATTCAAAGACTTGCACAAATCTTCATGATTTTTTCAAAAATAGCAGATCTACAAGCTCGCAGCTGTGAGCTTGTATGACTGCTATTTTTTCAATAGTTAAAAGCACAAAATAATGCGTAATAATGCGTTCACAGTCTAAATGGGTTAAACCCCCTCCCCTATGAAGAACATTCATGGGGGGCCCGCAGTGAATCCTTGTACCCAGGGCCCAGAATATGGTGTGACGCCCCTGGCCAAAAGTAAAGGCACTCATTGTGCACAATGTGCCCGTTTCACACACGTGGGGCCTGACATGATTATGATATTTTAAGTGGCGATTAATTGTCAAACGATTTAATTGTGTTTTTGTCGCTGCACACTGGAGCATATGAATAAAACAACATTACATTTTTCTGTTTGGCTTTGAAGTTGCACACGGCAGATATGACAAATAACCTACATATACAAAGGAATGACTGGCAACTTTATTCTTTATGCATTTATAGTGGAAATAGTGATGCGATGCGTTGTGAGCTTGTAGATCGGCTACTTTTTGAAAGGGTTTGAAATGATATGAACATTTCTCAACATGGAAACAGTTATGACGATTATGCAAAAATAATTGCGATTACCTCAAGTAATTGCGATTAGATGATTATGTGATAATTAGCCCTTCGCTATGCCCCTCCCCAACCCGTCCTTGTCCAATACCACGTTAGCAACGAGTTACTAAGAGAGGAGCGATGGAGGAACGCCCATAGGCCTTGCATGTTATATAACAGCTCTTGTCTCTTTCACATGTAAATAATCGATCGTTTCAGGAGGAAAAGCTTCAAAATGTCCCCTAAATCTAGTCACCAAAGCCTGCCCTGTAGTAGGCTGTGCACAGGAAAAATGTGCATGACATTATTTCAATGAGTAAAAACACAGGGAAATGTTAGTGACTAGGGCATTCATCAATTATTCGAATAGTCGAATATTCGAATATCAAAGTCACTATTCGACATTGTTCACCAAAGTCGATTTTTTTTATAGTTTTGTGTTTAAAAAATATATATATATTTCTTCATGGTTTATAAAGCTTGGCTAGATAGGATGTCATAAAAACCCTGACAAGCACTTGGAATTGTAGGTATTACATTTAATGTGATTCGGTTCTGCAGATAAATATTGTGAAAATAGCCCATCTACATGCTATTTTCACAATGTTCGCCTCTTGCTTACCTAATATTTGACAGTTTTGCCAGTCCTGTCGAATATTCGACTATTCGAATACTTTGAGGTTGAATCATTCGAATACTAAAAATCACTATTCGTGAATGCCCTGACACACACACACACACACACACACACACACACACACACACACACACACACACACACACACACACACACACACACACACACACACACACACACACACACACACACACACACACACACACACACACTTTATTCATTTGATGTTTCTCGCGGGACAGTCCCGAAATCGGACCCCCTGTCCCGCAAAACTTCACAATGTAGCGCAAATCAAAGACATGGGGGAAAAGAGGGGAAAAAAATGTTTTGGGGGGGATTTCTTTTCACAATAATGTGAAGCATAACATTCTCTCGGTTACACACCGAAACATTGCTATTCAGAAGATTGACTTCCATTATTCTAAATGGAGGTGTCACCTAAACTTAACCTAAACCCTCACCCTCAGTGGGGGTATTTCTGAATGGGGATGTTTCTAAGTAGGGGTGTTTCTGAATAGAGGTCTGCTTAGTTATAGAAATCCATCGTATTCTCATCTACTGCTGTTTTACTGATATTTTGTGTAAGTGCTTGTAAATAAATTAAATTGTGCGGTCTTGTTGAATTTTTTGCACCATACAAGTACGGCACACAGTACAAGTTAAGACATATGCTTCAAAGTACAGGATTATATAAAAGCATCCCTCTGAAGACCAATTATTTCCCACAATTGATTGATTTAAAACTTTATTAGAAGTTTGCACAGGAAAAGGTAGTTTCATAACAGATGGTACAAGGTCAACTAAAAGGATAAACACCTCCAAAGAGCCTTGGGCTTGTTTCAATTGGGGTCCTTTAAAAAAAAAACACAGCACTATGAAGAAAACCTGCAGCTGTTTAGGTGATGAGTGGAGAGAGAACAAAACAAACAAACACACACCTCGCTCTACTGAGAACGGATCATGATCTTTTTTATCTAGTGCCTCTGCTGGAACACTCCACCATGGCAGTTCCTGTTAACACTGCGCATGTGCAATACCCCGGTACCACGCTGGGACACACCCAGTGTGATATCCTTCCTTTTTATTCTAGATCACAGCTACCTGCATGGTTGACATCACCACATAGTGACAGCACAGCCTGCCCACATGATGAAGGAGATCCACATGGAAGCAGGCCATCATCAGACCATATATGGTGTTGTCTATGTCGGTTTTGTTTAAGTGCTGAGCACAGAGTCACTGGGGCGGAGCTAAGCTCCAACATCTGGCTTTGTCCGGGCTCTGAAGCGTGGCCTACATCTGGTCTACATCTGGCCTACATCTGGTCTACATCTGGCCTACATGGGGTCTACATCTGCCCTACATCTGATACATCTGGCCTACATCTGGCCTACATCTGGTCTACATCTGCCCTACATCTGGCCTACATCTGGCCTACATCTGGTCTACATCTGCCCTACATCTGGCCTACATCTGCCCTACATCTGGTCTACATCTGGCCTACATCTGCCCTACATCTGGCCTACATCTGGCCTACATCGGGCCTACATCTGGTCTACATTGGGCCTACATCTGGTCTACATCTGGTCTACATCTGGTCTACATCTGGCCTACATCTGGTCTACATCTGGTCTACATCTGGTCTACATCTGGCTAAGCTTTGAGATCTAGCTTTGCGGGAAACTACTACACTCATGTCTTCAACATGGATCTGTCCCATACAGCGCCACCTTCAGTCCGATTTTTAAAACACATTTTTGAACACTGCTCCTACAGTCTTTTCCCTAAAATCACGCAAATAGGTACACAGTATGTCTGACTCTACACTCATGTCATCAACATGGATCTGTCCCATATAGCACTAGAATTAGGCCGATTTTTTTTAACACATTATTGGACCTAAAATCACGCTGCGTCCTGATGGTCGCTTATCTCCCGATTAGGGAGTCTTACTAGTTCTCATCCTCTTTTGTTCTCATGGCCGCCAGTTCCCACCTGATGTTGTGTGGGAGTCCAGACTGCTCCAAACCGTACTGAATAACTGCTAGATTACATAACGTCTTCAGGCTAGGACTCAAGTCTAAGACATACAGGTCATCAGGTGCGTCGACTCCTCCAAAGAGGATGATACGATCACCCATCATGCAACAGCACATCCTATCCATCGAAGATGGTCCTTTCCCCTTGGGCTCAACCTTCTTCCAGCAGAAGGTCTCTGGACTGAATTTCCACAGATAAATGACATATTTATGGTTCCAGCTAACAGGCTTCCATTCGTATTCACCAAATACATACAGCTCTCCATTGTACGTAAAGGCTGAATAATAATGATCCCTGCGTTCTTTTGGAGGAGGCTGTGCAACTGTGTTCATCCAGCAGTTGGTCTCTGTGTCAAACACTCTGATGGTGTTGTTGTAGTGACCCCCCCACGAGCCCCCAAATACAAACATCTTTGTCCCGATGATGGTGGCAGAGTGACCATCTGAAACAGGAGGTGGAGTTCCTCTGGTGTTAATTAAGGACCAGACCATTGTGGTGGTGTCCAACTTGTAGTCATTAGTGAGCCCAGTCTGGGTCCATCCTCCGTGAATAAACATGACCTTCCCCAAGATGCAGGCTGAGTGGTTCTGCCTCTCCTCTGGAACAGTCCCTGAAACCCTTGGTTTGAACCATCTGTGGGCGCCAACGTCAAACCCATAAAGCACATTGCACCAAGGATACCCTCCCCAGAGGTAGACAGTATCTTCAATCAGCACAGCTGTGTGGCCCTCACACCCGGAGGGAACCTCAAGGTAACGTTTTCTTCGTCCAGACGCCACCGGGTACAACGCTGTCCAGCACAAAGACACTGTGTTGAAGATGTGCACACCAATCTGATCACTGTCCTCGTCACTGACTCCTCCAAAAGAGAACACCTTCTGTCCAACTGTCACCGCAGCGTGCCTGCATCTCTTTATTCCTTTCAGATGGATCGTCCAGCACAACATTATTTACACACCGATACGCTTTGGTTCGGTTGCCACTTATATTTGTTCGTGGCACAAACGTCCCGCAAGGTCTGACCAATCCACAAAGCCGATGGGCCGGGGCTCGGCCAATCGAGGAAGCTTGTGCCTAATCAAATTATCATCATAGCAACCTCAGCCAGAGGCAACATCTATCTATAAACTAGACGTACTGTTCCTACGAAACGGTGTGGGCTCGCTCGTAAAGAAATCATTTAAAAAAAATAACTAAAGGGAAACTCTTAATCAAACTAGACCAGGTCAACCTGGTTGTGCCAGACCCCCTGTCTGTCATCATCATTTATGACATCATGCCTTTTGTAGGCATGTCATCATCATGTCATCATCATATATACCCTTTATATAGAAAACCCGGACAGACATTTGCTTATGTAGGCCTACCCATTTCATGGGTCTGGCAATAAATTGTTTGCCAACGTGACTATATTCTGCAGCGTGCTAACTGTCATGTGAAGCTCAACCAATACTCCAGCTAGCACCACTCCCAGATGTTTTTCCACCAATTTCCAATTGCACCTCATTGGCTAAGGGCCCTGCCTTTGTACTGTCGGGCGGAACTTATAAATAAATAATGAGGATAAGATGTTCTTGCCTTTCAGGCGAGCCCACAATTTGGGAAATCTACGTCTGCCTTTCTGCGCTGACGTCATGCAATGGGAAAACCGTTAGCCAATCAGAGAGAGGTAAAGGGTGACATCATAATATCGAGGCATATATAAGAACCAACAGCAGCAGAGGAATCCATAACAGATATGGTTGCTATGGATACAGAGTATGGGCTTCCATCTGAAGGCCCTGCCGAACTACCGTATTAGCCCGAATATAGTACGACTCTGATTATAAGACGACCCCTATTTTTCAATTATCATTTTTGGGGAAAAAATATATTACCCTATATATTATATATATTAACTCATTGAGTGCCAGCCTATCACCACTAGAGGGCGCCCAGTGACCAGAGAATAATAGAGATATGCTGGTAATGCATGCCCAAGCCCTGGAGCCATGACTTTTTTTACAAAGGAAAGGACACTTTCCTTTGTGCATGTACAGGAAGAGGATGAAGTTAGCTTGAAGTTAGCTATTGGCTACCAAGCATTTTAGAAGCCTTATTTTCGTCAACTTAGCCATGATTAAACCTTGCACACCTCATGCATGGGAAAAAAACAGAGAAGAATGAGCTCTAAAAAATCCAATGCAATCCTGGATTGCATTGGAGTGGATTTGTGCAGTTTGTTCACAGCTTTCAAACAAAAAAATCCGATTGGAAATCCGTTCAGGCATTCTTGAGATAATCGCCATTATGTTTTACATGTAATGTAAACAAAAATGGCTGCCCTGTATGTTAGATGGGGTTGTATGGGGGTGGAACATGCAAAATCGCGATTGAAATCATGTTCACCAGATTTGATGGGGTCCAAAAAAAAAAAAAAAAAATTCAAAAAAATTTTTTTCAAAATTTTTTTTTTTTTTTTTTTTTTTTTTCAAAAGCCGAACTTGTTCGGGATCGGCACACTACGATACGCTAATAAAGCCGAACTAGTTCGGGATTGGCACTCAATGAGTTAAGTTATTTATAAAGAAAAACGTTTTTATTGTAAAATTATTATAGAAAAGCTCATACAGAGATAACATTCTGACTTTGCCAAACGGGACGTGAAATGAGCGGCGTCCAAATGTCGCTGCGCAATCTGTAGACAGTGTACGGTCGTAACAGCTCGCTTGGGCTGTGGGTAGAGCAGGGAAAGGTCCTGAAAGATACATAACGGCGAACATCTCTCCGGCGAAAATGTCTAGACACCGAATATATTACGACTCAGTATTTTGAGGATGTGTTTTATAGAATAAAATATCGTGGTATATTCAGAATATATTGTCATCCAAATCAAGCCCATAGTAACCACATTTTAGAGGATAGCCTACAGTTATAGGGAGAAATAGCCCTGAAACAATTCGGTCGTATCTCACAACCGTCATGTGTCCACCTCAACCTGGTGTTGAGCAGTTTAGCCAATTTGCCACGTACGTCTACACAAACGTTCAGATTTCAAAAATAAAGTGCTTAGCGAAGGCTCACGGATGGTACGCTCAAGCACAATTACTTTGTACTCTTCAGTATTGTTTGATAAAAAGCATTTTAACTCATTGATTGCCAAAGCCCGAGTTTCCCGAGTTGGCAGCCATTTAAAAAAAAATAATAATAATCTTTTTTTATAAAAAAAAAATCCAAAAATGCCTAAAATGTATTAGGCATGATCGCAATCGCGAAATTGCATGTTTAGCCCCATAACAAACACATCTTTCAAAATGGCAAAATGTTTGTTTTGTCGGACTTTGAAGGCTTCTATCTCATGAATGCCTGAACGGATTTCCAAGCGGATTTTTTTGTTTGAAAGCTGTTAAGAAGTACTACACATATGGTGCATGATCTAGGCATGGGCGTGCACGATCCGTGCACTAAACATTGATCCGTGCACTAGAAATTTAGGAAGGTGGCAGTGTTTGTTTTGTCTGACTTTGAAGGCTTTTATCTCATGAATGCCTGAACGGATTTCCAAGCGGATTTATTTGTTTGAAAGCTGTTAGAAAGTACTACACATATGGTGCATGATCTAGGCATATGCGTGCACTAAAAATTGATCCGTGCACTAGAAATTTAGGAACGTGGCATCCTGGTACTTGGCGGCCATCTTGAAAAGGGCAATCAATGAGTTAAACCGATTGGCGGCCATGTTCTCGCATTTTTCTCACTACACGACCGCATCGGTTGTGAGGTGTACTGCACTCTGATACTTAAGTACAGTACTTGAGTACATGTACTTAGTTACTAAACCTCACGCCATATTAGCTCTCATTCAACATAAAGACACATAATTTCAGGCAGTGTGGTGGGCAGCCTCACCAAGTCACAGGGGTCCTTGTGGCCGTGGCGGTGGTTTCCACGGTTACCCTTGGATGCTCGTTTCAGATTGGCCAACTCCAGCCTGAGGGACCGCCTCTCTACCTCGGCCGAGTGCAGCCGTTGGCTGAAAAGCAGGAAGTGCTGCTGCAGGGAGGAGACCAGCGTCTGGAGGAGGACAACACATTTATAACTTGGATTATCGCGATTTACGATATTAATGTGATAATCAAAATCCATTATCCTGGGGTGGAACATTTGCCAAGAATAGGCGATCTACAAGCTCACAATGTGTCGCAACAGATCTGCTATTTTTTGGCAAAGACATTTGATAGAGAGTGAAAAAATGACTGTATCAAGTACGTATATTATAAGTAACTTTTACCAATAGAGGGTTTAAGTGGTACCGGATATGCAGCTCTGCAAATAAAAGGTGAATTGATCCCAGTGCATGACGGAGGACGATATCACGATACATTAAATCTCCACGATACGAATATCGTGAGTGTTTTTTATCACGATAAACGATAATATCGCGTATCGTCCCATCCCTACACCCCACTTATGCGGGGGACTGTAGCTGAGTGGTGTACATACATTCTACAGCAGTGTTATCATAATATGATAACACTATCCTAAGATCATATTATGATCTTAGGACCATAACCGGCTGCCTGAAACCCACCCCTGTGTTCCACCTGCCAGTACTAGTGGGAATTGCCCTGGCCGGCCTCCGACAAGAGGATGCTATACCCTCACCCTAGCAAGGAAAGCCCAGGGACATGACTGGCATATGCTGCACAATACCACCACAACAGTGCTAAATAGACTCAAGTCCCTCAAGGCCTATGATTGGCCAGCTAAAAAGCTAGATACCTCATGCAGTTCATTGGCACGACCTGTAAAAAAGTATTGGCAGAAGTTTGGAAAGCACGCTGCCACTCAAAGTGGCCAGTCACAGCGCATCTTATCCAGGACTTCAATTCAATTCAAAGGAGCTTTATTGGCATGCGGAGACACACGTTTGCATTGCCAAAGCAAGTGCCTCTGGGAAAGAGCGAGTCCTGCATCTGATTGGCCTACCGAACGTCCCCTTCTTTGAAGCACGCTGAAGCGTGTTTCAGAATTCCGGAAGCTTGCCCCTAAAAATTGCCAATACCTTTTTACAGAGGCCCAGTAATCATCATGTGTATAACCCGAGAGGACCCGATAGGACCCGTACTGTGTGTGTGACGTGTGTGTACTTTCTGCTTTTTATGCAAACTGTAAAGCAATCAATCAATGTGTGTGTGTGCGCTGGTGTGCGCTGCTGCGCTATGATCAGGATACGGAACAAACTGGAGTTCTGTTTAACGTGTGTGCTGTGCTGTGTTTAGGCTGACCTAGGATCAGATTCAGGTCCGTAATTAGCCGCGAGGCAGCGACATGAGAATGGTTGTGTAACTGTGAGATGATAATGCTGGTCTAAGATCAGATTTACAGCGGGGAAAAAAGAGCTTGGTGCGTGCATAATGCATGCGTGTGCGTGATGCGTAGCAGCTACTCCAGGCTGATGAGAAAGCACTCGCCTACAAGTTAAACCATGACAAACAAACCGAAAATAGCCTAAAAGTATTCCTTTATCCCTGACATTTGCTTCGATGTTAAAGATTCCTTGGCAGCCTTCTTCTGCCTGTCAATCAGTTAACAGCGCACGCCGCACAGCTGCCGAGAGTGAGGGATCTCATCTCATCATCTCGGTACATGAAAGGGGATTTTAATAATGATTAAATGGTCAGGTCTGTCGGAACCTCGGAAATAAAAGGATTTCGGGGCAACATGTCACGGGTTTCGGTCAGTAAAAAAAGAAAGAAAGTCGGAACGGGACGGAATCGGACGAGACCGTTACGGGGCCACTCGGGTTTGGATTTGTAATTTGATTATTATTTCGGAACAGGTCGGAATCGGTCGAAATTTGACGGTACATTTCGATTTCGGTTCGTTTTTTTGGACCCGTGAAGACCTCTACTTCCAATCCCAGCACCTCGGGATCGAATCCCTCTCCCAGTTTATTTATCTAATATGTGTCACAAATTATTTTATTGGGATTAAAGGAGTAGTTCACCCCCAAAACGACTTTAAAAAAAAAATATCATTGTAAATTTACCCCCATTGATTCCGTATCGGAATCATATTGTACATTTATTGTAATCAAATTAGGTCTGTCTTAGGAATGTGACAAAAAACTAAAAATATTCTGAACTCAAGTCTCCATGGCGTGAGTAATCAATAGAAAAAAAGTCATTTTGGGGGTGAACTACTCCTTTAAGGTTAGGTTTAGGCATAGTTTCTGTCGCCAGGGTGTGCATGCACAAATCCATTCTAGCCCAGGTGCTGGACAAATGGCAATACAAGAGAAGAATAGAGTCCGCAACGTATTGCTTCAGCGTTTCCATCCGCTTAGATACTATTCCTGAAGAAGATCCTGAGCATGTTAAAATCAGCATCTTGTAATAAAATAGGTCTTAAAATACATGAAGTGCATTCAGTATAGTGCATGCCAGTATCATGTTGCTTTTAAGTCATTAACATGCATCAGTGAAAGATTTGGGTTTTGTTCAGAAGCCTGATAGCTGCTAGATAAAAACTCTGGGTCGGGGCCAATGTTGTTTTTGACAGCAAATTTTGATTTAGTTTTAGTCATAGTCTTTTGAATAAAATGTCATTTAGTTTTAGTCATAATTTAATCAACTGAAAAGTTTTAGTTTTAGTCTATTTTTTGTCAACTAAATATAATATTTTAGGCGACTAAATCTACAGTTGATTTAGTCAACTGAAATGCATTTTGGCAGGCCTTGATAGCATCGTAATGACTGATCTTACACTTGGTTGTGTGCTGAAAATAGCAGATCTACAAGCTCACAACAAGTTGTGAGCTTGTAGATCGGCTATTTTCAGCACGCAACACCTGAGAGCAACCAAACATAAAATGACTTTCTTCTCCACTAGTCCCTCCCTAATGTTTTAGTCTAGTATTTCGTCAATTTTGTTGACGAAATAGTCAGTATATTTAGTCTTAGTTTTAGTCATCACAGCTTATTTTTTATTTAGTTTTCGTCAGTGAAAAAAACGCAGTCGACAAACATTTTTCATCATAGTTTTAGTCGACGAAATCAACACTGGACGGGGCGGGGGTGCAGCAGTGGGGGGCAGTTTTTGGACAGGTGAAATGACAGCATCGAAGGTCCGCTGCTCCGGTGCTCCCTGTCTTTTCTTTTTCACTGAAGTGTCCACTTCTCAGATTCATTGTCTCGCTAAGCGTCAACAGCTCAGGACACCTTGACGTCTCAATACTGCCATCATCCAATGCTGGGTACCGAAACCCTGAACGCGTCAAACAATGCCACACGCCGAGCAAGCACATGCCAGGGTGTGAAGTGAGAGGAATTCTGCTTGTCTATCTAAACTAGCCCTTACCCGTTCAAAGATATGAGCTCCAAAATGATGTGCAGTGTGTGGGTTATGGGATGTGCACTGTGCATACAGTATATGAGGGATGGAAAGTAACTTTAACTGGTGCTTGCATGATAATATGTAGGAGCATCAATGTAAGAAATACCCGTTTCGTTTAATGGCTAACCCCCCCCCCCCCCCCCCCCCCCCGCCTGCCCGCCTGCACACACACACACACACACTCCCCCCCCCCCCCCCCCCGTGTGTGTGTGTGTGTGTTTGTGTGTGATTGTGCATGGCCTGAACAACAGCGCCCCTCCCTTAACATGTGTGGTCACAAAAGGTACTGTAGGCTAAATAGATATAGATACACCATAAAAATGCTATTATACAGCATACGATTTGTGAAAGTGACAAACGGGCTTCACAGTTATGTCAGGTGTGTTCATATGCTGATGGTGATGCGATTTCAGATCAATTGCTCCAGCCACCGAGGAGAAACGCTGTTTCATACAGACAGACACTCACTCAGACAGACATTCGCAAAATTATAGTATAGATATGAAAGTCTTACCTTCCTATTGACCGGTGGAGCTGTCAGTCGTGCCAGGCCCCGCCCCAGCCTCACCACCAGTGGACACTGCTTTCCTCTGTAGGGGGCGGGACCAGAGACCACATCCGACTGGCCGAGAAGATGTTCCAAGAGGTGGGACAAACCTTCCCGAGCTGCTGACATCACTTCTGGAGGGGTGGAGTCTAAAGAAGACCAGATGGGAGGAATAGAGGGTATGCGCGTGACATCACTGTTGCTGGAAATTATGTGGGAAGGCCTACTGAGTGGCAAAAAACTAATTTCTGCCATTGACAGCCCATACATCCAAACAGAAAAGCCCTTTCTGATTGTATTAAACAAAGTTAAACTCACCAACATTGCAGCTGTACTAAAAGCTTGAATTATCCTTTTCTATCTGCAAAGTTTTTGTTTCATAAAAATTCACCATACGCATGTTATGAGCTTCTTTCTGTCAAGACATTCTGTGCAGGGGATTATTTTTTCCAAGTGTCAGAGTTTGGAAGCGCTCGTTTTCAACAACACAACATCCTGCTGCCTCCTACATATGTGCAATTTAGAAACAGGTGCTATGCAGGGCCGTTGAGTGATTTGCAACTAGCACTTCCAAACTACAATGCTCAATGCTGCTCAATGTTTTGCCACTCAGTCTAGATTAGGGGGGCGGGTCCCAGTGGATATGCATACCAAAGATATTTAATTAATGAAGATAGCTCAACCTCACTGGATCCACTACGACATGGTACACAAATCCTACAAATAGACTCCTAAGTGGGCGCTGGCTCTGACTGCAAATCTCGCACACGTCCTGTTTACTGGTGCTATAGATCCCGCGAGAGTGTGTTGCTGGGACAGATAAAGAGCAATAATAAAGTTGATTCTCTCCTTTGTTGTGTGACTGAAAAAAGCCACTTTAGTATGACAATTTTGTTAATATTATGTGGCTTGTGATGATCGGGTCGAATATTTAGTTCAGTGACCATAGCATCTGAACTATTATTTTGCTCTGTGTTCACGTTAGCTCTCTCATTGTAAATGAATAGACTCCAAACATGCTTCTGCCTCCTAAAAAGGTATCCACCTACGCCACGCAGAAACGGGAAGTACGGGTCTAATCCCCCCTCTTGCTATCGCCCTCTTGGTGCATACTCTCTATAGACATTATTCACACAGCGGCCATCTTTGACCACATGACCACGTCGGGTAGCAAGCAGCCAATCAGAAGCTCAAAACAGCATTTTGGGTAAGGCAGGATTGGCTGCTTGCTACCCGATGTGGTCATGTGATCAAAGATGTCCGCGGTGTAAATAAGGTCTATTGTGTGGTGTGAGAGAGTAACCAATACACGTGGCTACTTAGAATACAATACAGTACAGACGTGGCTCTAGTGTGTTTGTGTAGTTACCAGTGTGTGTGTGTGTGTGTGTGTGTGTGTGTGTGTGTGTGTGTGGTTACCAGTGTGCGTTTGCGCTTCCTGCAGTTGTGTCATGGAGGAGAGGACCACAGAGGAGAAATGTTTGGACCGCAGCCAACGCACAAACCCTGCTGCACCACCTTCCTCCTTATCATCAACATCATCAGCATCATCATCCTCCTTATCTGGAACATACATGCCGCACGCACGCACACACGCACGCACGCACGCACGCACGCTCGCACGCACGCACGCAGATGTACATTTTTAAAATACACTGAAAGGTTTTATGACAATGAATATCAAAAAGAGAGACAATGACCAATAGCGGAGGCCAACAGGCCATCATCATTAACTGTTCTACAAGCTCTCAACGTGCCATTTTTTGACAGGTTTAAAAATGTCTGAACATTTTTCAACATGGAAACGATCATGATGATTATGACGATTGTGAAATAAGCCCCTTTTCCACTACAGGGCCGGACCAGAACTAGAACAGTGAATGATTCGTTTATTTCCTGAATGATTTGTTCATAAGAATGAATCACAAGAAAGAACCGTGAACGATTCGTTCATTTCCTTAAAATATTACGCTTTCATTCACCCCTCTGCCTACCCATGTCCAGTAGTGGAAAAAGTACTAAAATGTTTACTTAAAGGCCCACTTTTTTTTAATGAATGAATGTTTTTTATTTCGGTTCAAGCTTAAAATCATTGTAAAACAATAACAACATAAAATAAAAAATTCAACCGAAAAGGACTAGGCAGAAGCCGAAGCTTATAGTGCCTACCCTTTTTGTCCTTTCTATAATTTTAAATTCTTAAATCATAAACAAAGTCCTTGTAATGTTCAATTGACCTCTGGTACAACCAGTTCTTATTTTATTGTTGTTTGGGACACGATCAACATCAGCATTTTGCATCATCATGCTGCATCATATGATGCAAAATGCATCACTAGTCATGCTGAAATACTAAAATATCTCAAAACACAGATTGAACACAAAAAATTACTCAGGATTGTGTTGATCGTGTCCCAAACAACAATAAAATAAGATCTGGTTGTCCCAGAGGTGAAGTGGCCCTTTAAGTAAAAGTATCAATACTGGAATGGAGAAATGCTCCGTTACAAGTAAAAGTCTGGAATTCAAAATGTACTTTGTACAAAAGTATGGTTATCAAAATGTACTTAAAAGTAGCAAAAGTGCAGAATGTCCTACTTGAAGTTTTCAAATGTATAAATCATTTGAAAATAGCTGATCTACAAGCTGCGACACATTGTGAGCTTGTAGATCGGCTATTTTCAAATGGTCAAAATGTATATCTTTGCGCGAGACCCGGCAGGGAAGCACCACTGAACACTGAGCGTGAACGAATCATTTGAACTGATCACTGCTGTGTGAACATGAACGAAATGACTCGTTCAACGAAATGAATGGTTTTGCCCACCACTAGTGTGTCTGTGCGTGTGTTTGTGTTTGTGTGTGTGTGTAGAGCTGTCACAATTATTACATCTAATCGCAATTTCTTGACATAATCGCAATTATTTTGTGATAATCGTCATAATCGTTTACATGTTGAAAAATGCTTATATATGTTCAAACATTTAATAAATAGTGGATCTACAAGCTGGATCTCCAAGATCTACAAGCTCACAACGTGTCGCGATGCGACGCGTTGTGAGCTTGTAGGTCGGCTATTTCCACTATCAATGTTCTTTTAAAAGTGCAAACTTGTCAAATATCTCCTTCATTTCTTTGTGTATTTAGGTTATGTGTCATATCTACCATGTGCAACTTCAAAGCCTACAAGCCAAACAGAAATGCAATTGTCAACGACAAAACACAATTAAATCGTTAATCGCCATTATTTGAGTGACAATTAATCGTCATGTAAAATGTCATAATCGTGACAGCACTATGTGTGTGTGTGTGTGTGTGTGTGTGTGTGTGTGTGTGTGTGCGTGCCTACCTGTTGTGGGTGTGAGCGTCCTCTTGGCTGGTGGTGTCTGCCCACAGACACACACACACACCGCCGGCCTCCAACCATCCTCCTCCTCCTCCTCTTCTTGCCCTCCTCTCCTCCCTCCCTCATCCTCTCCTCTCCTCATCCCTCCATCCTCTCCTCCTCCTCCTCCTCTCCTCTCCACGCGGAGCGCCACGCACGAGCTCCTGGCTAACGCTAGCAACCTGTTAGTAGGGATGGGACCATAAGCGAATGTATCGTTTATTGTGATAAAAAACACTTTTATTGTGGGATTTAACTTATCATGATATCGTCCTCCGTCATGCACTGGGATCAATTCACCTTTTATTTGCCCGAGCTGCATATCCTGTACCATTTAAACCAGGGGTTCTTCAATGTTTTCAGGCCAAGGACCCCTTAGCTGAGAGAGAGATGAAGCAGGGACCCCCAGATTCCATATAGTTTCATCGTTTGATGGCACAATCATCAGTGTATTTTGGATTCATGTCAATTTGTGTTATCAGATATGTAACCACTTGTACAGTCAATACTTGATAAACTTGGCCTTTCACTCTGTACTTAGTGTGTCCTTTTTTCCGCTCTACACCAAAACTCTTCGAAAATAGACTATCTACAAGCTCACAACGGCGTTGTGAGCTTGTAGATCTGCTATTTTTGGCTAAAGAATAGTGACGTTAGGGTTCAAGTGGTTACTATAAAAAAGGAGAAAAAATGTTTCTATCACACAAAGATTTGGAGGACCCCCTGTAGTAACTCTGAGGACCCCCTAGGGGTCCCAGACACCATGTTGAAGACCTCTGATTAAAACGTACTTAATAATATACGTACTTGATGCAGTCGTTTTTTCCACTCTTCAACAAATCCCTTTGCCAAAAAGTAGCCGATCTACAAGCTCAAGTAGATCTGCTATTTTTTGGCAAATGTTCTGCCTCAGGATAATGGAGGTTGGGGATATTTTGATTATCGCGATGATATCGTGAATCCTGATTTCTTTGGTCACAATAACCGTCATATGAAAATGTCATATCGCCTCATCCCTACCTGTTAGCCGCCAGCACGGCACACACCGCTTTCCTCCACCGCCTCAGTCCGCTCCCCGTCCTCTGCTCACCGCCTGCTAGGAGTACAAATAAATAAAATATATGGGTAATCATCAGTAATCGATAATTTCATGACATAATCGGTTAATAATCGACATATTTTGGGCAAGTCATAGGCAAAAACATTCTGAGTTGTGTTACAGTACGTATGGCTTTGTGTGCCTAGTTACAAATATTAGCTATTTTTCTGAGCTTTTTCAAACTTACGTTTATTTTTGTTCTTAAGAAATATATTCTTTTACATTAAGATGTACTGTAGGCATAATGATCATCAGACTGAAGCAATAACCCACTTATCTCCTAGACTCTCTCCTCAGTCAAAGTTATCAGTTTGAATTGTATGCAGGATTTAAATTGCATATAGATATGAGTGCACTCTCTCACGCTCAGTGTGCCAGTGATAACCCACCCCTATGTCAATGTTGGCACCCGCTATTTCCAAACATTTTGGACTTTTACTTTTGGTACTTTAGGTACATTTGGATACCAATACCTTCGTACTTTTACTCATACATTTTGAAATGTTTTACTAAAGTAAAACATTATGAGTACCAGTGTTGTTTTTGACGGCACATTTAGATTTAGTTTTAGTCATAATTTAGTCACCTGAAAAGTTTTAGTTTTAGTCTAATTTTAGTCGACTAAATATCATAGGATTTTAGGCAACTAAATCTACAGTTGATTTAGTCAACTAGATCTGCAATTTTCAGCGGGAGGCTCTCTCCATTCCGACATGTCGCCACTCCGAAATTGACTTCTTATTGTCGGAGTGGCGACACTCCCATGGGGTTAGGTTTAGGGTTAGGGTTAGAGATAGGGTTAGTGTCGGAATGGAGACATGTCGGAAAGGAGACATGTCGGAGTGGAGAGATTAATTCATTCACATTCACTCATTTTCAGCATGCAACACCTGAGAGCAACGAAACATAATATGACTGTCTTCTCCAGGGACTAGCCCTCCCTAACATTTTAGTCTAGTTTTTATCTTGTTTACAAAATTGTCAATATATTTAGTTTTAGTTTTAGTCATCACAGCTTATTTTTTATTTAGTTTTTATTTATTTTTCGTCAGTGAAAAAAATGCAGTCGACAAACATTTTTCGTCATAGTTTTAAGTCGACAAAATCAACACTGTTGAGTACTTATTCCACCACTAGCCCTACCTCCGGCCTCCTCTTCTCCTCCCAGTGCGTCCACCAGTCTCCTGACCTCGGTCTCCACTCCCTCCCTCTCCACCAGGAGGCGGTAGAACAGCGCCCGCTGGGCCGAGAGGGCTCGCGCGCGGCGGTAGGTGTGCACAAGCGCGCCGGCCAGGAGCGTGCACGCCGAGAGGAGCGCGGCGCGCGCCCCCCGGCTCCGGGCCAGGAGACCCCGCAGGCGGGCCAGGTCGGAGGCGGCGGCGGCGCGCTCGCGCTCCAGAGAGGAGGCGCGCAGGCGGAGAGACTCCACCTGAGAGTGATACAGCTGAGAGAGAGAGAGAGAGAGAGAGAGAGAGAGAGAGAGAGAGAGAGAGAGAGAGAGAGCAGTGGCGTCAGTTCAGAAAAAGCTAAGGTATGGCAACATGACACGATTATGGAATTTTACATTACGATTAATTGTCACTAAAATAATTGCGATTAACGATTTAATTGTGTTTTTGTCGTTGACAATTATATTTCTGTTCGGCTTTTAGGCTTTGAAGTTGCACATGGTAGATATGACACATAACCTAAATATACAAATAAATTACTGACATTTTTGACAACTTCATACTTAAAAAAGAACATTGATAGTGGAAATAGCTGATCTACAAGCTCACAACGCGTAGATCTGCTATTTCCACTATTTTTTTACATGGAAACGATTATGACGATTACGAAAAATAATCACGATTATGTCAAATAATCGCGATTAGACAATTATGTAATAATTGTGACAGCCCTAATGACTGGTGTCGCACACGTGCAAGACACCAGTCATGTTGCCATACCTTAGCAACAGGCATGATACATTTATTTTAAGAAGTACATTACATTTTTCCCCTGTTTCTACGGTTTCTTGGGCTGGATATGGCAGCCTTGAACGGTTGTTCAAGTGCAGCTAAAATTGGCATGTTAGTAAACGTGCCACAATTAACAATAATGCATTGCACCTGTGCAGCTGACCTGGGAATATAACATTTTGTCAAGTGACCATTTTGTTAAATTTTGCATTTGTAGAGAGAGAGAGAGAGAGAGAGAGAGAGAGAGAGAGAGAGAGAGAGAGAGAGATACATTTATGATAAATACAGTATAATAACAAGGAATTTCATGGAGGCCATGAAGGCCTTGGCCGCCGCTGCCCCTCAGTTTGGCCTTTGGCCTAATTTTCTATAACATCGCAAAGGTAAGCTGCTTTTTGCTGGCACCAGCCCCAATAAATAAATAATACATCTGGCAGTAGAACTGTTAATTTTTATCCCACAATTTTGTAACCCATTTTTCCACCCAGTGCCAATTGCCTAAGCTGTAATCCTGGTTTCTGCTCTCCCTCTGCCACGCGTGGGGAGCCCCGGCTGGCCAGGGGTAGGCGGTATAGAAACCAGGCCTACTGCATGTTTTTGTGAGGGTATCAACCCTAGGAGACACGGGGAGAACATGCAAACTCCACACAGAAAGGCCCCTTTGCCAAACCCACCTAGGGTGTGGGCGCTGATGACACGGAGGAGGAAATGTGTAGATACCTTCTGTACACTTAACTCATTTGTAGCCGATCCCGAGTATACTCGCGAAATATACTCGGGTATTTATAGTGCCGATCCCGACTATACGCAAGATATTTACTGTATATACAGTAAAGCTGGCAAGGGCTACGTACCGTCCGTTGGAAAGTGCTGGCACGGGTGGACTCGCCGATTCATCATCATTGCGCATCCACGTGCACACAATAGTGATCCCCTAACATGGAAGCCAACGGTCTTTCTCATCTTTGATGTCCATTTTCTCCAAAAAACACTTTTGATGCCAAGGATGGCATTGGATTCTCGCTAAAATAGTACAAGCTGAAAGGCATCGATCCGCCATTACTGTTTACGCTTTGGACGACAACACTTCCGGGTAAATCTCAAACATCGTCAAGTAGGGAATTGTGAGTGCGATCTACTTCCGGCCTTCAAAATAAGAGACTGGCCGCGGACGGAGCAGGCAGCCGGCAGCTTGGATTTCATGTCTGGAGCACTAAATGGGTTAAACTTTATGTTGGTTTATGTACTGTTGAGTGAGAAAACAACGTTGCACAGTAAGTTAATCGTCTGGGGGACTCCCCAAAATAATTTGGGGACCCCTCTGGGGGGGTCCTGAAACCACAAGTTGAGAACCACTGCTTTACACCACTGGCACGCGCATGCGTGTGTGTGTGTGTTGCGTTACCTGTGCCTTGTTGTGCAGTTGTGTGAGGGCGTGCGCGTGCTGCTGGTCCGTCTCCTTGCGGTGAGCGTCCCAGGCCTGCTCCCGCTGCCTCACGCTCTCCTCCAGGCGAGACAGCACCCCCTGCTGGCTCCTCTGCAGCTCACGCACACACACACTCTTACTGTCACACACACTCTGCAGCTGCACCATCTGGAGAGAGAGAGAGAGAGAGAGAGAGAGAGAGAGAGAGAGAGAGAGAGAGAGGACAATGTTAATCCATCAAGACCTTATTACTTTAACCATATTTTATGCTTTAACTATTAAAAATATAGCAGATATACAAGCTCAAAGCGCAACACCGAGTTCTGCGCTGCATGTTGTAGATCTGCTGTTTTTATTTTATTTTTCTATTCTATTTTCTATTTGCCAGTCTTTTTTGACCCGATTCTAATGTCTTCTAAATATTTTTGAAAAACACATGTTTCTATCATCAGAGGTTTCTCAAAGCTTTTCATGTCAAGGACCCCTAGAATTATATGTATTTGGCCGCTGACCCCAATCTCAAAATATTATGTTTCAGTGATCCCCCCAGAAGCAAATATTTGAGTTTCAAATGTTCGCTTTTGAAAAAATATATTCATTCAAGATTTGCACAGACATTTTTGACCATTTGACCAAATTGTTTTTCAAAAATAGCAGATCTACAAGCTCACAGCGAGGCACTCGGTGCCGGGCTGTGAGCTTGTATATCTGCTATTTGTTTGATTAGTTAAAGCATGGGGTATTAAAGCATTTCATGTTGTCACTGGGGCTTCCGAAATAATTTGGAGCTATGGTTAGGCTGTATGAATTTTTATCACAGAATACATCTTCATCATGCAAACAATTTGAGTGTGATTTGATTTATAAGTGCTTTAAGTGGGCTACTATAAGTGCTTTTATAAGTGCTCTATAATATGTCTATATTAAAATCGCACCTTGGTATCAAACTCTACACACATGCATGTCTCCTTGTATGGGCCGTTTTGTCTGTGACATCAGTCATGGAGATCCGTGCTACACACAAATCCGTGCTCACACACACATAGCCAGACGTAGTAGCAGGTAGCACCGCTCAAAAATCGGCTTGTAGTTCGGCTATTTTCACTGTTTTAATGCATTTTTAAAATGATAAATACAAAACAAACAGTTTTGGACATACAGTACAATAAGGTTTCCACCCGACAACAACGATATTTGAAGACAAGATTGAACACTGGTGGTTTTACTAGCCTGGGATCGCTTCCAATTCCGGGCTTTTGATCCGGTCGGGAGCGGATGACGTCCTACGTCATTTTGTATTCAAAACGGACTACATTTTGGCCGGAACTACCGACCGGAATCAGTTTTAACCTGGTTTTGCGCATGCGCTAACTGGGATAAAACTGATTCCGGTCGGTAGTTCCGGCCAAAGTGTAGTCCGTTTTGAATACAAAATGACGTAAGATATCATCTGGTCTAGACCGGATCAACCAACCTGTTTAGTAAACGAATACCAGGCTTTCTCTCAGGAAAGCCTGGTGAGGCGAGGTTAGGTTTTACAGCCTGAACTCACCGCGTCATTGGCTCTGTGGAGGTCAGAGGTCAGGCTGTCCACATGCTCCACGATGACGTCACACAGCTCCGGCCACGAGAAGTTACCCAGCATGCACTGGGAGGCGTCCAACAGCACGCAGCCCGCCACCAGACGCTGGTACAGAGAGTAGAGGAACGACACGCGCTCCTACACGCACGCACGCACGCACGCACACACACACACACACACACACACACACACACACACACACACACACACACACACACACACACACACACACACACACACACACACACACACACACACACACACACACACCATGTTTAGTGTTGCCACATTTTGCAAGAGAAACAAGCGGCCAGGTTTACGAAAACAAGACAAAAAAAGGGGCTAAGCCACATTTGAGAATAGCCAATCTACAGGCTATTTTATAAAAAAAAATAAGAAATGTTGAACATTTTTGAAACACATGTTGTATGTGGGCCCCTGGCACAAGATAGGGTCCTCGGCAGACAAATAATGCCGTTGACATGAAACTGTTTGAGAACCACTGGTTTAAACAACATTAGACAGAAAGCCCAAACAAGCAACTAAACTTGAGAAACAGGCCAAAAGGAAGGTTTTAGTGGCCACTTGGGAATCGGAAGGTGTTAAGTGCAAAAATGTAGTCAGTCTTTTGAAAAAAAAAATCAATTTAGTTTTAGTTCACATTTTAGTCATCTGAAAAGTTTTAGTTTAAGTCTAGTTTTAGTTGCCTAAATATCACGAAAGCTTAAAATGTGTTTTGGCGTTGTAGGGTCTGATTTATACTTACCTGAAAGCTCAAAACATGTTGCAGATCGACTATTGTGTGAGTGTGTGTGACACCCACACGCAACATTACTGGATCTCTTCTAAACAAGTCCCTCCGTAACATTTTTAGTCTAGTTTTCATTTGTTGACAAAATATATTTAGTCATAGTTTTAGTCATGGGCCTCTTAAGTCTGACATCATTTTGTAGGCGGAGGAGAACTTCTGCTGCCAAATGGCACCAGCGCCTGTGAATCTTTTTACTATAAGCTAATTTTTCTTCTCTTTCTTGTTGACAGGAAAGTGGTAGAATTATACTTTAGTCGTTATTTTTGTCTCGGATCTGTTGAAATAGCGAGGGACACAGCACTGCCCATATTGACAATACGGTAAATCTGCTTGGGGGTCTGACTACAAAATTATGTCACGGCTTAAAAGCCCCATAGCATAGCTCCTATTTAGTGATAGCCGATCTACAAGCTCACCACAATTATTTAAACCCATTTAGAACGGGTACACATTATTGTGTATCATTGTTTTGTGCTTTAACTGTTGAAAAATAGCAGATATACAAGCTCACAGCGCGGCACCGAGTAGATCTGCTATTTTTTTTTAAATCGTGAAAAAATTAATTTTGACCCGATTCTATAAGTGTCTTTTGAGTCCTTCTAAGGTTTTTTGACTGATTTACTTCAACTGGAGCTCAGTTAGTCTGTTCTTGAGAGACTACTATGTCAGTGGTTCTCAAACCTTTTCATGTGAAGGACCCCCAAAATGATATGTATTTGGCCACAGACCCCCATTCAACATATTTAGTTCCAGGGACCCCCTAGAAGCAAAATTAGAGTTACAAACGTTCACTTTCACTGCAAAAATGAATGAACTAAGCAAGATTTGCAATCGTATATCTAGCCATAAATTCTTATTGGTCTAGTTTTAAAAATTATATTCTAAAGAAGATAAAATTGTACAAGATGATGATTTTTGTTTTAAGAAAATATTTCTTTTTTTTCTTACCATGATATTAGATCTTAAATTATAATATTTCACATTTACATCAAGTAAAAATTACCCTCTGAGACAAAGGTTGAATCCACAGTGTCACTTTTAAGAAAATGAGTAGCTCTGAGTACTTATTTTAAGTACCAAACTAGTAAAATACCCTATTGTCTTTATGTATGGATCTCAGTGTTTGATTAGGTCATATGGAAATACAATGACTACAATATGGGCATTCCCAGATATGGGGTTAATATTGATGACACCATATATGGCATATATGGATATGTCCATGGGCTTTGCCAGATATGGGCTTAATATTGATGACATCAGGGATCTCCATATATGGATATGTCCATGGGCTTTGCCAGATATGGGCTTAATATTGATGACATCAGGGATTTCCATATATGGATACATGGGCGTTGCCAGATATGGGCTTAATATTGATGACATCAGGGATCTCCATGCTGCATAAGGGCAAAAAGGGGAGTCCTACATCTTGGTCAGTGAGTCAGAGTGATGTCACAAGATCTGCACGGTTTCAGAGAAACAGCGACCGAAGGTCACAATAACTATTTTCACACTACATATTGGAATGAAAAATGTTGTTCAACATCACGTTTATTCACATTTAATTAAGTACAGTGGCTTTCAAATGGCAAGATCAGAGTACATGGAATAAAGTAAATAATAAAGCAAATATATAGAAATCCCACCTCAGCCAAACCTTTAAATATAACATGTCTCTCGAAGTGGTGTTCAAATACATCATTTTGGGGGACCTTGGCATGACAATGTTTGAAAACTAAGGCATTTGTAGAATCAGGCCCAGGTCGTATGGCTCAAGTCATAACGGGTTAATTACACCACACTCATTCCTTTTGGGTTCTTAAAGGAGTAGTTCACCCCCAAAATGACTTTTTTTCTATTGATTACTCACCCCATGGAGACGTGAATTCATGGAAATGTATTTTTTGTTTTTTTGTCACATTCCTAAGCCAATAAAGCCTAAAGCCCCCATTGATTCCGGTAGGGGACCCAAAGTGTCTTTGGGTCCCCTACCCCTACATTTATTATAATCAAATTATTGACTTAGGAATGCGATAAGGGTAATAATAATAATTATTATAATTATTATTACCCATATATATATATATATATATATATATATATATATATATATACAGTGTTGTACCCGAACGCGTTCAAAGAACGATCGTTCATGAACACGTTCATATTTTGGGCGAACGTGAACTGAACGTAATTGTTTTCGCTTGATGAACGATATTGTCGAACGCGGTCATTCTGACGCCCGTGAACGACGTTCGTCGGCGTTCGTCGGCCGTTCATGCGGCGGTCCGCGCCTCCGCGGTCATCTGTCCTCTGCTCCTCTCGTCTCTCTTTTCATTCACATGCTCCAATAGTAGGCACTGCACGCAGCAGTGCCTACTGCATGTCGTGAACGTTCCTCCGTTGATATGCGGTGCTGTCTGCACTCTGCTGCTGCACGTGAATCTCCTCCTCGTCTCGCAAGCCTGACTGACTATACTTTGTCCTATGTGTGTTGCACGGCGAAAATAGCTGATCTGCAAGCTCACAACGCGTCGCATCCACGAGACAACGTGAGCTTGTAGATCAGCTATTTTAACCAACGCGGAAACATGCTGTGCACGGTTTAGAAACGTCTGCCTTCTAGTGGGGTTCCTTGTACATGTAATTTTTTGGTTTTTTTCTAGTGGGGTTCCTTGTACATGTAATTTTTTGTTTTCATTTCAAATGTGTGTTAAAGTTTCTTTCACTTCCAATTTGTAGATTATGGTTTATAGAACAATTTTGGTTAGAGTGTCAAGACAGTAGATTGAAGAAAAATATATTTTTTGCCCTATTTCCAAAATGACCAAAATCGGAATTGTGTTTTTTGAACAATGTCTTAGTTTTCCCACAACTGCTGTGTAATATATTTTTTTTTTTATTGCTATATCAAGTCAATACTGTGTGGGGAATCAATTGGAGTCAAATATTTGTTTTGAATATTATGATATTTCACACAATGAGACAATAACATGGTTATTACATTCAGCCCTTCACAATAAGGGTGCAGGAAGACTGGGAACTAGGCAGTGGGCACATAAATATTGTGGGCACCTCAATGTTAAGTTGGATGAAATTATTGCTGTGTGTGGTTCTATATGGGCTGAGTCAATAATTTTGACAAATAATAGCATGCAGCAACGTCTAAACATTTATATATATATAGACCTTTATATATATTTTTTTTCCTTTTTTTTTCTTTTTGAATAGCCAAAAGTATAAAAACTAGACCAGGTCAACCTGGTTGTGCCAGACCCCCTGTCTGTCATCATCATTTATGACATCATGCCTTTTGTAGGCATGTCATCATCATGTCATCATCATATATACCCTTTATATAGAAAACCCGGACAGACATTTGCTTATGTAGGCCTACCCATTTCATGGGTCTGGCAAAAATATGGTTAAAAAAAGAACTAAAAAAGAACTATGTAGTTCATTTTGGGGAACCATGAACTTTAGTTCATAATGGGGAATTATGAACTAAAAATGAACTAGTTCATTTTAGAAGTTCTGAACTTGAACTTGAACTAGTTCGTTTTTAAAGTGAACTTTCCCAACACTGTATATATATATATATATATATATATATATATATATATATATATACATGAATTAGAGTCTCCATGGTGTGAGTAATCAATCATTTTGGGGGTGAACTACTCCTTTAATGGTAATTTTTCAGTGCAATTACGTCATCAATGTCATATGGAGCAAATAACGCAATTCAGAAATGACATAAATAAACAATACATTTTCTTTTTGTAATAGCCTGGGCATTATTTTAATGTATTATGTTAGGCTTATTTCCACAGGGCTTATGACGTAAGCACGTAAGCGCACGTTAAGCGCACGTAGATAGGCTATTTGAAAACGTCACATCCGCTTGACTTCATCATCATCATCATCTTCTTCTTCAAACTCCCAACCGCTAACCTATGCCGCTAACGCTAACAGCTGTGGACTTGGAGTGGAACCGAACGCACGCACGGTAAGCTATTATTCTATTATATTCTACTTTGCACACGAATGTTGAGTGCCATAAAACAACAAGACGAGGCCACAAGCCACAAAGCCTAATTTATATTTTGCACGGCGACGGTGTCGCACGCTGAAAATAACAGATCTTGCAGTGTTATACAAGCTCACAAAGCCGACCACGCTATGCACGGAGAGCTTTTAGATCTGCTATGTTCAGCACCGTCGTGCTGCTAAGTACTTAAACATGCAATTGCACCGTGTTTTGAACTTGTGTATGGTTCATTTTTATAAATTAGGGCTTTTGCCACGTTATCATGCAAAGTGGAGGGCCTGTTTATTATGATTTCAGGTTAACCTACAACAATAAAAGAACAATGATGATAAAAAAACGTTTTATTTTTACGATGAATAACAGAACAGTAAAGTTGTCAGAGTTGCAATTGGTCCCTCCTGATGTGATCATTTTAAATGATGCCATAGCATTTCAGTGAATTCACCCCCCCCCTCCCTGTCTGCCAGGTACAATATGTGACAACATGTACTGCATCATGGTTAAGCTGGAAACTACCACACTATCCATTTTACAAGGTATGTTGATATTCAGCTGATTAAATTAATGCATGACAGACCTAAATGTGACCCTTGCGGGTACATTTGAGGACCCCCACCCCAAAAAGCACTTATAATTGTAGGATTTGAGGCATTACATTTAGTTGAAGCTTGTGGATTGGCTACTTTCATCTTGGCCAATGTTGGACCAGTTAGCTGGCGACCACCTTAAAAGGATATTTTACTTTCATAAACAAATGTGGGTAATTGTTGTCGACCCATGCTTTTGTGAACACCCCAGACTGTTTTCAAGTTGTTCAACATAGTATGCAGAGCATGACATCGAAGGCTCTGTTCAATATAGTGAAGTGTTTCTCAACTTTTTTTAATTTCTAGGACCCCCATAACAGTATGGTCAAAAAGAAGCCAATGAGGGTCTACTCACTTAGGTTCTCCTCACTCTGAGTTACACCTATTTACATATTGATATTCATTTGATCAGACACGCCCCTTCCTATTCAATCCCATTGTAACTTAAACCATGGTGGATATTTTTTTTACTATTTTGAAAAGCATTTTAAATGGTTCAAATAGCTGATCTACAAGCTCACAATGTGTCAATGTAGCTATCCATTTGAAGTATTTAAAAACATATTGTTCAAAGTGGTAAAAATATTGTTCAAAATGGTAGAAAAGCCTAAGAAGTTAAGCAAAAAAAATAAAAATAGAAATTGATAAATACTGTATTGAAACAACACAAAACTAGGTATAAACTAGTCCCCTGGGGATTTGCACAGTATATGGGGGATTGATTAAATGTAGGGGTGTAGGAGTCTCAGAATTAATGGTGGAGAACCCAGACATATCAGTGTCATGTCAATGCCCATATTTGGACATTGTTTCATCATGCAGCTGTTACCATGGTGACGACACTGTTTAGTTTCAGTGCAGACAGAGATGGACATACATTCCGTAAATTAATAGTTATTATATTATTGATGTGTTCATTTTGCTTTACATTAGAAGCAGACATGCTACGCACCCTCACCCAAGAGGATTTGATGGAGGTTTTTCCAGGCCAGGCTGACTTTGGCCACAGAAAGCGCTTGTGGGCTCCAATTCACCCAGAGGTATTATAACTGCATTGTTTGGCAAATATCAGTGACAGAGTTTTAAATTGGGTCAGTTATTTACCACTTTGTAAATGTTTTATCTGCTTTACTTAGAATGAGAATCCACAAGACAAATCTGGCCCTGTTGGATCCAGAACGTCTTCCTTCTCTCCACTCCCACGGTAGGAGTACATCCCACCACTCCGACATGTCTCCTTTCCGACATGTCTCCATTCCGACACTAACCCTATCTCTAACCCTAACCTGAACCCCCATGGGAGTGTTGCCACTCCGACAATAAGAAGCCAATTTCGGAGTGGCGACATGTCGGATTGGAGAGAGCCTCCCCCACGGTAGATAATTATGTAACTTTGAAAAAAAAAAAAAAGATCTACAAGCTACAATTAAAATCACACGACACGACAAATCATATTGGGACATGGGTCCAAAAATACATTTCAGTCTTGGGATTTCTTTTTGCTTTTACCTCTACATACAGCAGTTGTTTCAATGTTTTTTTTGTTGTTTTTTTTTTACTTTTTTTCTAGGTTAAAGATGAGCTACGTCGGATCTTGGCAAAGGATAACCCTAACTTCACTGAGGCCAAGAAGAGGTGGGATAGCTTCTGCTGCCAGGTCCAGTTCTACGCTGCCTGGAACAAGGCAAGCACAGCTTCCTTTAGATGGAGGTAAGTGATTTTGCTCTCATCCACTCGTCCTAGACAAGTCGCCCTTCTGGCACCCAAAATGTGTAATATCTTCCTGTTGCTCTTAGAACTACAGACCCACTCTCTAGGTTCTGCCGTGGTCTGAAGACTCACCTCTTCAGACTCCATCATAGCCCATAGCACCTGCTCTTTAACCTTAACTATAAGTTAGATTGCATTTTTGTTTACTTTAGTTTTTTCTTAGATTACAATGAGTTTGATGTATTGACCTTGCTTAATGTATGTCGCTCTGGATTAAGAGCGTCAGCTAAACGCCTTAATTGTTTACAGTAGTACATTTTTGAGTAAACAACACTGAGTGAATAGATTTACTAAGCACTTTTATTTTTGTCTCAGTTGAATTTGCTGTAGGGAGAATCAAGGCACCCTGTTTCCCTCCAGCTCCCCACCACCAAAGAAGCTGGGAGGACCCAGTGAAGCGTTGCTCCACATCCTTGAGGTAGGAGTGTCACACCAAATAGACAAAATAGCTGATCTACAAGCTCAAAACATGTCCGTGTGGTATGTTTTATGCTTGTATATCTGCTATTCTTTTTTATTTTTATTGGAATTCTGAAGTGTATTTTCTAATGCATTTATGCAAGGTTTATTAACTTAAATGAACTTAACTACAAATACATTGGACTTAAAAAAATACTGAAATCAATACTATATCGGTTTTCTGTTATTAAGTGACAAGTCGGTTTGCCAGTTGCCCATTTATGTTTACTGAAATCATTTCTATATTGTTTTTCTTTGTTTTGCTGTAGCCATCTGAAGACCCAAATCTCTACCACCAGAAGAGACCCCTCCAGAGCCCCGTCCTGATCCTGGATAGGCCCCGCTGTTTGGTTGCTGTGGGGAACACTCCCATCACCATCTTTCCAGAGGAGCAGCTGATTGACGGTCTGATCTATTTACTTGGCTATTACTACACCTTCCATCTCACGTACCCCAAGTGCGTGGCTACACTCCTGTCTGTCATGCAGACAGAAATATTATGTGATGACATACATGACCGTGACACCACTCCATCCTACAAAAAGCCTTGGCAGAGTGGAAGACTTTTGTTGATGGGAAGTAGTGAGGTGCTAGTGAAGTGCAATAACGGATGCTGTATTTTTTATTTGTTTTTATTTATTTTATTTGTTGATGTAAAGTAGAGGTGCTTGTAAAGTACAATACCAGGTGCTGTAATGTCAAGTTAACACACAAATCCATTCATTCAAGGAGTTATTGTTTTTAGATATATTTCTAAGCCAATAATTTGACCCGCTCAAATTATAAGCCTGTGAACTGATGAAATCTTCAATGTTGTCATGCCAATTTAAGCACAGAGCCCCTATTGCAGCCTATTGCATGATCAAAATAACAACCTGTAGTATAATGTAAACCTATCACTTCACTTGCATGTTTAAGATCCTTGAAGCAAGGATATGCTTTAAGGATCTTTGCAGGCCTGTCTTCCTTGTTCAGTGTTTCATCGCTGTCTATGAAGACCCTCCTGGCATCGAGCTCCAGCAGTTGTGCCACGTCACTCTGGTTTGGTTTAGGCCTTTTTAGCAATTCCTGAAGCGTCTTGTAATGCCTGGCCTGTGCTTCACGGCTGTCTTCGACAGTCAACCTCCACTAGTTGACTCTCCTCCGCTAAAATCGAGAACACAATACACAAATCATGGTTATAGGTTTGGAGTCTCCCAAAAAAGAAATCATAGAAGCAGAGTGAAATATTTACATTATACTACAGGTTGTTATTCTGATCAAGCAATAGGCTGAAATAGGCTCTGTGCTTAAATTAGCATGACAACATTGAAGATATCATCAGTTCACAGGCCTAGTGGATGCATCTGTCCAATGACCTGGTGAAATTATTAGCTTGGAAATATATTTAAAAAAAGAGAACTCCTTAAATGAATGAATTTGTGTTTTAACTGTGCTACACACCTATATTAACATCAGTTATTATGATGGTACTTGGAAAAACATTTTCTGAGGTGGTACCTGGTGTAAAAAGGCTTAGCCTATAGCCAAATCTACTTGCATGCAACAGGGCCATCAGGTCCATCATCTGGTGCTGGGCTCCCCAAAATCCCCAGAGGTCTCAGTGGTTTGGGACAAAATGATGGTTGAGCCACTGGATTCGTCATCACTGGGAGAAAGGTTGAGGCGACGTCTCTTCTTGGGGACGCCTCGCTTAGGTGTTGGCCCTTGTTTCTTCGGGTAGCAGTGCTTCTGTCCATGTTCACTGGCTTGCAGTATCGCAATCATGCTAGTGACTGTATTTCTCACTGTGGGGGTGTCAAAGATCTCCTGTATTTTTTGTAAAGTTAAAGTGCTGCTATTATGTTAAAGCTCTGGTACCTTTTGTTGTTAAAAGCTCTGGCAGTTTTATTTTTGCTAGTTAAAGTGCCGCTATTATGTTAAAGCTCTGGTACCTTATGTTGTTAAAGCTTTGGTGGTTTTATGTGAAAGCTCTGTAAGTAGTAATCTCTATAGTGTACGTATCTACAGTGTTAAGTCAGCAATCTCCAAATTTAGGCCTATCCAGGATCAGAACATACTCTTAAGATGTTCTGTCCGTCCGTCTGTCATGTCGGTCATCTCTAAATTTGTTAACTGTTTCCGCATGTGGGAGTATCTGATGTGGGCACTGTTTAGTGTCGGTCGTCAGCCATCTCCAAATGCGGGCTGACTTCAGTGACTTGGCAGCCAAATTCAGCCTGAATCAGATCTGGGCCACATCCAGATTGAAATCTGATCGGTATTAACAACACGTGACCATTAAAACCGATTGGATTCCAGTCTGGATGTGGCCCAGATCTGATTCAGGCTGGATGTGGCTGCACTGTAAATGGTGCCTTAATGACGTCAGTCATCTCCAACTTCTGGCATGTTTCAGCATCTGGCTCATATGGTGGTGTAGTGTCAGCATGCATGGCGGATGGACAGACATAGACATTGTGACACTGATCTCTGGTTTGGTTTGGGTCTCTTTATTGTCAAGTGCTGGGAGTGCCCTGACTATGGCAAATTCAACAAAAATAAGTGCTTAGTATGTGTTTACTGAAAAGTAAACACATACCCAGCTTCTTTGGTCGTGGTGAGCTGGAAGGAAACAGGGTGCCTTGATTATCCCTATAGTAAATTCAACTGAGACAGAAATAAAAGTGCTTAGTAAATCTATTCACTCAGTGTTTACTCAAAAATGTACTACTGTAAACAATTTACTGTAACACTCTCACACTTAATTGTTTTATAATAAATTTTGAGAACATTCATTATGCCTTCATTTATTTACTACATTTCAGGATTTGCTTTTTACCGCTTATTTGAGTAGCTTTGGGGTATTTTGGAAAGGGATTAACACTTAAATTTCAAGACCTTTAAAGGAGTAGTTCACCCCCAAAATGACTTTTCTTCTTTTGTTTACTCACGCCATGGAGACTTGAGTTCAAGAATATATTTGTTTGTATTTGTTGCATTCCTAAGACAAAATCCGATTATTGTAAATTTACCCCATTGATTCCGGATGGGGACCCGAATAGAAAATTCATTTTGAGGTGAACTACTCCTTTAATGGCTAGTTATTAGTCTCTTTGACTTGGTATTGTGCTTGAAAGGGGATTTTACCACCGATTTCAAGACCTTTAATGGCTAGTTATCAGTCTTTTTGACTTAAATATAGTGCTTGGAATGAGTCTGAAAAACTTATTTGAAGAGGTTTGCCAACTAATTTTGAGTTTCTATGACTTAAATGACTAGTTACGAGTTTATTTAACTTACATTTAGTGCTTGGAATGAGTCTGAAAATCTTATTTGAAGAAGTTTGCCAACTAATTTTGAGTTTCTATGACTTAAACGGGTAGTTATGAGTCTATTTGACTTGAATATATTGCTTGGAATGAGTCTGAAAAACCTATTTGAAGAGGTTTGCCAACTAATTCTGAGTTTATATGACTTAATTAATTACTTGGAATGGGGTTTAATTAACTTATTTTAAGAATCCCTGACTTCCCTAAAGCATTGATATATTTTCTTATTTCAAGAAATCTTACCGGGAAAAAATTTCTTACCCCACTGGCAGATAATCTTACTTGTTTTTAGTTGATTTATACTCAAAAACATTTTTTTTTTCTTATATTTAGAGTAGGTTTTTTTGCAGTGTTGAAAATACATATTCAAAGATTTGCACACATTTTTACGACTTTTTCAAAAATAGCAGATCTACAAGCTTGTAGATCTGCTATTTTTCACTGGTTAAAGCATTCAATAATTCTAGGCCTAAATGGGTTGTTAAATGTTTGAAAATATATGAAAATGTTTCAACATGTCAACGATTATGACGGTGATGTCAACATAATTGCGATTGTGACATGCCTAGATGTGGCATGTGGGTACCTTGGATTCTTTCTGGAAGACTTCAGTGACCCGCTGGAGCTCCGCCTTGCACTCCTCCCTCTCTCTCTCCGTCTCTTCCCTCTCTCTCTCCCTCTCCAGCCTCTCTCTCTCCTTCTCCTCCCTCTCTCTCCCCCTCTCCTCCCTCTCTCTCCTCCTCTCCTCCTCCGCGCTCCTCCGCTCCGTCTCCAGGGTGAGTTGGGTGCTCTCCACCTCCACCCGGAGCCGGTGTGTCTGCGCCGACGCGTCGGAGCTCTCTTGGCGCAGGCGCGTCACCTCCTCCCGCAGGCTGGCCAATAGCAGGTCGGACTCCTGGGGACAGAGACGTAAAAAAAGGGAAAATGACCCAACATCTAATATTATCCCAAACATTGTTGTGCAAAAAGAGCAAACATTTGCTGATCTACAAGCTCACAACAAGTTGTAGCTCTTGTAGATCTAGTATTTTTTTTCTTCTTCACATGAGCAAAAAGGGGGAGGGAAATGTCAATATACAACTAAGCATCATCAAGCAGGCATTGCCACTAAGGCTTGCCCACCTGCCCCTGGCAAGTAAATACAACTTTGGGGCAGGTGTCTAAACACCAGAACATGGACAGAGCTGTCTTCTGGTCCGTGGAATGTAAAATAAGAGCACTGTTTACGTATAATGTGCTGTTTTCACTGTTGCTACACTTAAAAAATATAACAATAACAAGTGTGAACCCATACCCATTTTTATCGCACAGCCCCAGAAAGTAAAACAAAAAGTTAAATTGAACAGTAATTCAAATTTTACCTATCATTTTGTAATGGACTTATTGGGCAAGTGGGCATGACCTTTGGGCAAGCAGAACATGACCTGTACTTGCACGACGGGCAAGTGCCTCTGAGACCTTAGTAGGGCATATACCAAATATTTATATATATATATTATATATATATATATTTCTTCATGGTTTATAAAGCTTGGCTAGATAGGAAGTCATAAGAATGAGTCAATGCCCCTGGTGGATGAATTTGTTAATGCTCTATACCAGGGGTTCTCAAACCTTTTTAGGCTGTGACCCCCAAAATAAACATATTTGAACTGGGGACCCCCACCCTGACAAGCCCTTGGAATTGTAGGTATTACATTTAATGTGACTCGTTTCCGCAGATAAATATTGTGAAAATAGCAGATCTACATGCTCACAACGCCTCGCGTTTTGCGAGGCGTTGTGAGCATGTAGATCTGCTATTTTCACAATGTTCACCTCTTGCTTACTTAATATTTGACAATTTGGCCAGTCCTGTCGAATATTCGACTATTCGAATACTTTGAGGTCGAATAATTTGAATACTAAAAATCACTATTCGTGAATGTCCTAGACTTTAGTGTCAACCCCTGTCAAATCAGTTTACCGGACTTGTCTTTGTGACTCCGTCTGTGTGCGTGCGTGTGACGTACCTCATTTCGCTTGTGTTGCTCCGAGTTGATGTGTCTGTGAGTCTGGTTGTCCTGCTCCAGTCTCTCTGAGGCACACAGCAACTCCTGGAGCTGGCACACACAATCACACACACACGAAAACACATGCAACACACGCACGCACACACACACACACACACACACACACACACACACACACATACCAAGATGTAGTAAGACATGATATTGTCTGGGATTTTGGATATCGTAATATGGAAAGTAATGTCTCTTCAGGCTCTATGTTATACTCTAGTATTGAAGGAAAGAAAGAAAGAAATAAAGAAAGAAAGAAAGAAAGAAAGAAAGAAAGAAAGAAAGAGTCACAATATGTGTGTAGTGTACACTGCACTGTGTACATACAGTATATGTTAGTGTTGTCTGTATTGGTAGAAGTTGGTAGTAGTGTGTGTGTGTGTGTGTGTGTGTGTGTGTGTGTGTGTGTGTGTGTGTGTGTGTGTGTGTGTGTGTGTGTGCACCTGTGTACCTGTGTGTTAGTGTTGTCCAGTGTGTGTTGGTAGTAGCTCAGTGTGTTCTTCAGTAGCAGTAGAACAGCATCAGTGTGCGTGTGCATGTCCTGTCTGTCTGCAGCCTCTGGAAAACAAACAAAAGTCAACATCACACTCACAGCAACCTGGGAACAGGAACAATCTACTTTAGTGGACATCTCCAAAAGCCCACAGCCACAACACCAGAGGGAACGCACACAATGATCTGATAACCCATAAGACAAATAAATTCTCCTTCTACATCACTGACACCCAGGTGTGGATTCCTTGACTACCTCCCTTATAACATGTAGCTCGCTGGCATCCTTCAAAACTGCCCTGAAAACTAACCTTTCAGGAGGCCAGAGAAGGAGGACAAGGTAGTTATCACTTCTCCCATAGACAGGCGAGAAGTGAGCACCCCCCCCCCCCCCTCCTTACCATAGCCCCACCCCCTTGTTTCCCCTATACTGTACATTGTGTTTTTATAACTGCGATATTATTGAATGTTCTCTTTGCTTGCTATTTGTTATGTCCATGAATTAAATACAGAGGACTTCCAACGTGAAGAAGACCATAAAAGGTCTTATTTGGGATGTTCCTTTTAGGCAGGGTGTTTAACTGTACTTGTACTGTACTACATTTCAATTGTATTGACTATACTTGTACTGTTCTCCATTTTTGTCTAATAAAATAATCAATTAATCAATCAATCAATCAGTGCTTAGAAGAAACTAGGCATAAACTAGGGGCAACTGGCTAAAAAACAATGGTCTTCAAAATGGGGTCCGGGGAGACATGGGGGGTACCAGGAGGGCCCCAGACAAATTTGTTAAAGGACGACTTCACCACTTTTCAACCTATCTTCATATAATTGGTCCTCACTAATGTTCATGATAAAATAGCACAATATTTTCCAACGCAATCTGTGTCTCTTAGGAGGGCTGCGGGCAGTTCAGAAACCCGCCTACCAGTGACATCATTGATGTGGAATCCAAACTAATAGTAACTGCAGGCTTTCTATTCCTGAGACGTTACCATGCTGTAATGGAAGCCATTGTTCTCATGATGATAAATATGTTTTAAAGCGAACATTTTGAACTCAAATGTTTGCTTCTAGGGGTCCCTACTACCTGGCAGTTATTTATGTTATGGGAGGGGGGGGCGCAACCAAATACATATCATTTTGGGGGTCCTTGACATGAAAAGGTTTGAGAACCACTGGTCTAAAACAACATGCAATCTAAATCACATTCTGTACATTTGTGGCCAAGAAAGAAAACGGAATAAAAAGACACTTACCTGTGTTGTTGTGTGTTGTTGCAATGATGTGTTGCTGTAGTGTGTGTTGGATCTGCTTTAAACAGTTCGTGTGAGTCTCTTCTATACAGGATTGTGTCTTTTCAGCCTGCACACACACACACACACACACACACACACACACACACACACACACACACACACACACACACACACACACACACACACACACACACACACACACACACACACACACACACACACACACACACACACACACACACACAATCAAAGGCTTAAAACTTGAATATGAATACGTTCATGTCTTTAAAAAACAAACAGCTCTTGTCACTTTTAGCGCCTATCCCGAAGGTATTGTGCGAATTAAAGAAAGGCGGTAGAGTGCTTATCCCGAATATACAGTATAACATGTTATATTATAAATCCATACAGTGCTGTCTAGGGCAGGGCTTTTC
This sequence comes from Nannobrachium achirus, assembly GCF_963921795.1. Classification (NCBI taxonomy): domain Eukaryota; kingdom Metazoa; phylum Chordata; class Actinopteri; order Myctophiformes; family Myctophidae; genus Nannobrachium; species Nannobrachium achirus. The sequence goes on from NC_137813.1 coordinate 65,873,658, forward strand.
AAAGTGGGTGACGGGGCACCCTGGGGTTCTAACCAAAATGGCTATTATCTCAACGTTTTCTTGTAGATCTGCTGTTTTTCACTAGTTTAGTACATTTTTAGATGAGAAATACAAAACGAAAGGTTTGGGACCCAACAATGACGATATGCTATAAATATAAGGTGCTGGGAGTGAAAATTATAATGTAGGGGTTCCTTGGATTAAAAAAATATTCATGGGTGCCCTGAGCCCAAAACGTTTGGGAACCCCTGGTCTAGGGAGTCTGTGTGTGACCCTACACTGGCGCATCACTTACCGTTGGGCGAAGACGTGCACATGCAGTGAAGATCCTCCATAGAAACCCATTGATCTTGCAACAAAGAAGCCTCTATCTCGAAAAAATACATTTTGATCCCAAAACCGCATTTTTTTTCATGGCAAAATAGAGCTTTAATGATGGAATTCTGCTGGCAATCTAACATCCGGGTTAGAGTTGGAAAAGAAAAAAAAAGTCACCAAAAATAAATGCGTTTTCATTATGGCTTTTTCAAAATAAGAGCACCCACCTATGGGAGGAAATCCCAGCACTCTACGGCTGGGATCCCTTCAAAATAAAAGGTAGCTAATGTGTTAATGAGATTGTGTGTGTGTGTGTGTGTGTGTGTGTGTGTGTTAGAGATGGGACGATAAGTGATATTATCGTTTATCGTGATAAAACGAAAGTTACGTATGTAACTACGGTTCTATGAATCCCGAATGACCGCCAGAGGCGGTGCTTAAAGCACTGAATATCTCCCTTCGCGCATGCGCATTCGAGTATGAATACCAACAAAGTCACTTGTGACCCCTGGATGACCCTACAGAGGGTATATCATCCGGGGTTATCCAATGGATCATTTCCTACAGAATCTTCTCGCGAGACCACGAGGATTCTGAGTGACCCAGTGCTCTGGCGGTCATTCGGGATTCATAGAACCGTAGTTACATACGTAACTTTCGTTCTATTTCATCCCTCCTGACCGCCAGAGGCGGTGCTTAAAGCACTGAATGACTATACCAACAAAGTCACGAGGAATCCTGATTACAAACCTCAAAGAGCAGAATCGAAGGATTCTGGGAAGAGAACCACCCCCAATGGATATGGAGTGGCAACAATCACCCAATAGAACCTGGAGAACGTGCCAATGACTGCCATGAGGCAGTGGCACCAATATCTTCCAGGGGTACTACTCTCAGGTAGCCCATGATGTGGGGGCACTATCATCACCCAATAGAACCTGGAGAACGTGCCGATGACTCCCATGAGGCAGTGGCACCACTATCTTCCAGGGGTACTACTCTCAGGTAGCCCATGATGTGGGGGCACTATAATTAGAGTGGCACCCTATACCAGATAGCAGGGGACGATTACTCGCCTTGTAAGTGTGGCTGATGGCACCCACAATTAAAAATGGGGCAGGCGCTGTCTGGGGAGCGCAATATCTGGGCCATCATAGCCACGGAAGAGCCGTTCTAGCCGCCGAAAGCATGTGGCAGGGCTAACTTAAGCTCTATGGGCCCACACTGGGCACAACAGTTCCAGCTTGTCCACCCACTCTCGTGGTGGAGGTTAAGCTGGGCAAGCCTTACAGGCTGGTTGAGGTGCGACTGAGACAGCACCATTAAGGAGGAACGCTGTGTTCGGCCACATAGCGACACCTCAGCCGTCTGAGTTCTACTTCAGACAAGAGTCACTGACAGGCAGGGCGTGTAGCTCACTGACACGTCTGTTGAGGTAATGGGCAGGATGAATGCCTTCTCACATGACACCAACCTAGACTGCCTGTGTCAAGGGCTTGAAAGGGAGGCCCGCAAAGGGTGTCCGTACCATGGGAAGATCCCATGATGGAAGTTCTCAAGGCTCTTGAAGGATAAAACCTCAGAGCCCCCTCCGGGAAAAGGGACACTTGACTATTGTTCCCCACTATGGCTGTGCCATTGTCGATTTCTACCATGTCTACATGATCTTGCTGCTATGCAAAATTTTTGAGTAGACGAAGAGTGGCCCCAGTCTAGGAGGGACTGGTGAAACTCCAGAAAAGTAGGCACAGAGCAACGCACTGGGTTATCACTCTGACCCATACACCAGTTGGAAACAGCTCCATCTGTTATCCTACTGTAACCTGGTGGATGGCCCCGGCCCTCTATCATTCAGGACGGTATGCCTGCCTGGATCCGCACAGCTACCCGCAGCGGTTCAGTTTAAGGGCTTGAGAATTGGGATGCCAGACCCGACCTCCAAGGTCGAGAGGAGACCTCTCCTGTCCCGGAGGTGCTATGGCTGTGACTTAGTCTGTGCAGCCAGGTAAACAGCCAGAAGGGAGCCACCAGTCGAATGGTGTGACCCTCCTGAAGAACTCTTAAGCACTGGTCGCATCAGTGGAAGCAGTAGAATGCATGTGCAGTGCCTCTGGGCATGTGCACATTTCAAAGGAAGGCGCCCTTTGGGCGGCAACCTACTTGGGGCTTTTGAGGTGCTTCTACTCACCCGGTAGATACATTGCCCGCTAATCGGGCAGGGGACTGCCCAAGTCATGAGGTCCATGGATGCCTGCAGCAGCCGGGCAGACCTGGTTCCGCCCCGGTTTACCCCAATACACGGTCAAGGTGTTACGTGACCGCAAGAGAATGTGCTCGCCTCTCAGGCACGGCAGAAGGCACTGTAGAGCCAAATGCACCACCTGGTGCTGGCTGTTATAGTAGTGGTATTTAAGGCCACAGGCTGCCAGATACCTTGTGAACACCCTCTGGGAGAGGGAGAACCCGAAAGGAAGCATCCTGAGCTTCCAGTGGTGGCCTTGATAGGCATAGCACAGAAACTGCCAGTGTTGACAGGCAGCGGAAACTGTGGGTATCAGTTTGCAGATCATCTGCTGTGGTCAACATATAAGATGACATGACCTTAATATACCTCTTGGGTCCCCCAGACTCAAGGACGTATGTCGATTAGAACTAGCCTAGCACAGCGAAACAATCCACCCATGTTAAAACAAGGTGGGAAAGCTATACTATACTGCAGTTAGCTGCATTAGTATATAGTCTGGCCAAACCAGCCTATATTAGAACCTCCTTGTCTGACAGAGGGTCTACAGCCTCAATGGCACCCTTCGTCAGGAGGACGGATAGCTCCCGGTCCAATGTTAGGATTTTTGCCGGGTCACTGACTGCCTTCTTTTGACCCAGCCAGATGTGGGGGGCCGGTGTCGGAACTGATGCTTATATCAGGCGTTTGAGGTGGCAACCACCAACACGTCTAAGGTGTAAGCAGCCCAGTATCTGAGCTGCAGATGGGAAAAGTATCACAGCTGGCCCAGTAGCCTCAGTTGCCGCCTGGTCTACCTAGCCTGCATGATTCGCTTCAGTAGTTCCATCACTGCTGAACCAAACCCTTCCACTGGGAGACTACAGAGTTCTCCTAGGTGCCCCAGTCAGGCTTAACTGTTAAAGCCACACTCTGGGATGAGTTTGAACTAGGATGGGCATCATCAATCTGAGTTCATGGAAATAAACCCAATGCCTCTGGTGACACGTCACTGAAGGTGATGGAGTCAGCATTCACATTGCCCTTTGCAAAGACGTTGAGAGGGCAAGCATAAGGTATGATAGGGAGTTGCCCAAGCACCTCGCATTCAAACCCCCTGCCACACAGCCCCCTCGGGGAACACAATGCGGACTGTGATGACAGGCTTGATAGCTGGCCTACAACCCAGGCGAGCACTTATTGAATCATTCATGGCTGACAGGCATGAGGAACATAAAAGGCAGTGGAGGGCGGCCTGCGCCTGGCGAGGGTGCTTGGCCTGGTTAGGTGCTGGCATTCCAGGGCTATGCGAATGATAATGCGCATGGAGCTGTACTATGTCTCAGTCAATGGCTCTGAGCTGAGGAGTGGGAGCTCGGCTCTAAGGCCCATGCATCTTCCTTATATTCATGGAAGTGTGTAGCTCAAGCTGCAAGGAAGATCACATCATCCTCTGGAGTCAGCTGTGGCATTGGAGGAGTAGGCACTTAAACATCCTCCAAAGGTAAACGGTTGGCGGGCAATGGCCCTCATGTAAGCCAACTCAGCAAATAGCCAATCCAACATGGTTGAAGTCAGACCTTTTCTTCCTGGTACACAGGGCAGAGGTCATGGCCGGCATCCGGCTGGAGAGGAGCCTCACACGAGGTGCAAAAGTGGGAGATCTCCATTGTGGTGGCACCGGTTTCTCTGCACCGGCCAACACACACCAGTCCCAGCTAGCCCAGAGCGCGGACGCCACTGGTTGCTAGACAATATTGACCATATGCTGGAGGGATGGAGCGTGTACGCTGCATATACCAGCAAAGGCCATAATTTGAGCAGGATAGACAACTCTTCCGCTTACCAGAGCGCGAACGTCACTGTTAGCTGGAACGTCGACATTAGCTAGACTGTAGAACCTGTATGGTGGGGGGAGGAGCGCGTACGCTACCTGTACCACCAGCAGATGCCCACTCATAAACAACCGGCTTGTAGTAGCCGTTAATCAAAGTCTGCTACCATACATCTTTCTTTCAATGCTTTAAATGCTTATTGTTGCACTGCTTGAGATTTACAAGTTAAGTGCATTATAAAACCAGAGCGTGAAAGCTGCTCTTAACTGGACTGTGGAACATGTATACTGAGTGTAGAGGGAGCGCATACGCTGCCTGCACCAGCAGAGGCTGTTAGTTGGTCTGTGGACCACTTGCTGGGGGGAAGGAGCGCTTACGCTGCCCGCACCAGCAGAGGCTGTCGTTGCATAAAAAATGTCTCAACAAAGATTATAAATATATATTACTTTAATGAAACAAAGACTACTGGTAGCTAGCTACACAGTAGATTAGCTGCAGTAGAGGCCATAAACTGGGGGGAAGGAGCGCTTACGCTGCCTGCACCAGCAGAGGCTGTCGTTGCATATAAAATGTCTCAAATATTATAAATATATTACTTTAATGAAACAGACTACTGATAGCTAGCTACACAGTAGATTAGCTGCAGTAGAGGCCATAAGCTGGGGGGGAGCGCTCACGCTGCCTGCACCAGCAGAGGCCGTCATTGCCGAAAATTGTATGCCAACCAAAAAGTTATATAAAAAATATAAAGTTAGGCTATGGAGTACCAGTAGCTAGCTACCAAGTAGGCTAGCTGCAGCAGATGCCGTAAGCTGGGGGGAGGGGGCGCTCACGCCACCTGCACCAGCAAAAGTTTTAATTACAGTATTTAGTCGGCTCTTCAGATAATCAGGACTGTTAACTGGAATACCGCCGTGCTGTTAGTTGGAGCCTGTTCGGTGTGAGAGGAGGAGCGTGTACGCTACCTGTACCACCAACAGAAGCTAACTAATAAACAACCAGCTTACAACCTTCAATAAAGGTTTGGATGCTGCCATTTATGTAGCAGTGTGAGATGCTTCTTATGCCAATGTTTATTGTAGCACTTTGAAATCTATCCAAATGTAAAGTTGTTTACTATGCAACTTACAAACAACAAGTTTATCACCCTCAATAAAGGTTTGGATGCTGCCATTTATGTAGCAGTGAGATGCTAATATGCCAATGTTTATTGTAGCACTTTGAAATCTATCCAAATGTAAAGTTGTTTACTATGCAACTTACAAATAACCAGCTTATCATCACCCTCAATAAAGGTTTGGATGCTGCCATTTATGCAGCAGCATGAAATGCTTCCTTTGAAAGCTATCCAACGTAAAGTTGGTTTATTATTATAAGAAAACGGCAAGTGAACACAGCTTAATATTGACAATTGTCAATTCTTGTTATGCTTGCATTTACCAGGCAGTAAACGCTAATCAAGTAGCAAACTAACAGTACTACATCCAAACACGCTAGTCGTAGTAGTCTGAGTTACAGATCCATGCTGGGATGAGAGAGCGTTATGCAATCTACACCAGCCCAAAAGTTTAATATAAAGTTTTGGAAATTAAGCTACGAACGAACTACTGGTAACACCACCAGTAATGGGCACCTGCTGTGTGAAGGCGCGCACGCTGCCCGTATCAGCACTCAGCAGTGACTGATAAACAAAACAAGCTATACAATATAGTTAAGAGTTTGAGCTACTTGTAGCTCCACTTTACCAAGTACAAACTATCGGTAGATACGATCAATCAATCGTCAATAGAGACCATTTTGCTGAGGGAGGTCGCTGCCTGCCCTGTACGCAATATTCCTATCGTAGGAGACGGTGCTGTACCAGCTGGCTAATATGTTTACGAAAGCTTGAAGCAAGCTTGAACGCTGCCAAAAGCTATTAGACAATGTCTACCAAAAAAGCATAAGTAGGCCGTCATGCTGCGAGCAGGAACGGCATGTGATCTAACCAGAAAGTGAAACAAAAAAGAAAGAAACAACTCGCTAAAACAGCGTGTTTCAACAACAAGGAAAGTAATAATAGTATGTATCCTTGATAATGGTAGAAACGGAGCGCAAACGGTCCGTTCACAGCAAACGAGAATCTCGTATTGGAGGGAGGCAGCGCCAGCAGCCTTTCGCAACAGTTTATTCTCTTATACAAACAAACACAATGTAACTTTAACCTCATCGTAGTGCGGAACTTACCGCTAACAACAGTAACCTACCTCTTGTCCGGAGAGTTAAGACCCTCGTCAAGATCGGACGCTTTCGCGTCCACGTGAAATAAACTCCGCTTGTAGAGGAGATAAAGTCGCAGTTCCTGGAGGGCGAACTCTCGCTACCCCGACCAAAACGGCCACGGAACTACTAGCGACTTCAATAATAAGGTAGGTTGCATAATAATGCATCGTATACTGATGCATATTGTAGCTCAATGCAGAGCTTGCAAACGAAACTCGGCGCGCGAGAAGAAAAAAGGAAATGATCCATTGGATAACCCCGGATGATATACCCTCTGTAGGGTCATCCAGGGGTCACAAGTGACTTTGTTGGTATTCATACTCGAATGCGCATGCGCGAAGGGAGATATTCAGTGCTTTAAGCACCGCCTCTGGCGGTCAGGAGGGATGAAATAGAAACACTCACGATAATCGTATTGTGGAGATTTAATTTATCGTGATATCGTCCTCCGTCATGCACTGGGATCAATTCACCTTTTATTTGTCGAACAGCATGGTACCACTTAAACCATCTATAATTGGTAAAAGTTACTTATAATATACGTACTTGATACAGTCTTTTTTTCACTCTCTATCAAATGTCTTTGCCAAAAAAATAGCCGATCTACAAGTTGCGTTGCGACGCGTTGTGAGCTTGTAGATCGGCTGTTTTTTGGCAAATGTTCCGTCCCAGGATAATGGATTTTGATTATCGTGATAATATCGTAAATCGCAATTTCTTTTGTCACAATAATCGCAATATGACATTTTCATATCGTCCCATCCCTAGTGTGTGAGTGTGTGTGTGTGTGTGTGTGTGTGTGTGTGTGTGTGTGTGTGTGTGTGTACCTGCTGTAACAGTGACAGACAGTGTGTGTGCTGTCTCTCCTCCTCCTCCAGTCTGAGCATCAGCTCAGAGCTCCTCCTCCTCTCCGTCTCCAGGGCCAAGCTCAGCTCACGTCTGCACTGCTCGTACTCCTTCTGCAATCTGTGCACGCACGCACGCACGCACGCACGCACGCACGCACGCACACACACACACACACACACACACACACACACACACACACACACACACACACACACACACACACACACACACACACACACACACACACACACACACACACACACACACACACACACACACACACACACACACACAAACACACACACACACACACACGCACGCACGGACGGACGCACGCACGCGCACGCACACAGACAGTAGTGCATTTTAAAGAACTTCCATTTACAACCGGCATCCACCGTTTTCTAAAACGTTGACAACATTTTTGAATGGTTAAAGTTCAGTTCATGTGTTTATGTTGTATCTAAGTTAGGAAACCTAACTTCGGTCCATTATATCGCCCCTTTAATAAAAAAGTATTTTATTTCATTGATATTGTTGATTCGTCAACTTTACAAAAAGGTACAGCTTAGTAAGCATCAGGCATTCTTGAAATGAGCAGCACAGCCAAACGTGTGGGTAGCAGAGACCAATTTCTTTTTACAAAATGGCCTGCAATACTGTTCTGCTGGCATTCCCTCTCGTTTTGGGCTTCCTTGACACCAAGTTTAAAATTAACAGTGTAAAAATGGCCAATATGTGTTTTGTTTTTCTTCTTTTCCTTATTGTTGTGGGAGAGTGCAATCATTCAATGCACCAAGCAACAAAGGTGAATACCAATACAAAACAGTATTGCAGGCCATTTTGAAAATTGTTTGGGTGGCGCTACCCACACGTTTAGCTGTGTTGCTCATTCCACGAATGCCAGATGCATATAAGCTGTACCTCGTTGCAAAGGTGACTAATCAATGATGAAGATGATATCAAACAATATACCAAATGGTATTATTAAAGGGGAGATATAATGGACAAGATTCTGGCATATTTTCGGAGGGCGCTATCCACACAAGTATATCCAACCTACAGTATATATATCCGACCTGTATACGCGAACTTTAACCCATTAACTAATTTGCTGCTCCAGACATGAAAGGGTTAAATGTCCAGCGTGCCGGCCGCCTGCTCCGTCCGCGACCAGTCTCTTATCTTGAAGGCCGGAAGTAGATCGAGCTAACTAAACGAATTCCTACTTGACGGAGATTCACCCCGAAGTACTTGTGGTCCAAATGTAAACAGGGGTGGAAGATGGATCCCTTTATACTTTTGCTATTTTAGCGAGAATCCAATGCCATCCTTGGCATCAAAAGTGTTTTTTGGAGAAAATGGACGATAAAGATGAGAAAGACCGTTGGCTTCCATGTTATGGGATCACTATTGTGTGCACGTGGATGCGCGATGATGAATCGGCGACTCCACCCGTGCCAGCACTTTTCAATGGACGGTAAGTAGCCCCTGCCAGCTTTACTGTATATACAGTAAATAGCCCACGACATCGCGGGATCGGCACTCTAGTCTAGATACCTTTTAATATTTCACGAGTATTCGCGGGATCGGCTTTAAATGAGTTAAGACCCGAGGCCAATTCTACAAACGTTTTCTGAATCCTTCAAAGGTTTCTGAAAAACGGGTGTGCTTCTATGATCAGAGCTTGTAGATCTGCTATTTCTGAATAGCTAAAGCTAAATCCTAAATAATGGATAAAGTGGTTATGCCAGTTTCCCACAGTGGTCTGGGTGTAAGGAAGGTGTGTTTACTTGTGGTGTGCGTCTCTGTCCAGACTGGCCGCTCGCTCCAGCTCCACAAACTGACTCCTCAACATCTCCAGGCTGGACAGCGCCTCCTGGTGGCCACACCGCTCCACTGACACTGCTGCCTCCAGGTCTCTGATACGCAGCTGCACGCACGCACACACGCAAACACACGCACAAGCGCGCGCGCACGTACAGTCAATAATTCCATGACGCTACAATATTGTAGATCTGCTATTTTCAAATGAAGTTGAAGTGGCTAATGCAGTGTTTCTCAACCACTGTGCCTGGGGACCTTTGGTGTGGCCCTGAGAAGGGTCAAGTGTGCCCCTTGAAACCGCTTGAAAGCCAGTATTGTATTTATCATTTTAAAAATGATTTAAACTAGTGAAAACAGCCGATTCACACACAACGCCTCGCGGTGCGAGGCGTTGTGTGCTTGTAGATCTGCTGTTTTCACTGCTGTTGTGCGACAGCCTGGTATGATGAAGCAGGGCTTTACTTTGCGAAGAAACTTACAAATTTGAAACTTGGAGATACAAGGTTTCTTCCCGACAGTGACGATATTTACACACTCGTATTATGTTGGGTGTGCCCATGGATTCTTGGGACATGAAAAGTGTGCCCATGCAGAAAAAAGGTTGAGAAACACTGGGCTAATGTATGTTTTGCAATAATAATACACATCTACAAAGTAACTAGACTAACTAAAGTGTCATTGTAGTGGAGTAAAAGTACAATATTGGCCTCTGAGATGGGGTAGAAGTACAGGACATTGTACAGTACTTGAGTATAATGTACGTATTTACTTTACACCACTGTATAGCATGTTATTATTGTTTTTCTAAACTTCTCACAGACTGATAATGAAAGTCATTAAGTAGTGCCAATAATAGAGGCAATAGTGTGCAGCCCAGTACACTATTTCCTGTTGCTGTATCCACACAGTGTCCATTCATCCATTTCCATTTGTAACTACAGTAGGGCATTCACGAATAGTGATTTTTAGTATTCGAATTATTCAACCTCAAAGTATTCGAATAGTCGAATATTCGACAGGACTGGCCAAACTGTCAAATAGTAAGTAAGCAAGAGGCGAACATTGTGAAAATAGCAGATCGACATGCTCACAATGCCTCGCAACGCGAGGCGTTGTGAGCATGTAGATCAGCTATTTTCACAATATTTATCTGTGCTATAAATATAAGGTGCTGAGAGTGAGAATTATAATGTAGGGGTGCCTCGGATTAAAAAGGTGCCCTGGCTTAGGTAACTACATTTCTTTGGGGATAGCTTTGCTGTAGCTTTAGCTATATTTAATCTAGTGTAACTTGTAGCTTAGGTAACTACATTACTGTTTAGGAAACAGTGGTCTGAATCAGTGGTTCCCAAACTTTTTAGTCTGTGACCCAAAAGAGAGATCAGATGTTTGCCCGGGACCCAAACTAGTGAAATAGCAGATCTACAAGCTCACAACGTGTACCTTCCCGCAATGTTGTGAGCTTGTAGATCGTCTATTTTCACCACTCTTCAACATTTGTTTTCTAATTCATAGCATTTTATTTATTATTAAATTACTTTTTGAAAATGTTTTCACAAAATGTAGGAAACCAAAGATTAAGGGACCCATAAAAATGTGTCTGTGACCCACAAATGGGTCCTGACCCAGTGTTTGAGAACCAGTGGTCTAAGTGGTCCTCTAAAAATCAGTGCAGTACTATGGTGTTATACTGCCACCTACTGGTGATTAAACTCAATTAAGTCACTCTTGTCTCACCTCACTGGAGACAGACTCTATACCCTCACTGAAGCGTTTTGTAGCGTGGTGTGTGTGTGTGTGTGTGTGTGTGTGTGTGTGTGTGTGTGTGTGTGTGTGTGTGTGTGTGTGTGTGTGTGTGTGTGTGTGTGCGTGCGTGCATTCGTTCATTACCTGTATGATCTCAGAGTTGAACTTGGTCTCGAGGTGAGCAGATCTCTCTGCTTCCACGTTGGATTGTAAACTCTTCACCTTCTGATCCGTCAACTAACAAACAACATTCACACGGCACAGCTGAGTTAAACTGAACAGATCTACCTCACAAAGTATATACATTTGAATAACTTATTTTACGCTACATCTTCTTCCTAATTCGTCCAAACAGTAAAATCAACAGGGCCCAAGAGTTCAGAATGTGTAATTATACTCTATCCGAGGGGATAAGATTTGGATTTTTGGGGTGTTAACCACTTAGCAGAGTCTCACAGTACTACTTGAAAGCAATGCTGCACTTTAAACAACACATTTGGCACATACATGCGGCGTGCCGTGCTGCAAGCTTGTAGATCTGCTATTTTAGAAAATAATTGAAATATTTAGCAAATCTTTGAATATCTTTTTAAAACATTATTTTGAGATGTGGGTCCGCGGCCAAATATATGTAATTTTGGGGGTCATGGACCCCCAAAACATGGAAAAGGTTTGAGATCCACTGATTTAGAAGAAGGGTTTAGAATACCTTTATAGAATCGGGTCAAAAATATTCAAAGACTTATAGCAAAGAAATTAAATCTGTGTAAAACGTGTAAAAAAAATCTATTATTATGGAAGTAAACGCTGTGATAATCTAGCAAATACATGGACATTATATTTCAACACATATGGACAAACCCACCTTGACATGAACACAGAGATTACACACATTTATCGATAGACCAAGAGTAGCTATATGGAATGGAAAGGTAATTAGACCGTAATTAGATCTTAAAATTGCCAAATACAAGGCACAAATACTTAGTTTCCATACAATCAATTATTTGCATTGCAAAACGATTCGATACTGATTACCGCATTTTAAAACGATACGATACAAAGCCAAAACGGTACGATATTTTGTTTTTGCAGACAATATAGTATAAAATCGATTTTTCGATTCAGTTACTATATCGTTGCACCCCTAGTAACCAGGTAACACGTCGCTGGAAGTGATAACGGGGCCGTGGCGACGCACCGCGGTCATTATTATCACGTTCCTGGACGTGAGTGGCATCGGAAGTGTTAAAGCAGCCTCTCTACCTCCAGTGCCTTCCTGCTCTTGTCCTCTCTCTCCATCAGGTACTTCAGCTCGTTGCTCTGTCGTCTGAGAGCCTCGCTGTCTCTCTCTCTCTCCCTCTCCACCTCCTCCAACCTCCTCTTCAATCCCTCCATCACTTCCTCCTGCTCCTGAGAGACCAAGGGAAGAAAGAGAGCCGTGAGAGACCAGAGAGAAAGCCTGCGTGCGTGCGTGCGTGCGTGCGTGCGTGCGTGCGTGCGTGTGCCAGTGGTGTAAAGCAAGCAAGTATATTCACTCAAGTACTGTACTTAAAGACCCAATGAAATGACTATTTTGGGTATTTTATTTTGAAATTTCAGTTTGAAAAGGAAGCCTGTGTGTTTCTGAACCTATCCGAGGGGACCAGCCCTTCAGGTGATGGGATTTAAAATCTGAGTAATGGGAGCCAGCAATGGGAAACAAACAGGTGAATGTAATCAAAGCTTCATTTATATTCAAAAACTCTATCTATGTCATCACTTTTTGAATTTCTGTTCACAGGAAGTAATTAAGAATGGCCTATTTAGGGACCTTTGATATAAATATACACAAAAATTGTTTATTTTCTATTTTTTTGGCATCTAGTGTTAGGTATGGCCATATTATCACTACAGATATGCTCTAAAAGTGTGAAAAACATGTTTTTGATTTCACCCCGTCTTTAACACATATGGTGCCAAACACAAGTTTCCCTAGTTTGTAATAGGCCTTGCCTATTACAAACTAGGGATGGGACAATATGAAAATTTCATATCATGATTATTGACCATTTAATGACCATTCATGAAGCTAGTTATAATTTTTTAGGTTTCTATAGGAACTTTTTTACTGATTATATTGTTTTTCTAGATTGATATTCATATGCATTCGTTATATTGTTGTTGATGATCTGACATGTTGTCTTGTTTATTATAATGATGTATTATCTGCTTATTGTAAGTCGCTTTGGATTAAACACGTCTACTAAATGCCTAAACTGTAAACTGTATTGTGACAAAAGAAATCGCGATTTACGATATTATCACGATAATCAAAAGCCATTATCCTGGGGTGGAACATGTGACACGTTGTGAACTTGTAGATCGGCAATTTTTTGTGTGTGTGTTACAGCAGTGGTTCTCAACCTTTTCAGGCCGCAACCCCCAAAATAATCATATTTTAACTGGGGACCCCCCCACCCTGACGAGCACTAAGAGTTGAGGCATTACATTACACATTTTTTCCTTCTAATATTTGACAATTTGGCCAATGTTTAATTTGTCATTTTAGAGGTATTAAAAAGTCCTTAAATTGTCACTTTAGAAATGTGCAGATACCCTCTATACACTTAAACTTCATGTTGGTTTGTTTACTGTTGAGTGGGAAAACAATGTTGCACATTAAGTTAATCATCTGGGGACCCCCCAAAATAATTTGGGGACCCCCCCTGGGGGTCACAGGTTGAGAACCACTGTGTTACAGTACCTGCAGCAGCGTGCGCAGTCTGTCACTCTCCGTGTTAACGCTCAAAAGGAGCCTGTCTCTCTCCTCCACTTCCTGTTGCAGTGCATGCTGGTCCTGCTGTCTGGACTGCCGGGTGAGCTGCAGAGCTGCCTGCAGGTCACACACTGTCTGCTGCAGCTCTGCACAGCGCACTGCAAGCACACACACACACACACACACACACACACGCAAAATAACAAGTTGTGCACCACTGATGTAATGAGTGTTGCCCATTAACCCCCCATTTAAAGGGATATTACACTTTCAAAAAAACTTTTAGGTCTAATCAGGCTTGTATGAACACCCTGAACAGTTTTTAATTTGCTTCATTCAGTATTTAGATATTTGATGTAAATGTTACCACCTCCAACACGCCCAGGCCCTCTCCACATACACACCCATTGTAACTTCAAACTCCATTTTAACCATGATAGATTCATTAAAAACACACATTATTTTTTCTGGTGACTCATAATACCCTCCTAATACGTGAGCAGACCGTGTTTTTTCAATAACTTTTTTCATTTATTTTCAATAAAATATTATTGTATTTAATGTTTTCCATTTTCCCAAAGAATTATTAAAAATAAAAGAAAAAGGTTATTGAAAAAACACGGTCTGCTCACGTATTAGGAGGGTATTATGAGTCACCAGAAAAAATAATGTGTGTTTTTAATGAATCTATCATGGTTAAAATGGAGTTTGAAGTTACAATGGGTGTGTATGTGGAGAGGGCCTGGGCGTGTTGGAGCTGGTAACATTTACATTAAATATCTAAATACTGAATGAAGCAAATTAAAAACTGTTCAGGGTGTTCATACAAGCCTGATTAGACCTAAAAGTTTGTTTGAAAGTGTAATATCCCTTTAAGCCCGAAATAAGTTTTCTGAATAAAGTCAAATATTATTCAAAAATTACAAAAACATGTACTGTACTACACTAAAATGCGTTCCCGGCCTGAATGGGTTAAAAACCGGGAAATCATTTGTGTCACTTTAGAGTTTATAGGAAAATGGCTCGCACACTGTGGCAAGAGTTACTTTTTTCTTTGTTTTATTATAGGAGGACTTTAGAGTTTAGCCACTTTTAATTTATTTTTATTTTTTACATTTTATATTTGGCTATGTGCAAAACCGAAGCAGTTACTTTTCAGGATTCAAAATCAAAAGTAACAAAGTAGCAGATCTGCAAGCTCAAAGTTCATTGCTTCGCGCCACGTTTCGAGCTTGCAGATCTGCTAAGTGTGATGCTTATGTGTGATCAAGTATAGGGCATTACAGTAATTCATGAATAAAAAACACTTTAATTCATGACCGGCATCTTGTGACACAAAATGGTATAAATATACAGTACCAGTAAATAAATATCCAGTATTTTAGGCAAGTGGAGAAGGGGGTTTTAGACGGTAGTAGTAGAAGTAGCAGTGAGTAGGGCTGTCACGATTAATTGTCACTCAAATAATTGTGATTAACGATTTAATTGTGTTTTTGTCATTGACAATTACATTTCTGTTTGGCTTTTAGGCTTTGAAGTTGCAATTGGCAGATATGACACATGACCTAAATATACAAAGAAATGACTTGACATATTTGTCAACTTAATACTTAACTCATTGAGTGCCAGCCTATCACCACTAGAGGGCGCCCAGTGACCAGAGAATAATAGAGATATGCTGGTAATGCATGCCCAAGCCCTGGAGCCATGACTTTTTTTACAAAGGAAAGGACACTTTCCTTTGTGCATGTACAGGAAGAGGATGAAGTTAGCTTGAAGTTAGCTATTGGCTACCAAGCATTTTAGAAGCCTTATTTTCGTCAACTTAGCCATGATTAAACCTTGCACACCTCATGCATGGGAAAAAAACAGAGAAGAATGAGCTCTAAAAAATCCAATGCAATCCTGGATTGCATTGGAGTGGATTTGTGCAGTTTGTTCACAGCTTTCAAACAAAAAAATCCGATTGGAAATCCGTTCAGGCATTCTTGAGATAATCGCCATTATGTTTTACATGTAATGTAAACAAAAATGGCTGCCCTGTATGTTAGATGGGGTTGTATGGGGGTGGAACATGCAAAATCGCGATTGAAATCATGTTCACCAGATTTGATGGGGTCCAAAAAAAAAAAAAAAAAATTCAAAAAAATTTTTTTCAAATTTTTTTTTTTTTTTTTTTTTTTTTTTTTTTTTTTTTAAAAAGCCGAACTTGTTCGGGATCGGCACACTACGATACGCTAATAAAGCCGAACTAGTTCGGGATTGGCACTCAATGAGTTAAAAAAGAACATTGATGGTGTTAATAGCCGATCTACAAGCTCACAACGCGTCGCAATAGTGCGTTAATGTTTTTCAACATGGAAACCCCAGGACAAAAATCCACTCGTCCTAGACAATTTGCTCTCCTAGCCCCTAAACTGTGGAATAAACTCCCTGTCGCATTTAGAACTACAGACTCACTCCCTAGCTTCCACCGTGGACTGAAGACTCACCTCTTCAGACTCCACCTAAACCCATAGCACTACTGTATCACTCATTGACCATACATGAAGCTAGTTAGCATTTTTTTTTAGGTTTTAGAAACGTTGTTTACTGATTAGGTGCATGGTCTACCTATGTTATTGTTTTTCTAGAATCTAGATTGATATTCCTATGAATGTGTTATATTGTTGCTGATGTACTGACATATTATCTTGCTTATTATAGTGATGTATTACCTGCTTATCGTAAGTCGCTTTGGATTAAAAGCGTCTGCTAAATGCCTAAACTGTAAACTGATTATGATGATTATGAAAAATAATCGCGTTTATGTCAAATAATTGCGACAGCTTTACCAGTGAGTGTGTCAGTGTGTTCAGTCAGAAGGAGGTTTTAGACAGTAGTAGTAGAAGTACCAGTGAGCGTGTCAGTGTGTTCAGTCAGGTCAGACAGTTTAGCAGTGTGTCTCTTCTCCACGGTCAGCTGATACTCCAGGGTTTGTCTCACAGCTTCTCCTCTCTCCACCTCACACCTCAGCTTAGCAAGCCGGGACTGGAGACTGGACGTCTGACAGAGACAGAGACACATCACATAAGGATTAATGGGGGGTAACGCCATTAATTTGGATTAATTTGAATGACGCCATATCATAGTTTAGACAGAGCTGAACCGAAATAAATTAGGCTCTAAAAGTGGAGTAAGAATCGACCCTAAGTGATGTTGTTAAATAATTGTTAAATAGCTCTATACTATGAAAGTAATCATGGCTATAGAGTGTTTGTCCAGTAACGGGAGTGAGTAATGTCCATTTGGAAATGGAGACATAAAACATTTGCAGCAACGGTAACTTCATGTTAGTAAAAGTGGGGTGGTGTCCCCTTTTCGACAAAGACAACACTGTACAGATGGTACAAGAATTACCAAGATTTATGATCGGACATGTTGGTCAAACAGACTAGATCTACAAGCTTGCGACACGGCACAACGCGACATGTTGTGAGCTTGTAGATCTGCCAAGAGGTTTGTTGTAGATGGAAAAAAGTACAGAGCCAAGATTCAGGTCCAGTTTAATAAGTGTTGAAGAGTGATGAAGATGAAGAAGAAGAAGAAGAAGAAGAAGAAGAAGAAGAAGAAGAAGAAGAAGAAGAAGAAGAAGAAGGAAGCATGTTTACATCCTGGTTATGTATGGAGATCAGGTTTAGTTAGAAGAGGGTAAGCTAACCCTAACCCGAATTAAAATGAAGCAACACAGAACTAAAAGTTCCTATGATTGGCCGCTAGTTGTGCTGTTCTGGTACCAGATGGTTCTTCTTCGTGTGCTTTATTTTCGGCAAGCTCAAGACAATGTCCCATGTATCCCTGCGGTTGCACGTGACCGTTGGCAGCCAATAGCATTCGAGATGGTATCATTTCTACCAATGAATGTTGATTTCTACAATGATGGCGTCACCCATACAACGGAATTTGTGCAGCATAGAAACCAATGGCTTTCCACCGTCCATATTTTTTTACAGTCTATGGGTAAGCGTTTACCTCCTGGTTGTGTAGGGAGATCAGCTCTAGCTTGTCCTTCTCCAGCTGGTGAACTCTCCATCTCAAGCCGTCCTCGCCTCCCTCCACACCTCCCACAGTCCTCCCGGTCTCCTGCTCCTCCTGCACACCACCTCCTCTCCTCTCCTCCTCTGAATGTCTCCTGCTCCTCTCCCCCTTCTCCCCCTCGGCGGCTCCGCTTCCGTCTCTTGCCTCCGCCTTCATGTAGGGACACACAAGGTTAAAAACGCTGGGATCGATTCACCTTTTATTTCCCGAGCTGCATATACGGTACCACTTAACCTGTTAACAATCCTGTATAATTTGCAAAAAACGCCTATACACAGCGTACCCAAAGTAAATTGATTGTAGTTTTAAAACCATTTGGAGTAATGCATTGGGCATGGTCTCATTTTGAAGGAAACATTTTGAAGTTTTACCCAGAAATAAATAATCACTCTGTGTGCAACTGACATTGAGTAATGCAAGTTTTAACTTACTGGAATAGCAGGTTTTTAATCCTCGCCTAAATATTTTCAGTAAATAGATGCCTGCATAACACTGTTATTATCATATAGGAGCTGAAAAACACAATGTGGACACATTTTGAAGCCTTACCTTTCAAAGGACATATGAATATTTTACACATGTTTTACTAAGTGTATGTTTATGCGTTTTCATTTGGAGACATTTGCATATATCATATAAAAAGGTCAAAAAAGGGCTAATAGACTGGATTTTTTTTATTTTATTATTTTATTATTTTAATTTATTTATTATTATTATTATTTAATTTATTTATTTTACTGACAGCCCTAACACTCTTGGTCTGACATTCGGCGCCGCTGCTGCGTATTTACGCACGGCCAGTAGTGCTGTTACGCAGGGTTTTTTGGGTATTGTAGTTCACTTCAGCCAAAATAAAGTAGACACATTTTGTGGAGAATTTCATTGGCTATAAGAAGTGCCAGTCATCAGAACAACCTGCTGCCATTGGCTGAATGAGCCAGGAAACGGAGTCATGGACCTCCTCTGAGAACATACTATTGGTTGCTATTGGGCGACTGGGAGACGACTGAGACAGGACTAGAAGCTCCAATTGGGTGAAATGAAGTGTCAATCATTGTGTGGAGCTTGGAGGCTATTTTAATAGTATTCAGTTGTAAAACTGAAAACCTGAACTGGAGTTAGAAGCAAAAACACGTGAAAGATTGTCATACTCTGACATCACACTTGTATCCATGACTATAGTTGTACAGAGGTTTCTTGGCAGAAAATGTGGTTTGGACTTTGTACAAACAATGGATTTTATCATGTTTACCCTTCCCCTACACAAGAACATCATTGTTGTGGAAATATATGATGTTGTTGGAGTACAATCCAACTCTAAACGTGAGTAGCAGCAGATTTATGAATATTTGTTTGTTTGTTTATGTCGGACTTCTGCGTTGTTAGCGGCGTGAGTTTCGGCGCTATAATCAAATGGTTTGCGGCAATTCAAGTAACACAGAGGCTTGTCTAAACGTGATTGTTTGTCAACAAACGGCCGGCGGGCCCGCCGGCGGGCCCACACAGGTAAAACCTACTTAAAATATTTTTTTCACTCTCTAACAAATCTCTTTGCCAAAAAAAATAGACGATCTACAAGCTCACGACGCGTCGCAAATCATAGCGATTTTGATAATTATAATGGATAAGCATAAACAAACCAGTTCACATGAATATATATACTGATGTAAAATAAGCTATCTGAACAGCTACATATATTTCATATGCGCAAAATTACAATTAAAATGTTGCAAGATTTTCTTAGGATGAATGGTTATCCCTTTGTCATCCTAGGAAAGACTATTGTGTCTTGACGGCCGCGGCTTGAGATTGGCTGCATTGGCTGATTGATTGGCTGAACCACAGTATTGGAGGGGTTTTCCAGGCTATTCTTTCTTGAAATGCCAGGATCCGAGGCTACAATAATCGTGACGTGACATTTTCATATCGTCCCATCCCTACCTTTATGGCTCCTCCTTCTCCTCCTCTCCTCTCTCCCTCCTCTGCTCCGTCCTTCC
The DNA here is from genome assembly GCF_963921795.1 of Nannobrachium achirus. Lineage (NCBI taxonomy): Eukaryota > Metazoa > Chordata > Actinopteri > Myctophiformes > Myctophidae > Nannobrachium > Nannobrachium achirus. The sequence goes on from NC_137813.1 coordinate 65,893,548, forward strand.
TCTTCTCCTGCACCTCCTCTGGAGCCGCTCTACCTCTTCTTCTCCTCTTCTCCTCCTCCTCTTCTCTCCTCCCAGCCCTCCCCCTCCCTCTCTCCTGCAGTCCTTTGGCTTTCGGGGCGAGGGCGGCGTCTTTCGGCCTGAGGAAACAAGGCAAGCGTTGCGCGGTCACACTTTTTTGTACAAATCTAAAAGGGGGCCCTCATACAGAGTTTAATGAACACTAAACATTGTACAGTGTCTACATCAGTGTGTTTTTTGTGTCCAGGACGGTCAGACCCGCAAAAAGATATGTGCGTATATCTCAAAATGTTTTGTGGTTAAAATGCTATGTTAATGAATCTTGCCGGGGACCCCCCGGGATCCCACTTTGAGATCGAAATGGTCTACATGATATAGGGCAGACAATGGACAAAATCATCATCAACGTTGCGATATCGTGGGGATGATGTCACAACATATTTACAGAGATTTTTGATAAATAATCAGAAGTAATGTAGAAGAACTGGAACAGTCAGGTAAGTTCATGAAATCAATATAGAAAAATGTGAATATTGTGTAAAAGTAGGTTTTCTTCAAACTTTCATATATTTCTTGAAATGTAATCAATCAAATTCGAGATACATTGCACAGTGAATTATTCCAAGCCTTTTTTTGTTCATTTATTTATTTATTAATTTATTTATGTATGGCATACAGCTCATGAATATCATTTCAAAATATTACAATATTACACAAGACCACTCAAAACATGGATTTATAATAGAGAAATGTCAACCTTCTGAAGTAAAAGTTGCTTGAAGTACAGTTGGAAGTTTCCGCAGTCAGTTATGATTAGGGGTGCTATGGCATCTACAATGATTTTTTTCTTTTTTTTTCTTCTTTTTTTTCTTTGAGGAATCCAGGGCAGGAATTTCATGGAGGCCATGAAGGCCATGGCCGCCGTTGCCCCAGTTTGGCCTTGTGCCCTTCCAAAAAATGCCATGCCCTGAGGCCACAGTGGCCTTAATGCCCCAAATGACTGTACCCCTTGTCAGTATGTAAACACCAGTGTCTCTTTCTTGTCATGTAAACACCAGTGTCTTTTGTTGAGTCCCCATTTTTAGGATAAGACTAAACTTCATGTCATATCACATCAAATACCACATTTCGGAAATGCCATATGTAGTCCCAACATGTTAATCGTCACATGTAAAATGTCATAATCGTGACAGCCCTAAATAATACTCATGTTCTCCTCACCTTGCTGTGTGTTCCTCAGAGTGTTTGGCGGTAGAGAGGTTCTGTCCAGCATCGCCAGACCTCGCTCGCTCAGACCTCCTCCTCCGACTCCATGCTTCAGACATTATTCTGTTTGTCAGCACATCTTTATTCCCACTGATGGAATGAAATGACATGTCACTATAGCCTAGTAAATACAGTCATGGAACAGGAAATAGGATCCTAAAAAATAAAACAGCGTAGTTGTAGCAGAACAGTGTAGTCCATAACACTTTATTTATGGGTTGGGTCTGTAATGCATTTATAATCAGTGGTGAAAAAACAGCACGCTTAATACTTCATAAAACAGTATTATTATGCATAATTATAAAACATTCATATAAGTTATAATGCATTAAAATGCTATTATAATGCATTATAGGCAGAACCTATATAGTGTAAACCGTGTTATAAGTTGTTATGTATTTAGAACTAATATTATGCAGCCTTTTAGGTGCATTTTAATGCATTATAAATGCAAGTAATGCATTATAGACGAGGAAAGTGTTACCATGAACTATTTAACAACAGATGAACTTGCATTCCAGACAGTTGACGTACCTGTAATGACTATTAGAGTGCTGCTAATTTCATTTGTAGCCTAATAACCCCCGTCAAAGTATTTAGTTGTTGTCAGTTAATTCCATGTTACAGCCTTCATGCTCAGTAAGATATCTCAACAATTGTTATTTTCATGTAATTATTGTATTATAATAACGTGGTACTGCCAGTGCAGTTCAGTGATTGACTGTACAATCAACAACAGGTGGTTGGTATCAGGGGAAGCTGCTGGTTGCTGGGCTCCCTGTACACTTGTTGCCAGGTGTTACACCCACGTTAGTGACCTACCGAATACCGAGGAGACAGTGTAGTGCTCGTGTCGTGTTTGTTTGAGGTTGTTTGTTTGGTCGAACAAAATGTGTTATGTGCTCTTTATTTACACTATACAGCATCGCCAGGCAGTCTGGCATTATGTACTACATGTACATGGGGACTTTGTAGCAACGAATAAATAGGCTAATAATTAATAACCAGAGCAGGTTTTAATAATATTGAATTTAAGTTGGTGATAGTCGTTGGGATGGCATGATAAAAATAAAATCTCTCGAGGAAGTGTAGTATTTCTGCATTTTAATAGAATTAATCTAAATATATTAATGTGGTGGAAGAGAAATAACTCCGCCAGTCACATAATTCGATAGGTCACCACTTTCCCCAAAACACCAAACCCATCTATGAAGTAGGCTAAACCAAAACAGAGATGCAGCGGATACAAAAACAAAACACAACGTTTGTCTCGTAATAGTTAGTTCAAAACAGCAGCTTGTTCAACTCATAGAGTTATAATAAGAAGGTTCAACTCTACACGTGTGTGAGGACATTGTGACGCAACAGTTTAAGGAATGTTGTAGAAGAAAACACTTTTAAACACTCACAGAGAAACATCAACTCACGAGCCGTTTGAATGTGACGCCATCTTTAGCGTCCTCGGAGACGCTGAGGTGGGACGTTCGCGAACGAATCGAGTCTTTTGAACGGCTCTTTGAAATGAACGATGGGATCCGGTTCACAGTAGGGAGCCGTTCCTTTCTAATGAACAGTGGTGGGAAAAGTACACAATTTCTTTACTCGACTTTACTTTACTTTAAGTAGAAATATCAATAATGCAATCAATGTGGAAATACTCTGCCACAAGTAGACGTTTGGAATGTTAATGTAAAAGTAAAAAATGATTGGTATCAAAATGTGCTTAAAGGCCTACCAACAGTAGAAAGTACTCATTAAACAGGTTTTCCAATGAAAAAATGTAGAAAAAATAATTTCAAAATAGCAGATCTACAAGTCGCGTTGCGACGCATTGTGAGCTTGTACAATACAATAACAGCATCCATCGGAGTGAGGCAAGGATCCCCTACATCCTGCTTCCTGTTTGTGATGTTTGTCGACATGCTCATCAGAAAGATTAAACAACAGTGTGAGGACGATGGTTTCCTAAAATGGCTCCACGGTCTTAATGCTGATGGATGACACTGTTATCCTGGCAACATCAAAAGAAAGGCTGACTGAAAAACTGAAACATCTGGAGGAATATTGTGATGAATATGGCATGCTTGTTAATGAGAGTAAAACAAAATTCATGGCTATATTGGGATCTGATGAAGACAGGCAACCTATTCAGCTTGCTTTGTTTACAGTGAGGCACTGTGACAGTTATACGTACATATCTTGGAGCCATCTTCACCGCTGATGGAAATGCCCGAAACGCACTTGCCCTACATGTAAAAGAGAAGACAAAGCACTTAAACAAACTGATAATCTTCCTGTCCACAAACTATGATGCCCCATTTTCTGTAAAACGTAAGGTTTTTGAGGCTGCCTTTTCATCAGCTATTTTGTATGGGTGTGAGGCTTGGTTACAAATTCCCTTAAAGTCTGTTGAAACTCTCTACATGACTGGAGTGAAATCCCTACTTGGGGTGAGGGTTACTACACCTAACTTAACCTGCTTGTTGGAAGCAGGGCTGCCTTCATTGCAAGCTTTAGTGAGAGAAAAGCAGGCCAGGTTCTTCAACAAGATACAGCAGCGTAATGGCATGCTTGATGACCCCTTGTGGTAGGCTATGTTCTTCAACTGCTAAAGAAGGAGAACCAAGTCATGTATTCTCATATATCTGAGATAATGGAGAAACAAGATCATATTGAGAGTGACCGAAGGGACATGATTCATAAACTGCAATCCAAGGAGGGAACAAGATATAGGACATACCAAGCCATCAACCCAGATTTATCTGTCCATCCACTCTACACAAGCACCAGCAGTACACCTTACATTGAGGACTATTTGAGGATAACCTTTACACGGTTTCGGTTGTCCTCTCATAGACTGCGTGTGGAGATGGGAAGGTGGAGTTGCATACCACCTGAGCAGCGTACATGTCAATGTGAGACTGGTATACAAAATGAAGAGCATATACTGGTGTGTCCCCTCACACAGGACATCAGAAGGAAGTATGGACTTGAGTTTGATGATCTGAGCTCACTCTTTGCGGCAACTAACAGAGAAACTTTGCTTATGCTGCATGCCTGCCTGTCACTTTTGGACAGAGCTGCCAACCCTCACGCAATGAGCGTGAGACTCACGCAAATGACCCTCTTCTCACGCTCTCACGCCACACATCGTATTTCTCACACCGTCATATCACCAGCCGTCACAAAGTGGAAAACTGCGTCAACTCAAGTGTCACTGAGACATCCACTTCGGCCGCGATTTGAGCAACAAAAATGGCTTAAAATACTGTATCTGATTCTGAAGTAATGATTAGATGCGTCGCTGTGTGTGCGTGAGCGTCTGGTGTGAGGAACGCTGCGTGCACGTTCCCTGCGCACGTCATTCTCTACAGTAAGATCGACAGGCGACAGGATCCTAGTCCTAGGATCTAGGCTACAACATTAATTCTACACGTCCAAAATGCCCATTGCTTACTAGCAGGCAGTTTAAATGAGGAGGGACTTTTGGATGGATGCGTGTGCAAAAAGAACAGATCTTCAAGCAAAAGACGTGTTACTTGCAGCTTAATGTAAATATTTATCCATAATTTTCTCATCTTAATAAAGCCAGATAAAAAGTATCAAACTCCCTGTAAAATGCAACAGAATACAGGAAATAACATCTACTCTTTTAATTTTTTTCTTGGGGAGGACCCCCAGACCCCCCACCAAAATGATCCACAGTGTAAGCTTACCGGAAATTGCAACACTAGATTTTTTTATAATCGAATGAATCTAGGGTTGCAATACCTCCCATAGGCAGCCAATGCATCAAAACAGTTTTTTGCTATCTGATTGTATTAAACGACTTCAAACTCACCAATATTGTGGCTCTATGGAAAGCTTGGAATTTACTCTTTCAATCTGCAAAGTGTTTGTTTCAGAAAAATCCACAGTAGACATGTTATGAGTTACTTTCTATCCAAGAAATTTGGTTCAGGTGATAATTTTTTCTAAGTCCTGGAGTTTGGAAGCACTCGTGGAAAATCCCTCAACTGTCCTGTGACCACCTGGTTCTAAATGTCACATTATGCAGGAGGCAGCGGGACATGGCGTTATAGAAGACAAGCGCTTCCAAAGTTCAACACTTAGAAAATAAACCATGTCTGCTCGGATTTCTTGACAGAAAATACATCATAACAATTATACGGTGGATTTTTCAGAAACAAACACTTTGCAGATAGCAAGAGTAAATTCCAAGCTTTCCATAGAGCCGCAATATTGGTGAGTTTGACGTCATTTAATGCAATCAGATAGCAAAAAACTGTTTTGATGCATTGGCTGCCTATAGGAGGTATTGCAACCCTAGATTCATCCGATTATAAAAAGTATCAAACTCCCTGTAAAATGCAACAGAATACAGGAAATAACATCTACTCTTTTAATTTTTTTCTGGGGGAGGACCCCCAGACCCCCCACCAAAATGATCCACAGTATAAGCTTACCGGAAATTGCAACACTAGATTTTTTTATAATCGAATGAATCTAGGGTTGCAATACCTCCCATAGGCAGCCAATGCATCAAAACAGTTTTTTGCTATCTGATTGTATTAAACGACTTCAAACTCACCAATATTGTGGCTCTATGGAAAGCTTGGAATTTACTCTTTCAATCTGCAAAGTGTTTGTTTCAGAAAAATCCACAGTAGACATGTTATGAGTTACTTTCTATCCAAGAAATTTGGTTCAGGTGATAATTTTTTCTAAGTCCTGGAGTTTGGAAGCGCTCGTGGAAAATCCCTCAACTGTCCTGTGACCACCTGGTTCTAAATGTCACATTATGCAGGAGGCAGCGGGACATGGCGTTATAGAAGACAAGCGCTTCCAAAGTTCAACACTTAGAAAATAAACCATGTCTGCTCGGATTTCTTGACAGAAAATACATCATAACAATTATACGGTGGATTTTTCAGAAACAAACACTTTGCAGATAGCAAGAGTAAATTCCAAGCTTTCCATAGAGCCGCAATATTGGTGAGTTTGACGTCATTTAATGCAATCAGATAGCAAAAAACTGTTTTGATGCATTGGCTGCCTATAGGAGGTATTGCAACCCTAGATTCATCCGATTATAAAAAAATCTAGTGTTGCAATTTGCGGCTAGTATAAGCTATTGTTTCTGCCTCAAAATTTACATATTCATTATTGAGGGTTAGATTTGGAGAATTAAATAACACCCACCCACCCAGTGCAAAATAGCCTACTGTACCTGGTTGGTGTAATAGTGACTCCAAGGGTCGATAGAATTATAATAATAACCTAAATTATTGTAATATTTGTTGAACATATAGGGCAGGCCTATATATATTTTTTTTATATTTCTTTTGAGGCACCAAAGCCCCCCCCCCTCGCAAAAAAAGAAAAATCTCACTCTTAGGTTTTCCTGAAAGTTGGCAGCCCTGCTTTTGGAGCAACAGAAAGTTGCGGTTGTTTGATTCAAGGGATTTTGTGTTTTGTGTTGTTTTTTAATGTATTGTAATTTGTAGCCTACATTTTAAAGTTTTTTATTAATGGGTTTTCGATTATTGTTTGGACCCAATGTTTTATACAATTGTGTCAATAAAGTAAACTAAACTAAACTAGATCGGCTATTTCCAAATGGCAGGTAGGTATGTAGGCCTACCTATATTTGTCAGAAATAAATCTATATAGGGTTGAAGTTATTTGTATAAAAATCTACTGTAGAATGAGCCAACGGCCAACGGTCTTTTGAACGGCACTTTGAAAGGAACGGATCACAGAGATCCGGCTCACTCAAAAAAACATAAATCCCATCCCTACGCTGTAACCTCACGTCACCTGGCGTTGTTTCTATTCTGAATGCGTTCCTGTTCGTTTCTGTTTCACTGGTCTAGAGCCCGCCTACTGTATCCGGTGATTTGGCGGACTGTTTCCGTATCCGTTCCAGAGCAGACCGGATCTTCAATCTGTAAAGCAAATTGACCCTTCTGCAGTGAGCGACCTGGCGTTTGCCAACGGGTTTGAGGCAGGGGTATAGTTCCGCCGATTTAAAATGACTCCAATACGGAACTAAAACTTCCTATGATTGGCCGCTAGTTGCGCTGTTCCCCCCCGGCCGATGGCAAAAAGAATTGTTCTCCATTGGACCCCATTCATTTTCCCCTTTCGTATTCTAACCTTAATTAACATTTTCATAAATACTTTATGGTTCCAATCGCTAGTTAAAAATTGCCTTTCAATCACGATTAGGCCTATGCGTTTTGTGAATATAAGGGGGGGGCAACTAAACTAATACCAGCCGATTGTGTTCTTCTTCGTGTGCTGTATTTCGGGAGGCTCCGACCACATTCTCCCATGTATCTCTGTGGTTGCACGTGACCGTTGGCAGCCAATAGCATCCTCTGGTGCTTTTAAAATCTATGATGGCAACACCCATGCCAAGGACCCATATTGTGTAATTTGCGCTGCATAGGAACCAATGGCTTTGCTTTGTCCATCTTTTATACAGTCTATGGTTTGAGGCCTTAAGCTCGAATAGATCAACACAGAGCTAGAAAGGAACGCCCATAAACGTCACATCCGGTTTTGGCGTGGGGGGGAAAACCCAAGCCCCCAGAACCCTGGGGGAGCAGTGTGTTCTAGCCTAGGGAGAGTGGCGTCATGCTTTGAACTCGCCGCAGACCGGAAGTGCCGTCTCATGGATCCGTTCTCATTACTAGCGAGCCTCTGCTCCTCTCCTGCCCCGTCCGCCCCCATTCTAGCAGAGGTATTTTCACTCGCTGGTAAGACTAAATCACGTCTTTTTCACCATGTTAACGCATTCACGGGCCTCTCCAAGGTAGATAACATTATTAAAAGGGTGAAAAAGACGTGATTTAGTCTGCTTACCAGCGAGTGAAAATGCCTCGGTTATAATGGGGGCGGACGGGCTGAAGAGCAGCATAGGCTAGCTAGGAATGAGAACAGGCTCCATGTGTGCGCATGCGTAAGCTTCCCACCATAGAGTAAATAGGCTTTCCACGCTTACTATGGGAGTCGACGTAAGTGACGTAACTCTCTCTATCAATGGGTCTGTGGGGGAGCGCTGAAGCAAAATGGACATGGTGGCCGTTTGAAGTACTGCAGTTGGGGCTTCTAATCATGAACGCGCACTAGGCTTCTTTGTATTGACGCACGTTCATACCGGAAGTGCTCGTTCATGAATTAGAGCCCCAGCGCGTCCATGAACACAAACTATGACGCAAAATGCGTCACAGAAGCAAAATAGAAGCCCCACTACATCACATTTCAGAGGCTTCTAAACCAAGATATATTATTAACAAGGTAGGGGATCTGGGTCGCCGACATGGCCGGGAATCCGCCATTGATGCTCATGGGAGCCAAAACTGGAACCGGAAGTTGTGTGAACTGCATTGGAGTCCATGGCAGAAGGATGACAGCCAGCTGTGGACCATGCTTGTGAATAAATTATTTCTGAACGTTTGTCTCCTTTGTCAGTTAATCGGTCCAGGAATATAAAAAAAATGCATATCACAGGTTGTTTTCCAATCAATTTTATTTTATTTTTTTATGCGCACACTGTATAATTTTATTGAGGCATCTAAACAGCGTCATCCTCCGTCATGTTTCGTTTCTGGTAGTGTTGCCAGGTTCTGAGAAACCAGGCATAAAATAACCAACTAGGGCCAGGCAGGTACTAGGCTTTTAAGAGCACTTACTGCTGTATTGAAAATAACCATCAACAAGCTATAGAACTACTAAGATTTTGATAACTTGTCAAATGCGACATTCTGCATAATGAGCACTTTCTACTTGGTACTTTAATTATATTTTAATATCATTCATTTTTAATTCCTGAGTTTAACTTGTGAGATTATTTCTAAATTGCTGTATTGATTGATTACTTACAGTTTGCAGAGAGGTACAGAGAAGTAGGCTACAGTACAGTACAAGTTCTGCTAAAATTATTTTTCCAAAAAACGGCCACCATTTTCATAAAAGTATGGCTTGTTTCAATGGGGTGCTTTGTACTCAATTGAACGAAACATTGATAATATTGATGATACTTTTACTCAAGTAAAAAACACGTTGTTACCACCACCACCACTTAGAACCACTGGTTAAAACAATAAAAAGCCCATTCCCTTGTTACTGATGATATCCTATGCAAAGTAGCCTACTGTGCTCCATCGGCCTGGAAAACTGTACGTTTTCCAGGCTTCTAATACATTCTTCAATCAATAAAAAATAAATAAATAAGCAACTTGTTCACTTTAGAACAGGGGTCTTCAATCAGGCCAGGGACCTTCAAAATGATGCAGAGATGGAGCAGATCCCCTTAATTACCACCTCGTAGAGGCTACAACATTTGTAGGCTATATTCATGTATAAAATTGTGTTTCATCATATTCATACTCTTATTTTAAACATGAATACATGCAAACCAGGGGAAACCAGCCCCATAATACAGAGCCCTAAGCTCAGGCTAGGGGAGGTCATAGAGGGAGTGTATTACCCTGTCCAGGTATTACAGCCAATGGGATCCTGGAGATGGACTCACCTGCAGCCAGTCAGGCAATCAAGGAACGCCTATAAATAACCGGCTCCCAAGACGCTCGGTGAGTCAGTTTGGAGGAGTGTGAAAGCTGAGAACATCACGCTATCCAAGGAGGTTAGTGGGAAGGACTTCTTACAAGTGTGTACAAGATTGACTGAAGACACTTGGAATCACCGTGGATGTCCCTATGCTATTGTGGCTCACCTGGTTTCTCTCTCTCCTTCCCCTAGGCCAACTGAACTCCAACCCCATGGGGAAAGCAGAGCTTCCCCCATATGAACCAGACAGTCACTTCTCTCTCTCTGCTTGCCCACAGGCCAGCAGAGCCCCCACCTGTGAGTGTTAAAGGACCACACCCCGACAAGAGGACCCCTAAGTTGAAGTTTCTCCCCGATGCCCCATGCCCACCGTTTTTGAATAAAAGGACAATTTATGTTAATTTACATGCAAACCGACTCTGAGCCTCTTATTTTATTGTGAATCTTGCCTGTATTCCCCTGGGTTGCCACAATAGGCATACCTTATTAACTGAGAACCATGTCAATAATACTATCAATGTTTTATTTTTAACATAAATGTGGAAAATGTTTTAAAAGATATTTGAAAATAAATGGACATTTGGGGGAAAAAGAGTAAAAGAAATGTATTTATTTATTCATGTTCATCAATCAAGCAATAATTTCGCGGACCCCCTGCAGTACCTCCGCGGACCCCCTGTGGACCCCCCCCCCCCCCACACACACACACACACACACACACACCCAAGACGCCACCTGCAACAACCAATATTTACAAGCAACTTCACAGACATTAAGCCCAAAGTCGCTTATAATAAGCGAACATGGCAACACAAAATCCCTGGCACGTTCAGAACGTACTTCGTTCACGTTCAGAACGTAATCCCTGCCGTACACATGGAGGGTGGATAAAGTCAGAGGCATGAAGACTTGTACTTGAGAAAAGCCTGCATTTGCACAATGCACAACTATAATTTCTCACTACAGTGCTCAAAATAAACTATGCTAAAAAAATCTTGAAACTGACTTAATTGTACTGTGCTTAATAAAGGGAAAACTTTGTAACTTTGAGAGAAAAACGTACTGAGAAAGCTATTAATTTGTCACTACTGTGCTCAAAATAAAAACTCTTACTGATTATCAGTTAAATTGTTATGGTTTATGGCTTTGGGCCTATTATGCTGCCTGCGTGTATTATTGTAATGGATCAGTAGGTAGTAGGTACTTTGCACTTGAGCGAGCAGCACTAACGTTCATGGGCACTTTCATACTTAAGATTATCGAGAGGAGGCGGGTCTTAACTCAATCCTGGTGGGTTTAGGAATCACGCACTTTGTACTCTTTAGATACCTCTATAAAATTGCACAGTGTGCACATTGAAAAGTAACATACTGTAGCAGAAAAAAATAGTTTTATATGATGTCTTTTATTTTCCAGAAGTGATTATTTGACAAAGGTTTAAGACAATCAGAATAATTGTTTGTTGGTGGTTTGTTCATGAGCTTCTCCACGGACTTCCATGGAATCAATGCAGGCCAACCAAACTTCCGGCTGCAGGGCTGGCTCCCATGGTGAGAACATAGACCATATAATTAACCTCGCCTCACCAGGCTTTCCTGAGAGAAAGCCTGGTATTCGTTTACTAAACAGGTCGTCTGATCCGGTCTAGACCGGATGATATCTTACGTCATTTTGTATTCAAAACGGACTACACTTTGGCCGGAACTACCGACCGGAATCAGTTTTATCCCAGTTAGCGCATGCGCAAAACCAGGTTAAAACTGATTCCGGTCGGTAGTTCCGGCCAAATTGTAGTCCGTTTTGAATACAAAATGACGTGGGACGTCATCCGCTCCCGACCGGATCAAAAGCCCGAAATTGGAAGCGATCCCAGGCTAATATATAATAGAGAGCGGACCAGCCCCGCCCCCAGCTATCATTTCAATGCAAATGCTCAGTGGCGTTTTGAAGCATGCGGAAGTAGCTGAATTCCAGTGCATTGTGGGTGAATAGATCAAGCCCTCACGACGCCCCCCCCCCCCCCCCCCCCCCCCCCGCTCACCTGGTTCCACTATGGCGACCTCAGCGACATCGACAGCCCAGATGAGAAGGAGGAAACGCTGGGAGCCAGCGACGGTGGAGACACCCTCCCCCACGCTGCAGTCTCGACGCGCCGGATGGCTAGCTCCCCCCTCCCCAGCAGTTTCCACGGCTCGATCGCAGTAGGGTCTGCTTCCCGAGCCCTTCCACCCACCCAGTCTGTGGCCCCCGGAGGGTCGAGGGCCCAGACTTCGACGACTTCGACGTCAACCTGGATTTACTGGAGGCAGAGCCCTCCCCCGAGGCTGTCGCCCAGGACTCCGCGGCCCCAGATGCCTGGTCTCTGTTCGAGTCAGCGGCTCGTCGCCTCAGACTGGACATGCTGCTAAACCATCGCCACGAGGCTCCTGTGCGTCTCCTCCTGGAGATGGAGGGCCTCTCCCGGCGCTCCAGGAATCCTGGCAGGGTCATCAGGACCCAATAAGGCTCCCCTTCAACACGGAGTTCAGCGGGGGATGGGAGCTGGGGGTCACCCTATGCCCCCCCCCCTCGGCCACACCCTCGCCTCGACCCTCCAGCTGAAGTTCGAGAGAGAACATATAATCAGGAGATGAGGAGGGGAGACAGACCCCCCTGCGTCCTCACTCAAGGGCAGTGTCCCCAGTTCGAGGACAGCTTCCAGTGCCGTATGGCGAAGAAGAGCAGGGAAGCTTATAGAGCTGCCGGCCACGTTGTCAGGGACATTAACACGGCGGCTCTCCTGACGTCCTCGGTCAAGGGCATCTTCGACGAGATGTCCCAGGGCCTTTCGGAGGGAACCTCGTCGGACGACCTGATGGACTTGTTTTTGTCCCGCTCAACGGAGATCTCCGCCTCTCTCGACCTGGTGAGGGACCTCCACCTCCATGCTATCTCCTGGGCTGGCCGAGTCATGGACCATGCCATGCAGCAGGAGACCACCAGCTGGCTACACGCCTTCAGGATGGACAAGGGATCTGCGGAGAGAAAAGCCCTGCAAGGACTCCCCAGCTCCCCGGTGAAGCTCATGGCACGAGGAATCGACATCCTCAACCTGCCCAGCCCTGCAGTAAGAGGCCTAGGAGCCTGTGGATGCAGCCCCCCCCCCCCCCCCCCCCCCCCCTCCTTCTCCCCCTGCCGGCTCGCTTCCCACCTCCAGCCCCGAGGGGGAACTCTGAGAGCCCCAGGCCCTCCAGGCCCAGGTCGGGCTCCAGGCCTGACGCCCGCCCCCGCAAGTAGAACACTGACTTCCCCACCGTGGGACATTTTCCTTTGTTTAATGTCTAAATGCTGCCTTTACTGTTGCTGAGTGTATCGTCACCTAATGCCAGTTAAAAAAAATTGTTTTGGTAAACTTGTGTGTTTCCTTTGATTTTCACCATGCATGCAAAGAAGGTTTTAAAATGCAATGCGTTGTAGTGTTACCACCCACTCTGCTAAATCTGCCCACACACAGTTCACACATCCCTCCACTAGAGGGTAGCCTAGACCATTTTCTGTATCCACAGTATGCTCCAAGGCTATCACAACACCTCCTTCCAAGGTTACTAGTCCCAGCTAAGGTTAAAACCTATGAGCCCCCTCTGGACTTTGTCAGCTCAGCTAAAGTTAATGCGCTTCCCTGGTGGGTTCGGGGTTGCTTTTCCTAGGCCCGTGGCGGGCAAGGTAAGACAATAAACAGGGTTTACGATGCAGTGCTGTTCACAGCGTGTCACGTGACCCCGGCGCCATTTTTGGAGAGACAGCCGCTGATACGAACGACCTACGGCCTGGTCGCGACCTAGGCCACGACCTGGAGGTCGTAGGTCCCGGTTCTGGAGGTCGTAGTTCGCGGTACATACTTGTTAGGTCGCGGCCGGTCTAGTTTCGCGACCCCCGGCCGTGGTTGCGCCACCTCGGTCGTCCCCGGGCCGTCTTTTTGCAGAATATTCTAGAGCAGCAGCGCTATTCAACCTTTTGAAGCTTGTGATTGGCTGAACCGGAGGTAGGAAGCGCTCCATTGTAGTCACTTGGACCGCGCGAGGTGCACCAAAACCTATCCTTAACCCTAACCCCAACTCTAACTCTAACCCTAACCTTAACCCTAACCCCAACCCTAACCCTAACCCTAACCCTAACCCTAACCCTAACCCTAACCCTAACCTGCCGACACTGAGTAGCTAACCTGCCGACGCTGTTGAAAACGAGCGCTCCTTCCCTTAGCAAGCGTAGAGTTTCTAAACTCGCGTCCCTTCCCTTAGCAAGCGTAGAGTTTCGATCGCGGCGCTCCTTCCCTTAGCAAGCGTAGAGTTTCTAAACTCGCGTCCCTTCCCTTAGCAAGCGTAGAGTTTCGATCGCGGACTTCCCAGGTCGCTGAATTACGACCGAGATCGCGCAAAACCTCCAGAACCGGGACCTACGACCTCCAAGTCGTGGCCTAAGTCGCGACCAGGCCGTAGGTCGTTTGTATCAGCGGCTCTTGCTGCATTTTTGTCCCACGGTTTTGTCCCACGGTGCAACTAAGCTCGCTTGTTGAGCGAGCATCACGTTGGATGTTGTCATTCCCAACTGTTTGCTGTTTGCGCTAATTTTAGGACTTTGGAATTTTTTCCATGGTTAGTCCTACTGTCTTCCTAGTATTTAGGACTACAGGAATTGTTTCCTTGGCTAGTTCTACTGTCTTCCTATGTGTTGTTTCAGCGGAGGGCTAGACTATCTAGTCTCGGCTTTGGAGGAAGAGTCACGCTCCCTTCTTCAGACGGACGCCTTGAGAGGCTCCACTCAGGGAATTCCTTCTGGATTTTACTCCAGCTATTTCCTGGTGTCAGACAGAAGGAGGGGGGGGGGGGAGGCCTGAACCTATCTGGGACACTCTGGGCTGAGCCAGTCTCTCAGGATCCCTGCGTTCAGGATGTTAACCCCTGCCGACTGGCTACGTCCGGTCAGGGTGGACGACTGGTTCTGCCCCCCAGATCTGCAGGATGCGTGCACACACGTCACAATTTTTTTCTCCGCCGCCTTTCCCTAGGCTGCTTGCAGGGGAAGGTGTCTGTGCACATTTTTTCCCCTTCGGTCTATCCTTTAGCCCTCAGGTCCCCCTCTTGATCACCTTTATGGCTGTCAACCCAGTGGGGCAGAAGAACCTTGGGATAGTAGCTTCCTGGACAGCCGGCTCCCTTGCAGGCTCCAGGAAGGGGATGCTATGTCACATCGAGATGATGTTAACGCATCCCCAATTTGTGGAGATCAGCTTAGTCTGAAAGACTGTCCTGCCTCCTTCTCTAGAATTTCTCTTCCCTGGGGACTGATCTCGTCTTCCAGACGATGTTCCCTCTCCTGTTCCAGGACAGGACTTGGGAGTTCCTCTCCTGCGCCGCTGCCTTCCAGCAGGGTCACCTGGCCTTTTTTTATGTGGTTTTGAAGCTCACAGGCTCGACGGCCTCTGCTCTAGACCTGTGGATGGTCAGGTTCCTTGTGGAACCTTCTCAGCGCTGTCTGTCCTTCCTAAACGTCTCCGCCGTTAGGGGGTAGACCTTAGCACAGGTGTCCCTCCCTGCTTGGCGGTCCTGGCTCCTTGGCTGGACCCCGCTTCCTGGACCGGGATGTCCAGAGGAGGGAGGTGGTTTACCGAGGGATGGTTACCACGGAAGCCAGCCTTCGGGCTGAGATGCCTCCTTGGCTGACCGGACGACCAGGGATTTGTGGATCTCTGCTATGCAGAGGTGCCATGTCTTCGGCCTGGGGCTGATGGCGGTGCTGCTGACACTTTAATCAATCAGAATAGAGTGATTGTCAAATGCCTTCTGGAGGTCCATCATGACCATGCCGCTATATTTGCCCAAATCCGCTCTTCTCAAATAGAGAAGGCATGTGTCAGTGGAATGGGATTTTCTGAATCCAGATTGGAACTCATAAATCAGATTTTTCTCATCGAGATATCTTGCAATCTGTTCATAGACAATCTTTTCTATGACTTTGGATATGGAGCTAAGAATGGAAATGGGGCGGTAGTTGCCAGGGTCTAGTTTGCTACCTTTTTTGTGCAGGGGCGTTACTTTTGCTAGTTTGAAGTCCTGGGGGACATGACCCTGTTTGATGGATAGGTTAATACCAGTAAGACTCCCTAATCGGGAGATAAGCGACCGTTGGTCGCTTATCTCCACAAATAGGCCAAAAGTTTGTTTTACCAATTATCAAGACATACGGGCAGTTGACAGTTTGCCATGGTTACTCATTGAAGTTGAATCTCCATATATGGAGATAACCTACGCATCACACTAAGTCTGACCTCACCAGCCCATATTTGGGCATGAGCAACTTATGTCTCCATATATGGAGATATGATGACATCACACAGTCCTCAGCCGATGATGTGGTGTGATGTCATACAATACACAAACGAGCCTTACAGTATAAAGGGGCAATTCTTGCCAGGAAAGAAGCATTTCTTCGACTCAGACCTTATCGCCAGGGTTGGCTTATAGCAGCTGTCGGTAGGACCATATATGGATTCTGTTAGTGTGGATCTCCTAACAGGGCATCATCTGGGATACAATCCCTTTTATGCCCATATATGGAGATCCCTAACAGAATCCCTTTCATGCCCATATATGGAGATCCCAAACAGAATCCCTTTTATGCCCATATATGGAGATCCCTAACTATTATGCCCATATATGGAGATCTCTAACAGCTAACAGAATCCCTTTTATGCCCATATATGGAGATCCTTAACAGAATCCCTTTTATGCCCATATATGGAGATCCCTAACAGAATCCCTTTTATGCCCATATATGGAGATCCCTAACAGAATCCCTTTTATGCCCATATATGGAGATCCCTAACAGAATCCCTTTTATGCCCATATATGGAGATCCCTAACAGAATCCCTTGTATGCCCATATATGGAGATCCCTAACAGAATCCCTTTTATGCCCATATATGGAGATCCCTAACAGAATCCCTTTTATGCCCATATATTATGGAGAAATCCCTGCTCTGAGTATCTGACATCAGTGTGATGTCACCTGTTTATGCCCATATGGAGATCCCTGCTCTGCGTATCTGGTTGCTATGGTAAACAGTTGGTTGCTAGGGTAAAAAAACATGGTTGCTATGGTAAACAGTTGGTTGCTAGGGTAAACAGTTGGTTGCTAAGGTGGTTGCTAACGTACACTAACAGACCAGCAACAACAGACTGTTGCCACAGCAACGTACACAAAGGTTTGTGTACACATGTGGTGTGATGTCATACTGATGCGGAGATATGAGCAGGGCAAAGGTGTGACGTGTGACGTGTGACCGACGGACGGACGGACGGACGGACGGACGGACGGACGGACGGACGGACGGACGGACGGCCGGTGGAGGTTTTCATAGTAAACTGCTCCCTGATGGTCGCAATGATAGAAAAATATTAATATCCAGTCAGGGTGAAGGCAAACATTTATTGAAGATTTCAGCAACAGAGTAACAGCATTCACAAAAGACAGAGCTCTGGCCTCCATGGCCAGCGCTTGGGCCCCGTGGGGCAGAAGCCTCCTGAAGTGTCATATGGGACACCTCTTATACACCAAGGTGCTCTCCCTAGATGGAGATAGAATCTAAACATCTATACTAAGTACCATACAGCATATAATAAGGCTGACTGGTTAAGTTGCAATGACCATGTATAGCATCACTTAGTACAGGTTTTATGCTGACACAGAGGAGAAGACGTAGAAGTCACAGTCCATGGATGTCAGCTGTTGGATTGACAGCTGCAGGCACATCCAAATTAGTACTTTGGCACATAATTTGCTACTATATAAATATTTCTACCACATTAATTATGTGGCATGTGGGTAATGATTGGAGCAATGAGACGGCTGAGCCTCTGAGAAATCTAGCGGGAATTTTATCAAGGCCAGTGGCCTTGTGTTGAGGTAGGGCGCTCAATTTTTTAAACACTTCATCAGTTGTCACCGTGGCGAGTTTAAAATTATCTTTGCTAACCCCTATAGTTTTTTGTACTATTTATTAACAAACACTTCACCATACTGCCCAGATGGGGCGACCAGTCTTTTGACCAGTGCACGGGCTGTGGTGCTAAAGGTTTTGTTAAGATGGGTAGCCACTTCACATTTGTCAGAAATGAAAGCGGCGACCGTTTTGATGTTTATGTCATGGCATATGGTTTTAACTTTGAAGCCTAATTGATTGCTAAGTAACTTACATAGGTCACGTGGTTTGTTGTTTGTATTCGTCAATGTTGTTGTCAATTCAGCCAGCCAGCCAGTCAGCCAGTCAGTCAGTCAGTCAGTCAGTCAGTCAGTCAGTAAGTCAGCCAGCCAGCGAGCCAGCGAGCCAGTCAGTCAGTCAGTCAGTCAGTCAGTCAGTCAGTCAGTCAGTCAGTCAGTCAGTCAGCCAGACAGCCAGGTGGGTGGGTGGTGAAATATTTTGGGTTCATCCCCTAAGTGTAGGATCCTATAGTGAGGTGAGGTGAGGTGAGGTGAGGTGAGGTGAGGTGAGGTGAGGTGAGGTGAGGTGATGATGTGACATGACATGACGTGACGTGACTTGACTTGACTTGAGTTAGAGTTAGACTCTTAATCCTGTGCATTCTTTACTTCATAAATCTGTCATCAGAAACACACCTGTTTCCATTGTTCGTTGACAAGCCATTCATCATCACACCTATGCTTAAGATTTTCTCATCAACACAGAATAATTAGAATACCTGTTTGTTTTGAAGCTAGCACAACCTGTTCACATGAAACCACAAGTATGAAACTAGCCTAGCGTGAAAACCTGTTGACCTGAATGAAAGCACAAGCATGAAGCTAGCGTGACAAACAAAAGGTTTATCAGGTAGATCTAGATCTGCTCTTGTCCTCTAGTAACCCTGTCCTCTGATAACCATGATGTATATTGACATGGTGTAAAGTAACCAAATACATGTATTCAAGTACTGTATTTAACAAGTTCTGTGAGTTTTTCTTTCTTTTTTACTTTCCAGTTTTCAGTACTTTTACTTCTACTCTGTCTCAGGGGCAAACATTGAACTTTTACTCCACTATTTGAAAACTTTTGTTTGGAGATTTTACTTTGTAGATTTTTATTATTATTACAAAACATACATTAACCACTTCGGCCCTTTTTCGTCAGTCAAATAGAGAAGGCATGTGTGTGTGCAGTGGAATGGGATTTTCTGAATCCAGATTGGAACTCATAAATCAGATTTTTCTCATCGAGATATCTTGCAATCTGTTCATAGACTATTTTTTCCATGACTTTGGATATGGACCTAAGGATGGAAATGGGGCGGTAGTTGCCAGGGTCTTGTTTGCTACCTTTTTTGTGTAGGGGCGTTACTTTTGCTAGTTTGAAGTGACCCTGTTTGATGGATAGGTTAATTATGTGGGTAATGATTGGAGCAATGAGACGGCTGAGTCTCTGAGAAATCTAGCGGGAATTTTATCAAGGCCAGTGGCCTTGTGTTGAGGTAGGGCGCTCAATTTTTTAAACACTTCATCAGTTGTCACCGTGGAAGTGTTTAAAATTATCTTTGCTAACCCCTAGTTTTTTGTACTATTTATTAACAACCACTTCACCATACTGCCCAGATGGGGCGACCATTCTTTTGACCAGTGCACAGGCTGTGGTGCTTAAGGTTTTGTTAAGATGGGTAGCCACTTCACATTTGTCAGAAATGAAAGCGGCGACCGTTTTGATGTTTATGTCGTGGCATATGGTTTGGGTGGGTGGCGAAATATTTTGGATTCATCCCCTAAGTGTAGGATCCTATAGTGAGGTGAGGTGAGGTGAGGTGAGGTGAGGTGAGGTGAGGTGAGGTGATGATGTGACATGACGTGACTTGACTTGACTTGAGTTAGAGTTAGACTCTTAATCCTGTGCATTCTTTACTTCATAAATCTGTCATCAGAAACACACCTGTTTCCATTGTTCGTTGACAAGCCATTCATCATCACACCTATGCTTAAGATTTTCTCATCAACACAGAATAATTAGAACACCTGTTTGTTTTGAAGCTAGCACAACCTGTTCACATGAAACCACAAGTATGAAACTAGCCTAGCGTGAAAACCTGTTGACCTGAATGAAAGCACAAGCATGAAGCTAGCGTGACAAACAAAAGGTTTATCAGGTAGATCTAGATCTGCTCTTGTCCTCTAGTAACCCTGTCCTCTGATAACCATGATGTATATTGACATGGTGTAAAGTAACCAAATACATGTATTCAAGTACTGTATTTAACAAGATCTGGGAGGTTTTTTTTTCTTTTCTTTTTTTTTACTTTCAAGTTTTCAGTACTTTTACTCCTACTCTGTCTCAGAGGCAAACATTGTACTTTTACTCCACTATTTGAAAACTTTTGTTTGTAGATTTTACTTTGTAGATTTTAATTATTATTACAAAACATACATTAACCACTTCGGCCCTTTTTTCGCGTTTGATTTGGTCAGTCAAATAGAGAAGGCATGTGTGGGCGGCATAGCTCAGGGGTAGAGAAACTGGTATTAGAGCACGAAGCGTATAAATCCCGAAGGGTTCCCAGTTCGAATCCGGGCTCCCCCTGAGTTAATGTCGAAGGGTCCTTGGGCAAGACTCTGAACCCCTAATTGCTCCCGGTGAGTAGGTTGGTGCCTTGCATGGCTTCCTCTGCCACCGGTGTATGAATGTGTGTGTGAATGGGTGAATGTAATGCACAATCTATGTAAAGCGCTTTGGATTAAAAGCGCTATATAAATGCACCATTTACCATTTGTGTGTGCAGTGGAATGGGATTTTCTGAATCCAGATTGGAACTCATAAATCAGATTTTTCTCATCGAGATATCTTGCAATCTGTTCATAGACAATTTTTTCCTTGACTTTGGATATGGAGCTAAGAATGGAAATGGGGCGGTAGTTGCCAGGGTCTTGTTTGCTACCTTTTTTGTGCAGGGGCGTTACTTTTGCTAGTTTGAAGTGACCCTGTTTGATGGATAGGTTAATTATGTGGGTAATGATTGGAGCAATGAGACGGCTGAGTCTCTGAGAAATCCAGCGCGAATTTTATCAAGGCCAGTGGCCTTGTGTTGAGGTAGGGCGCTCAATTTTTTAAACACTTCATCAGTTGTCACCGTGCCGAGTTTAAAATTATCTTTGCTAACCCCTAGTTTTTTGTACTATTTATTAACAAACACTTCACCATACTGCCCAGATGGGGCGACCAGTCTTTTGACCAGTGCACGGGCTGTGGTGCTAAAGGTTTTGTTAAGATGGGTAGCCACTTCACATTTGTCAGAAATGAAAGCGGCGACCGTTTTGATGTTTATGTCATGGCATATGGTTTTAACTTTGGAGCCTAATTGATTGTTAAGTAACTTACATAGGTCACGTGGTTTGTTTTTGTATTCGTCAATGTTGTCAATTCAGCCAGCCAGTCAGTCAGTCAGCCAGCCAGCCAGTCAGTCAGTCAGTCAGTCAGTCAGTCAGTCAGCCAGTCAGTCAGTCAGTCAGTCAGTCAGTCAGTCAGTCAGTAAGTCAGCCAGCCAGCGAGCCAGTCAGTCAGTCAGTCAGTCAGTCAGTCAGTCAGTCAGTCAGTCAGTCAGTCAGCCAGCCAGTCAGCCAGACAGCCAGGTGGGTGGGTGGCGAAATATTTTGGGTTCATCCCCTAAGTGTAGGATCCTATAGTGAGGTGAGGTGAGGTGAGGTGAGGTGAGGTGAGGTGAGGTGAGGTGATGATGTGACATGACATGACATGACATGACATGACATGACATGACATGACATGACGTGACTTGACGTGAGTTAGACTTTTAATCCTGTGCATTCTTTACTTCATAAATCTGTCATCAGAAACACACCTGTTTCCATTGTTCGTTGACAAGCCATTCATCATCACACCTATGCTTAAGATTTTCTCATCAACACAGAATAATTAGAACACCTGTTTGTTTTGAAGCTAGCACAACCTGTTCACATGAAACCACAAGTATGAAACTAGCCTAGCGTGAAAACCTGTTGACCTGAATGAAAGCACAAGCATGAAGCTAGCGTGACAAACAAAAGGTTTATCAGGTAGATCTAGATCTGCTCTTGTCCTCTAGTAACCCTGTCCTCTGATAACCATGATGTATATTGACATGGTGTAAAGTAACCAAATACATGTATTCAAGTACTGTATTTAACAAGATCTGGGAGTTTTTTTTTTTTTACTTTACTGCAGTATTTCCAATTTTCAGTACTTTTACTTCTACTCTGTCTCAGAGGCAAACATTGTACCTTTACTCCACTATTTGAACCACTTCGGCCCTTTTTATACTTCTAGCAGATCTTAAAACTTTTATACTTTTATTGTTTATACGTTTTACATTCATTCATTTGAAAACTGCCAAATGGGACATTCTGCATGTTGAGTACTTTTACTTTTAGTATTTTAAGTAGCCTATATTCTGATGACAATAGCCCACTGAATTTTTAATAACGGATTTGAGAGGAATCCACTGGGAAGAAAATTAATTCTGTCTCACCATTTGAATTACATATTGTGATGTCACATGACACTTTTAATCCAGAGCGATTTACAATAAGCAGGTAATACATCAATACAATTTTCTCAAAATGCGTTTAAAGGTAGCAGCAACCCCAGGGTGGTTTTGTTCCAGTCTCTAGCCTTCTTTCGTCGCAACAGTTCACAAATCTCGCTGTGTTCGCACATTGTTGTATTTCTACCAGTAGGTATGGGAATTTTTCATCATTGGTCTTGTTTTCAAACTCACTTCGGGTGTGTGTAATCTGTGGGAAGTATGTGTCTCAGATGTTTTAGTATAGTGGGCAGGTGGTTAGAAAGTGTAGATCTGTTTCCACAACAATTTTGGGGAGCGTGTCGCTGTTACTACATGTCATCTTTTTGACACCCGACTCTAGCCCTCACCCTAACCCTAACCTCCGTGGAGTGAGTCGCTAACCCTCCGGTCGAAATGATGGGCATTCGCAAAAGCGAGATTTCCCCCAATTGTGTGGGCAGTGGGTGCATAGTCTGTCTTCCCTTAAGTTGGGAGCAGGGTCTGTCTGTGGCGGTCTTTCTCTATTGCAAGGCTGTGTTCGCTGAGTCTGTACCTAGTCAAGGCTTTCCTACGTTTTGGGTTGTTTACTGTGCTCAGATATTCTGCTAATGTATATTCTCTTTTCAGTGCCAGATAGCATTCCATTTTGCTTTGGTTTTGGTTTGTTGTTTTCCTATAATCTGGTTTGGTCCAAAGTGTTGTGCACAGTCCCTGGGACATCTGACTGAGGGGGCATCCTCATAATTATCCATAATTCTGCCCTGCAAGCATTGTTTGTTGTTTATAGATTTGCAGAGTTCGGCAAGGGGACCCCAGATCTCGCAGCCATAGAGGGAGATGGGTTCTATAACAGAGTCTAGTATCTTTAACCAGATTTGTACCGATTCTTGCAAAACATATTTTTGAACACTGCTCCTACAGATTTTGGCCTAAAATCACTCAAATTGATTGTCAAATCACAACTTCCGTCCCTGATTTCTCACATGCCCCAGCGCCACCATCAGACAGATTTTTGCAAAACACATTTTTCAACACTGCTCCTACAGAATTTGGCCTAAAATCATGCAAATCGGATGGCAAATCACAACCTCTGTCCCTGATTGCTCACATGCCCCTCTTGTAGCGCCACCATCAGACCGTTTTTTGCTAAA
This sequence comes from Nannobrachium achirus, assembly GCF_963921795.1. Classification (NCBI taxonomy): domain Eukaryota; kingdom Metazoa; phylum Chordata; class Actinopteri; order Myctophiformes; family Myctophidae; genus Nannobrachium; species Nannobrachium achirus. The sequence goes on from NC_137813.1 coordinate 65,917,129, forward strand.
CGCATTTTTAAACACTGTTCCTACAGATTTTGGCCTAAAATCACGCAAATTGGATAGCAAATCACAACCTCCGCCCCTGCTTTCTCACATGCCCCACTTCTAGAGCTACTATCAGGCAGATTTTTACAAAACACATTTTTCAACACTACTCCTACAGATTTTGCCCTAAAAACACGCAAAGCGGTACAGTATCTCAAGTCATGTCATCAACATGGATTTCCCATATTACCTCCTGATTGGATACGATTGCCTTCTAAAGTTTGTGTATGCAACCTGGCGGTCACTTATCTCCCAATTAGGGAGTCTTACTGGTAATATGCATGTGCAAAGGTGAACAAGGAAAGGGGGTTGACATATATTCTGTAGTCCATGATTCTGTGTAACCATGTGGTTAATCTGTAATATGACATGTATTACTGTCATTGTTCTAGCAGCTACAGGTGGAGCCAGGGGCCTATGGTGCTAGTCCAATTTCATTCTCAATTAGTTTGATGTCAGCACCTGGCCGCAACACAGCTTCTCCTAGTTCAATTTCATTCTCAATCAGTTTGATGTCAACACCTGGCCGCAACACAGCTTCTCCGAGTCAGGCAATCCAAATGTTTGGCTCTTAAGCACAGAGCTCTGCTTCACTGTGTAAACTGGCTCTCGAAGGGACTCTTCCATCGGGCAGTAAGCAAAACTCCACTATGTTCTCCTCTGTCGCACATTTGCTCTGTAATTTGCCACATTGCTAATGGTGGTTCTATCTGTATACATTGTAGGCAAATTAGGAGCCGCATCTGAATCTTGGAAGAGAAATGGCATGTGTTTATGGAAGCAACGGCATACTGTGAAATACGTGTTTCGAACGTAACCCCTGTTTGTTAAGTTCTGGAAAGAAGCATATTTTGAGTTAAAAGCCCCGGTTTTGGGAAGAACTTTATTTCAGGTTTTAGGGTAACGCCCCCTTGAATAAAACAAGGCTTATTGCGTTTTCACCTTGAGAACTGTTTCCGTGTGCTGGTTTGGGTTCAGACTTCACAATACTTAATGTTTAAAAACTTTATTTGAAGACATTACTACTTGAATTATTTGAAAACATTGTTTTGAAGACTTGAGTGATTTAAAAGACATGCTTACGTTGTTGAAAATGGCAAGGTTGTTAACCTTCTGTTTTGAAGGTTTACAACCTGATGACCAACTCTTCAACAAAGAAGACAACAAATGAAAACGTTGGAAAATAAAGATATTGAGAGTTAAAACCTTGAGGAGTTATTTGGAACAAAAATCTGTGGTAACTTGACATGCATGTGGCTAAATACATTTATTTATTTGGTGTTCATTCATTGAACTGCTGGGTTGAAATAAATTGACTTGTTTGTGGTTGCATTGAAACTTATTGGTTACAAACATAACTTGGGTACTTTGATTTGACTTGACTTTTGGCATTATCCATTTCGTAAATATAAAAAAAAAGTAAAATAAGTCACACCAGTGTGAACGGAGCAGTGGTGCCCATGCATTTCAAGGTTGTGTATGCATGCACTTACTGTACAAGGCTGCTCAACAGTCACCCAGCAGTATTGCAGGCCAGGCTACAGACACGCATAGCTACACACACGGTCACGCTAAAGAGACGGTGTGACCACCACTGAATATTTCTCTGGTAGACAGAATCTACCTGGCACCCCTAAAATTGGCACCTTGTACGCACACACGCGTTCCCCTGTAGCTTGATCTACCTACGTTTATTGTATTATCAAAGCAATAAGAACATAAACAAATTGGTGATACTTGCTAAGCACTGTCAGGTTTACATTAAAAAGGTGGTACTCTCACTATGGTATCTTTCCTCCTGTAAACGTAATGTGCACAAGATATTTTAGAGGTTATTTTACAGGTTCCAGTCAGTGTTTTATGTGTCTTTAACGCCGATGGTCACCGGTTCAAGTCTCACCTCATGCAGACTATTTAAATTGCATATTATAGTGCTCGGAAGAGAACTGCTTCTAGATTTTCTTTGATTTCTCTTCCCACTTTTCCCTTGCTGCTTTTTTGCTTTCCTACTTTTTCTGGCTTGGCCACTTTATTGCTGCTTGCAGCTATATTTATTATTATTATTTTTACCTACTTTTTACTTTACTTTTCCCCCTAAAATGTTTTAATCACTTGTTCAAAAACTTTATAGCGTTCTTTTTTTTTCTTTTTGCTGCGCAGTAATTTGGCGACAGGGCAGTGTAGGCTATTCTATCACCTCACGTAAGCCTTTCCCCACGACAACACGTGGGGATATATACTATCTTTATTATATTTATATAAGATAGGCTTGAGTTGGCTGTCGAATCATCTTTTACGGTGTCACAACGGCGAGGTTTGGTTTGACAGTTGAAGTTCGCCTTGTATTATTCCAAATGGTCCATATCGTTGGCCCCATTCACATTGGGGTGGATTATTATTATTGTTATTTTTACTACTATACCTGTTTTTGTGAGCCTTACCTGTTTTTGTGAGTCTTTGACTTCTTTATTGTTGTCAAAATCATTAATGCGAGACACCTGATGTGTTAGGAAAGGGGCTGATATAGGCAAGCCGCCACAGATGTGGTCTTCAGGTTGGTTTTGTCCGTTATCCCGGGTAATTTGAGTGTTTCTTCCCTTTTTAATTATTTTTATTATGTAATCACGATGTAGCCTACGGCTGAAATAGGCCTACACTGTGCGTCAGAGCGAGCGCACTCCCTTGGTTTGTATTGACCAGAGCAGTTCTGTGCGCACCGAGATTTGATGATCTACACACAGTACACACTTGTTCAAAAACGTTATAGCGTTCATGTTTTCCAAATGTGAGAGGAATGGTGTTAAATATATCTTTCTTTTTTTCTTTTCTTTCTTTTTGCGCAGTCATTTGGTGACAGCCAGGGCAGTGTATTCTATCACCTCACGAAAGCCTTTCCCCACGACAACACGTGGGCATATATAATATCTTTAAAAGGCTTATATTTAGGCTATATAAGATAATAATACATCTTGGAGTTGGCTGTCAAATCATCTTTTCTGCGGTGGATTTGATTAAAAATACTGGTGTTGGAGATGCGGGACACCGTCTCAGCCGTGTCTCTGGCTGCGCATCACGGCATGGCACACTGCAAAAGTTGGGGTACAAACTGCATGCACTATTGTGCAGATGGAAACTAAAAATAGCCTACGTTGTTAAGGACTGTAAAGTGACTGAACTCATATAGGCTACGGCTGCGTTATTATGCCCTTCTTATACACAATGCGTAATGGAGGTAAAAGTTACACCTTGACCAGAGAACCTTGACAACTTCTGACAAGCATGTTTAATGAGATTTAAATGAGCCTGAACTTATAAATGACTATGGGGTCGGATTTATATTTTTATATCATGTATTTTCTCTCAATGGTGTACTTTCTGTAGCACAAAGGCAGTATGAGTCATAGCAGATAGGATGCGACAACAACTGTGCGTTGATGCATGCTGTATGTTGTTGGTGGAAAAAGTATGCAAATGTTTTACTTAAGTAAAAGTATCAATACTGCATTGTAGAAATGGTTAGAAGTAAGATAGGCCTAGTCCAGAATTCAGAATTTACTTGAGTAAAATTACACAGTAGGCCTACACAGTGGCCGTGTGGAGCTGTGTGGACACGGTCGGAGAGAGAGAGAGAGCGAGAGCAGATGACAAAACTTCCACATTGTTATAGGCTATATAGGCAGAAAGGATCACTGCTTTGACAGCCATGCCTTGATACTCTAGCCCAGGGGTTCTCAAACTTTTTGGAGCTGTGTGGAACACAAGCTCCCCTATACGTGGCCGTGTGTGTAGGTATGTGGGTATGTGGGTATGTGGGTGGGTGGGTGGGTCTGTGGGTCTGTATGTAGCCTGTATGTAGTAACCCTGGGTGACCAGAGAGGTGCTGTTGAGTCTAGCCTGCCCTGAGCATCAACTGCAATACACACACACACACACACACACACACACACACACACACACACACACACACACACACACACACACACACACACACACACAGCTCCACTTCGAACAGAGGTTCGATTTTTTAATACCACGGCCCCATAATGAGGGAAATTATTTGGCTTGGGACAGTCACAGACCGACAGAGTTCAAGTTTAACCTCTCTCGTGCTCACAACACGCACACGCGCACAACACGTCGCTTTGATGTCATGTAGATGTAATAGGCAATTTCCTATATTGATCAGATGCACACCTGAAAGCATTCACACTGATGAGCAGTTAATTTGAGCAGTGATGGTATAGGTACTCCCATACTTAAGTAAAAGTACCAATACTGCAATATAAGCTACAGATATGTCACAGACAGACAGACAGACAGACAGACAGACAAAAAGGTAGCCTACATAACTGCACACGTAATGTTACAGTGCACACAGGATTATTTGGTTATCAAAATGCGCGTCATGGTTATGTTCCCAACATAACAGATCTGTTAGCTGTAAACACGGCCAATGGCACAGTGCATTGTGAGCTTGTATCTCTGCTTTATTGGCTAGGCAACGAACACTTACTCGAAGATGCGGATATTAAATGAAAAAGGTTCACTTTTCGAACGGGCAAATATTGGACATAAAGAAGGATGGTGGAATCCTTTCCTGAAACTGGCTAAAAACCTCCATGATTTTCACCTTCAGCAGATTGGCAGCACTGCGGGACTCATTATGCGAACAGACGATAATAATATGGTTTTGGGAGCATAGCCTAATTACAATGCATGTCTCATTAAAAACAATATAGGCTATATTTTATAGCTGAAGGCTGGGAACGTGTCCGTTCGCTTCACACTGGTCGCAACACTTTTTAAGCGTTTCTTGGTTAAAATATATTCATTCTTTCTTTTTTTGGTCGGCAATGTGCGAGCCCATGGCACCTTCCGTGACCCCACGTTGGGTCGGGACCCATAGTTTGAGAACCGCTGCCCCTTTGTCTTTCCGTGGAGGCTGGAGCCTTGTTTCTTTATTCAATCTGCGCAGAAAAAAAAAAAAAACTTTTTCCCCACTCAACCCCGGCCCGAGATCGCTAGGGGCGGTCAATCCAGGATATCTGGCTCGATTGAAAAGGTATCAGATATTTCACTGGCACAGCTGGATATATCGGCCCCGAATTCAAGAAAGAGGATCTCAGTCATTTGAAATGATCGCCGATCAAACCCCGGCCACGAGTTCTGATCTTATACAATATCGGAATTAATCTGGATGGGCCAGAAGCCGTGTGTAGAGCCCGCCTCTATTCAAAAGGCTTTGAAGTGTGATTTACTTAAGTTGGTGCAGAGCAAGAGATCAGGGTGCTAACCTGATTCGAGCCAGACAGGTTGGTTCCAGATGCGAAGGGCGAAGCTCTGCTCAATATGCTGATATTTCTTTGATGAAAATAAAGTGTGTTGACTGCATTACACAAGCTACCTCTTGACTAACAACAACTAAAGAGATTTGGACAAATAAACAACATGCAAAAGGTCAAGGTGCTGCTGTAATCCTTCTTGGGTGGGAGACAGTAACACCAGTTCATCTGCGAACAGTAGACATTTGACTTCTGTGTCTGCTAGAGGGATGCCTGGTGTTGTTGACTGTTCTAGTGTTTTTTTTTGCCAATTCATTGATGTATAATGTTAAAGAGGGTTGGACTCAGGCTGCATCCCTGTCCAACTCCTCTGCTTTGATGCCAGCCAGCCAGACAGCCAGCCAGGCAGCCAGGCAGCCAGCCAGGCAGCCAGCCAGCCAGCCAGGCAGGCAGCCAGCCAGCCAGGCAGCCAGCCAGCCAGCCAGGCAGCCAGGCAGCCAGCCAGCCAGCCAGCCAGCCAGGCAGCCAGCCAGCCAGGCAGCCAGGCAGCCAGCCAGCCAGGCAGCCAGCCAGCCAGCCAGCCAGGCAGCCAGGCAGCCAGGCAGCCAGCCAGCCAGGCAGGCAGCCATTCAGCCAGGCAGCCAGGCAGCCAGCCAGGCAGCCAGCCAGCCAGCCAGCCAGCCAGGCAGGCAGGCAGCCAGCCAGCCAGGCAGCCAGGCAGCCAGCCAGCCAGCCAGCCAGCCAGCCAGGCAGCCAGCCAGCCAGGCAGCCAGGCAGCCAGCCAGCCAGGCAGGCAGGCAGCCAGCCAGCCAGGCAGCCAGCCAGCCAGCCAGCCAGGCAGCCAGCCAGCCAGCCAGCCAGCCAGCCAGCCAGGCAGCCAGCCAGCCAGCCAGCCAGCCAGCCAGGCAGGCAGCCATTCAGCCAGGCAGCCAGGCAGCCAGCCAGGCAGCCAGCCAGCCAGCCAGCCAGCCAGGCAGGCAGGCAGCCAGCCAGGCAGCCAGCCAGGCAGCCAGCCGGCCAGCCAGCCAGCCAGCCAGCCAGCCAGCCAGCCAGCCAGGCAGCCGTGACGTGAGTTAGACTCTTAATCCTGTACATTTTTCTCTAGTGATGAAGCGACAGGTTGATGTGTTTAGACTCTTAGTCCCGTACATTCTTCTCTAGTGATGAACCGTCAAGTTAATGTGTTTAGGAATCCAGTAGAACAACAAGTATGTCTCCGTCTCTCCTCCCCTTATAGAAACCTGATAATTATCTGGTATCGGATCATTTGTGACGTAGTGTGTGTGCTGCTTCATATATGACGCTCCGCCACTCGAACACTCCAACAGACCAGGAGGACTCATCAACATTAACACTACAGACCCAGACGGGGGACTCATCTGGACAGGTAATATATCTATCTACCGGTATCTTTGAATCTATTCCTTCTTGTGCAGGCATTAGCCAATACAGTAAAGGCTTTCTATAAACTTATTATAACCCAATTGTACCAAAGCGCATCAGTTTGGAATTTTACTCTTTGTAATGTGTGGTGTCAAATATGAACAAAATAAAAAGAAAATAAACAAAACATAAAAATAAAACAATTCACAGGAGGCAGGAACTAGGCAGTGATCACCCCATGTGCACATGCCATCTCTTTATAGGGAAGAACAGGGCAAGATTAACCACGTTTTGCTTAAGTTGCCCTGGAAGCAAGAAAAAGTGAGATGGCAGTAAAATCAAAACATCTAGTCATATTTCAGGATGTCTTCTGTCATTTGAAATTATGAGTTAGCATCTATGACAAAGGGCCATACAAATATGATTTATTAAAAAAAAGTGGTCAAAGTAGTGATTGATTATTCTAAACGTTAACAGTTTAAACTTGAACAAAACATTTATTTAACCTACTTATCAGAAATATTTTACGAACACATTTCCCTTTTGCAAATAGTCTTATCTAGGCCTATTTTCTTATGGTTATTTAAACCGTAAAAAAAAAAAAAACGATTAAAACCAATTAAATAAAGTTTGTTATTCAGAATAATATTTGCAATTATAATATAATATTAAAAACTCTTACTGTAAATGAGTGTAAACATTGAGCAGTAAAGATATGAATGGTGATTCATATTAGGATAGTTTCTTCAATTTACCCCAAGGCATTTCGTTCATCTTGCCCCACGGCCACCATTTTGACAAAACCTGGCTAGTTTAATGCTTAAAGGAGGACTTTGCCACTTTTCATCATCATCATCATCATGTATTTACTCACGACCATGATCACATGGTATGGAGCACAGATTATATACATATATATATATATATATATATACATATATACATATTCAACTATCTTCATATAATTAGTCTCGGAAACCCAGGCTTTTTTTGGTGATCGGAAGAAAAAGAAGCCTGGGCAAACCCCCCTATAACTGTGCTGGCTCATGACATTTTAATTATATAAAATACATGTAGCCGTTCAGATATCTTATTTTACAGCAGTATTGTTCATGTGAACTGGTTTGTTTAGGCTTATCCATTATAATGATAAAATCACTATGATTTATCAGTCGTTTTCTACCGCGGATCACTTCCTCATTTACTCAAAGCGGACAGCAGCAGGAGTCATGTACCCCTCCGCGTCATTTTGAGACGTCGGAGGACGTGGCGAGATCCGCCGGTCAACAAATAATGTCCGCGTTGCCTCAGAGTGTCATATAATAGGTCCTCACTAATGTTCATAATAAAATAGCAAAAAGATATTCTACTCGTTCCAAGTCTGTTCATAATAAAATTGCAAAAAAAGGTTCTACTTAGGAGAGCTGTGGGAAGTTCAGAAATCCATCGTCTTGTGACATGTGACATCATCATCATCAATATTTTTGAGGAAAAATAAATATATATATATATATTTAGATTTTTATTATCGCGAGAACAATGGCTTCCACTTTAACATTGCAGGAATAGAAAGCCAACATTTTCTATTAGCTTGGATTCCCCATCAATGATGTAACAAGACGATGGGTTTCTGACCTGCCCACAACCCTCCTCTGAGGAAAAAAAGAAAAAAATCTATGTTATCATGAACATTAGTGAGGACCAATTATATGAAGATAGGTTGAAAAGTGGCGAAGTCCTCCTTTAAGGCTGATCTTTAGCTAAATGATTCACATAGTTGTATACATTGGAATATCACCAACATGCATGATATGTAGGCTAAGTTTAGACATGGGTACATTTGCTTTAAAATAAAAATCATTATACCATAAAAGTAAAACATGCACTTCGAAGCTCCTGGTGTCTTTGGCAGTGTCTTGCAAGTCTCATTCTCTTGGCTGCTATGTTATCGCTCACCCTTAATATTCCAGCATAAAGATTTGTGTTAGTAACATGTGTACTCTTGCTGATGTTGAGCACTACACGTAACATTCTGGTGTAGCACCCTTCTAGAGACATCTGCAGAGTTGGCTTCAGGGTCCAGCATTCACTGCCATATAGGAGAACAAACCCTACCGCATGAGAAATGTCACAGCTTGTCCGCATGGTGACGTGTACACATACACATTTACGGCCACGCCTAGCACTGTCACTGTTGGCAGCCACCGGCACCGTGGCCACAGCCTGTGTTTACAATTACTTCCTCCTCCACCACTCTTACTCGCGCCGCTTCCATTAATAAAAGTATTTTATTACCAGTAAGACTCCCTAATCGGGAGCTAAGCGAAAGTCAGGTTGCATACACAAGCTTTAGAAGGCAATGTTAGGCAATCAGGAGGGAATATGGGAAATTGGACAGATCCATGTTTATGACATGGCTTTAGAGATACTGTGTACAGCTTTGCGTGATTTTAGGGCAACATCTTTGCTAGAATCGGCCTCATGGTGGCGCTAGAAGAGGGCCATGTGAGAAATGAGGGGTGGAGGTTGTTTATTAAAAGAGGATGGGCCATCACATTGAATGCTGCAGGTAGTGGAGGAGTGTGGAAAAAATGGGCGTGCGTGTGAGTTGAGTGACAGTTAAAAACAACGGTAGCTTCAGTGACAGATCGCCACAACACTTCAGAAACAAGCCCAAACAGCAACCCGCAACTAGAGACTTTACAGGGAAACAAAACCAAAGTCGCTCATAATGAGCAGACCAGAGATCGCTGCAGGGCATTGCAGGCTACCGAGGTCTTCATCTGAATGCAATGTTCGTCGCCCGACTTTTAAATGCCAAGTTTTCCAACTAAAGCCAGCTGACTACAACAGACTAGCAGTTTGGAGCTGTTGGATAGTTAGTATGTGTGTTGTGGAGATGCCTAAGAGAGCTAATGTTTTAATTCTACTTACACAGGAAATATCCAAATCCCCCTGGAAGGAGTAGGCCTACACATCAGAGACAGGGGAGACTTTCAACGTCAACTCCCAGACTAAGGAGTCCACAGTGACCAGACCAAACCCAAAGAGCTGAAGCATCTGGAAGGTACAGAGACAATGATTACAATATAACCTTTAATTTAAAGACTGTGGCGTAACCTTAGTGGGTTAGTGATGGGTATTTTTTTATGGCTAATTACCATTGGCATGTAATTAAGACAAGAATTAAACCCAGTTTCTCAAAGATCAAAAGTAATCCACACAAGAAAGACTTAACACGTGTATACCTGTTTTCTATTACTGTATTAAATCAAAGTCAGCATACAAGAATGTCCAGTGGTACAGCATAGTAATTTCTATCAATCAGTTTCTCTCTTTAAAGGAGAAGTTCACTGCCAAAACGATTTCTTTTCTATTGATTACATGAGTTTTCCTAATAGCTAAGCAGATTAATGAGGGAATCGTTCACTTTGTGATACAAGCATGAAACTTGGCACATATACTCTTCATATCCCACTCTTTTCAAAAATAGCGGTGGCCACACACAATTCCAAGATGGCGGCCCCCCAAATCCAAGATATCCGTCCAAAATGTTGTTTTTCCTTTATAACCCAAATTGCATTGATTTTAAGACCCATAAATGTATTACAGTTGAATATAAAGATGAACATTGCAGATGTTTTGATACCAAGTACATGTCTGTATCTATTAGCAGATTAATGGCAAATTTCATAAGAATCGTTCACTTTGATGCAAGCATGAAATTTGACAAATACTCTCTAAGGGCCACTCTTATAGAAAAAGGCGCTGGCCACTCAAAATTCCAAGATGGTGACCATTTTTTTTCTTTTTCTAAAATGGAAGCCACCTTTTCAGAGGAGATCTTGATATAATAAGAATAAGAATCGTTCACTTTGTGATACAAGGATGACATTTGGCACATTTACTCTGTAAGGGCCACTGGCCACTGAATTATTTGTTCCTTTTTTCTAAATGGCAGCCACCTTAGTGGAGCAATCAGTGATTGTGACCGTAGATCGCAGTTAACTATGAAAACGGGCACATCTCGTCCTGACGTGTCTTGTCCATAACGCCTCAATGTCTATAGCTGCTGACATCAGGTATCTCCCTATTATGGGCATAACGGTCATTGTATGGTGTCAGACGTCAGATTACTACTAAATACAGGTTACATGGTAAACTCAAGGTGGCTTCTGCCCCTTGTGATGTGGGTAGAGCTGTGATAGAGCCTGATCATCGCTGCTTGCGGCTTTAATGATTTATTGTGTATGTATATGTTGTCTAGAGATGTCTTTATGATAATGATTTATTGTGTTTACTTTGTCTACAGAGATGTGTTCTCCAGTTCCTCCAGCAGGATGCAGAGACCGGCATGTCTTCTTAAGACGTGAGTGTGTGTGTGTGTGTGTGTGTGTGTGTGTGTGTGTGTGTGTGTGTGTGTGTGTGTGTGTGTGTGTGTGTGTGTGTGTGTGTGTGTGTGTGTGTGTGTGTGTGTGTGTGTGTGTGCGTGCGTGCGTGTGTGCGCACGCACGTGCACGAGTGGTGTGCATGCGTGCGAGTGTGTCTCCATTTCTATATATACAGTATATATATATATATATAGATAGATAGATAGATAGATTTTAATTTCCATAAATGTAATTAAATCTAAATAAATAATGTTCTACTCAAGGGACCCCTAGCGGGTTGGTCCTCAGAGTTACTACAGGGGAGTCCCCTGTATTTTTTTTGAGTGGTGCAAACCGCTCCTATGTCCCGCTTTTTTACCAAAATTATGATGTCACTAATGATGATGACATGAGTTAGCTAGACCAATGAAACACTTCGATTCTGTTGATTTCTCCATGATGTCATAGGCACAGAGGCACCCGATTGGTTCACCCTGATTTAGAACGCGTTTAGGCCGGAGAAAATACGTCATAAAAAACAATGTCATAGACACGGAGGCACCCGATTGGTTCACCCTTTAGGCCTGAGAAAATAAACATGGTGTCCAATCAAATGCTTACTTGATTATGAATTGACCAAACTGAACAGACCAATGAATTTCAATTTCAAAATTGTATTAAATGAATATCACCCATAAGCAGAGAAAATAACCACACATTTAGACAGACTGTGGATAATTTCACAGGTTATAAATGACAGGCAGCTAATACAAGTTTAAAATACAAATGAACAGCCTTTGAAAAAATCTCTTAGGTCTTGCTCTTGGCCTTAAGCTCTAGAAGCAAATAACGTGATTTATTGTTGTGACCTGGTCGCCTAACTGACGATAAGGACCACCAGAGCCTGAGCTGGTCCAAACGTCTTATAAGGTCTCAGTGTATATGCAATATTATTAATATATTCATCTTCTGGCCTCTTCTGGCCTCTCTGGAGGCAAATAAGATCACTTATCATTATGACACTCTTACAACTTACAATCTGTAGCTTGGTCGACTAACTGACGAAAAATGACGATAAAGACCACTTTGCTCCAAGGCTCAACCATGGTCACCTTGTCCTAATGGCTGGTTGGTGTCTTCTGAATCTTCTGTGAGTATTCTGGGTCTCTCCGACATTGAATGGCTTAATAACTATTAATTATCAATCGTATCTATTATATTATATTATTGTCAAGTCAAGTCAAGTCAATTTTATTTATATAGCACATTTAAAAACAACATCAGTTGACCGAAAGTGCTTCCCAAAAACAATAAAAATAGACCATAGTCTATTTACATACTGTAGCAGTGATATAGGCATATAACATAGTAACAAACAAAAAAACAAAGCAAATACAAAATAAGACAACAAAACACCAAAACATGACCTCATACAATATTAAAAGCGCAAGTAAAAAGATGGGTCTTCAATTTAGATTTAAAAATGTCAATGGTGGGGCTGTTCCAGAGAGTGGGTGCAGCGACAGAGAAGGCACAATCACCTTTTGTCACAAGGTTTGTGTAGGGAACTGAGAGGAATTTCTGAGTGGAAGATCTGAGTGGCTTGATGGCAGGGGGATAATTAATGAGGTCGGAGATATAAGATGGGGCAAGCCCATTGAGGGCTTTAAAAACAAATAGTAAGGCTTTAAAATGAATTCTGAATTTAACTGGTAGCCAGTGCAATCTGACCAGTGCAGGTGTGATGTGATCTCGTTTTCTTGCTCCTGTGATGAGTCTAGCTGCGGCATTTTGGACTATTTGTAACCGGGAGATGGTGGACTGAGGCAACCCTAAATAAAGTGAATTGCAGTAATCTAAACGTGAAGTAATGAAAGCGTGGGTTACTGTGATTAGGTCTGTGTGAGTTAGAATGGATTTTAGTTTTGCTATGGTTCTAAGCTGATAAAAACTTCCCTTTACAACACTACTAATTTGCTTATTAAAATTTAGGGCTGGGTCAAAAAATACACCTAAGTTTTTTATGGAGCCACTTGTTTGGCTCCATACTTTGTTTGCAGAGGGCCGAGGGCTTGGGAGAGGCGTGTGGTATGGGTTTTGGGGCCAAAGATTATTACCTCTGTTTTATTTTCATTTAATTGTAAGTAATTTGTTGCCATCCAATTCTTTACGTCTTCCAGGCAGTTTAGCAGGTTATTAGTCTCGCGTGGCCAGACTGTTGCCTCCGCGATTTGGTCAAATGCTCCCGGCATACAGTCTGGCAGACGGAAATAGAAACGGTGAGTGCGAGATAAAGCGGATGTGACGCAACCGCTCCCTTGGTGCAGTAGCAATAACATGTCCTACTGGAAGCGTTATGTCTCCTTTCAACATTTCTGGGGGCTTTATTTTGTCTTTCTCTGGTGTTATTGGTGTCACCTTCATGATGTTTTCAAACGTTTCTTAAACTATACACTCATAACAATAATAGGCAGCTCGAATGACTTTGTCTGAGCTATTGTGTTTCTGTTATGTTTCCAATGGGACTACAGTTCAGTGCAGCAGTGGCTACTTCCGATACTCGCCGTTCGGGAGCTGCTGTTCCAGACTCTATATAGCATTCGGAGATTGTGGAATAGTTGTCTGGCTACGCGAGACTAGCAGGTTATCGACTGAGCTGGTATTGTCAGGTGTGGCTGGGATGTAGAATTGAGTGTCGTCTGCGTAGCAATGATAGGGGATGTTGTATTTTTTGAAAATGGAGCCAAGAGGGAGCACATAAAGAGAGAACAGTGAATGATGTCACACTTATGTCATAGCTTCTGATATAATATTTTGAAGGCTTTTACCAATTAAATTTTATAATCTGAGAGATGACATTATTATGATATCACAATAAATGTTAATATAAATAAACTCAGTCATAAAAGTGTTATCATTATGACATCATATTATTATTATATAATAGGTTAATCTATACAAAATAAGTAAGTATAATATTATTGTACAAGTAACTGTAAATTGTAACCGCTCCTATGCCCCGCTTTCTATTACAAAAATGATGATGACTGACACTAATGATGATAACATGAGTTAGCCAGACCAATGAAACACTTCGATTCTGTTGATCTGTCCATATCATTAATGTAAAAAGATGATATGAACCATAACAAAATACCTATCAATATCCACCGGCTGGTTAATATTGATCTTTTTATCAAATAGATCAACAAAAGAAAACAAAATAGGCAAACAGTGGGATGAAAGATGGTTAGGGTTAGGGTTAAAACGGAGATGGGCGGAGACGGGTCGGAGATTGGAAGTGGGGTTCTTTAGGTGGGGTTCAGACAGCTCCTACGGACAGAAGCTTGCGGCAGTTCACTAATATCGATACAATGGATTCTTCAGTCATAATTATGGCGGCAATTTCTCCAACAGTGCGATTTCAGAATACTCACAGGCAGGGTCGATGAAGTTTCAATATTGAGCTGGGTGCTCGTTTTTGACCCCGCCCCTTTCTGCCTCCCCCCCCCCCCCCCCCATTTGCATTGTTACTTAAGATTTTATTTTCTACTTTCTTTTAATTCATTTAGAAAATACAGCGCTGCAGTAGGCTAGAGAAACAAAGTTTGCCTTGAACGAATCTCAAACACTAAATACCACAGTAATGGAGCCATGTATGAGGACGCACACACATCGACACATGCACAGCTGTAAACCTAGGTGTTAAAGTAGGCTATATATCCATATGAATAGAGGGGGCTTGAGGACGCTCACACATTCACCACTAGAAACCTGTTATGCAAAGTATAGTAGCCACTGATTAAAGTATAGCTTAAGTTATCGCGGATTCGCGGGGTGGGGGGTTATCGTGGCTCTCGCGGGGGGTATGCAGTTTGGCCAGTTTGGGACAAAGTCAAAGCGAACTTGTGAAAACGGCGGAGTGCTAGGAATTTTCGGCGAGAAATCAATGGGGTCTCATAGCTGTACGCTTGAGCTCCCAGGCGTACCCTAGATTTCCGCCTCTGCTCACAGGCCCGGGAGGCAATGGCCTCCCGCTGTGATGATGGTGCGTTCGCACTGCCCTTTGGCCTCTGGTGGTTCCTCTGCACCGCCTGTCGTCCGTCGGGCCTAGAGAATGACAAGGCTTGGCAGCAGGTCACTTGTATTTCAACAATTTACAATCACAATTTCTCCACCTAGATGTTTTTCTTCACAGTGCATTTCCATTACTCACCGACAACCAGAGCATAGCTCTGGTCCTGCGGTTGATTGGCCCATGCACTGGTGGCCCATCGTCTGTTGGTGGTGCCCCTTTCACTCTCCGCCCTCTGTCTTTTTGTCTCCGCTGTGGTGTTGTCATGGATAGCCCTTAGGTGTTGAGTGGCCAGTTGGACAACGTCTCTTGTGCGTCATACACAACTGTAAGCCATTCTGATAGTCTGTTTGTGTTGGGCTTGTGTGGCACAACAGAAGGATTAATGCACACAACACAAACAAACTCAAAACATACAAAGTTTTAAAATCAAAAGTTTCAAAATCTAAATTAAACGTTAAACAAAACTGAAAATCAAAGCATAAGCATACAGTAAAATTCAAAACATACTCCAAACACAAACATACTCCCCACTCTTGACACAAGGTGTGGCATAAAATGATGTTGATGTTTGGGGCTAAATGGATAAAATAATAATAAATAAAAATACATTTTCAAACCACAGATTTACAATCTGTTCACAGTTCTTCAATTATTCTCAAAACTTTCAAAACAAATTAAAAATGACTTAAAATCATAAAATAGTTACATCTTCAGTCAGTGTCAAATGTTTTTTAGTAGGCCAGTAAGACGCCCCAAAGAGGAATCAGCCGTCCTTCTCAGGAATGGGATGACATGACATTGAAGGTTGTTATGGCAACCAGGGAACAGGAAGTTCCAAACAAGGATTGTCTTTTTCAAATGTTTCATGGAACGTCAACAAAATACTTAGTGTACACTGGTCAAAAGATTTCCATCCGATACAGGCAAAACCTCTGTACTGGGAATCCTCCAAAGACAGGAAAAACCTCTGTCTGGATCAAAATAAGTCCACTTCTCCTCCAAAGACAGGAAAAACCTCTGTCTGATTCTGTGGACTTAATGAAATCTTGAGTTAATAATCAACCGTGACCACCGGCGGCTATGTCCAAATTCTTCAAAACCAGGCAAACCCTCTGATTCTGGTAAACAACGTGCAACAAAAAGCGACAAAACAATAGACTAAAAAACAAAACATTAAACAATCAAAACGCAGCTTGGGTCAGAGGTAGCTAGTCTCTAACTTAGCAGGTACAAATCTTTAAGTACTGGACACCTCTGTGATTTACAGTGCAAAAAGGCATGAATAGCCTACACTCAAAACTGAGAAATAGCTTTAGAAAGTTAAGGTGTAGAAAACCACCTCGGAACTTCAAAGACTTAAAAAGAATAACACGACCGATTTAATGGCTGTTTTTAACAGGGCCGCAGATAAAAAGTAATTTGTAAGGCAAACCTGAACGCCGAAACAACGGAATTTGGAACACATTATTTAGGACACAGCATTATCATGGAAACAGCAGATCAACTTAAACAAGTTTTTTTTTTTCTGAGCCTTTGACTTCCTGGGCCATATTAACCTAGCCTGGCAGTGTGTGAGTTGTATTACCTGGGTGGTGCCCGCTTGGCTCTGCTGTCGGCTTGCCCCTTTCCCAATTTGAGTGACATTTATAATAAAACAGTGAGCTCACATGCCATGGTGGGGAGAAAAGAGTCCTGGGGGTCCACCGACAGCAGGTTCAATCGGGTCCCGACAGCAGGTTCAATCGGGTCCTGACTAACACGACAAATATGCCTTAATACATTATAATTGTCCTCTATAACTACAATGTAAAATTAAAAACACCTCAATTATTTTATTTCTTCTAGAAATAGCGAATCTTTCACTCAATAGGGGAAATGCCCGTCGCAAGTTGATGATGTCATAAATGTCAAGTGTGATCTATCCCTATGGAATTTATGGCATGCATGTGAAAATAAAAACAAACTTAATACTTCCTATGGTTAATATGAGCATCAAATCAATATTTCAAATGTGTTTGTGTTTTGTTTTTTTGCACATGCATGCCATAAAAATTACACATGACATTTATGACATCATCAACTTGCGACAGGCCCTACTGAGTGAAAGATTAGCTATTTCTAGAAGAAATAAAATATTTAAGGTGTTTTTAATTTTACACTGTAGTTATAGAAGACAATTATAATGTATTAAGACATATTTGTCGTATTAGTCAGGGATCACTTTAACATAGAAGGTGATAGGCCTGCCCACATTCCCCCCCGAAGTAAATATACCAGCAGGTGTCCGTGCGTCAGTCAGTCAGTCCGTCCGTCAGTGCGTCACACGTGACGTCACACTTTTGCCCTGCTCATATCTCCGCAACCGTTGCCCCGATCCATGCCAGATTTTGCACACACACTCCTTACCTGCCAAACTACAACCTCCAAGGACCCCCGGAGCTCCAGGGACCCCCAGCTCCCTCGGGGACCCCCAAGTGTAAAAAATTAGCACATGTGCAAAAATTACCAAATGACCACCCCAACGGGGCTGCTCACGAGGAATTCCTGGGGACCACCCACTCCTGGTGCTCCAGAACGGATGCAAAAGTGGTGACGCCCCCAGTGGAGGACCCCCTCCACTGCAGCTCACATAAAATGCCGTAACTCGGCCTAGGAGCGTCCGGGAGAGCCGGGGCCGGTACCTATTCGTCCGCCAAGGCAACGCGGAGACCCCACTCCTCATTTCTCACATGGCCCTCTTCTAGCGCCACCTTCAGGCCGATTTTTACAACACATTTTTGCCCACTACTCCTACAGTTTTGGCCCTAAAATCACGCAAATTGCTACACAATATGTCTACACTCATCCCATCAACATGAATCTGTCCCATATAGCGCCACCTTCAGGAGATTTTTAAAAACACATTTTTGGACACTGCTCCTACAGATTTTGCCCTAAAATCACGAAAATCACTACACAGTATGTCTACACTCATGTCATCAACATGGCCAGTAGCGGCTCTTGGTGATTTTGGGTGGTAGGGCTAATGTAACGCCCGGGATTCGAACTCTGGTATCCCGCGTGTGGAAGTCCAATATCTTAACCATTGATCCAAAGGGACTGAGGGAAATACTAGACTTTTGAGGCTATCAGGCTGAGGCAGTGAGCCACTCTGCTACATCAATAAATCCATCACACTATATACTATTACTAGCCATAGTTCACTCTGCAGCAACAGCATCATATTATACTATATGCTAGCCATAGTTCACCCTGCAGCAAAATCACATTCCAGATGCCAAGTTACAGCAATGACACTACTGTACTTTGTTATAGCAAGAGATGCACATGAACAGAAGTGCCCACAACAAACAGGGGTTCCACTGCTCCAGTGAACATTATGTTTGTATGTGCAGATAACTATCATCATTATTGGTGGAGTTGACAATACTCATCATTTTAAGCATAGGAATAACACAATCCTAAATTAAGGGTCACACAAGAACATCATGTACTTTTTAAACAAAATATAAGACCAGAACCAGACAACTAATGAAAAGGTTTGATTATTACAGCTTGAGGTGGACCTTATATTGCCAAAGCATTACATTATGATACAAAATAATCTCTGTCTCCCTTTCCATATAACTGCTTTTAAAGTGCCACAGTGCCACTCTCTCTCTCTCTCTCTCTCTCTCTCTCTCTCTCTCTCTCTCTCTCTCTCTCTCTTCACCGTGCCACGCCACTGACACAAACCGAAGCACCAAAACACACGCACGAATGCGCGCAATACCGACGCGAACCCACGCGGTACAGACACGAATCAAAACAAACAGACACACACACACTGTGTGACACACTAACGCGCGTGCGAGCGGTACCAACGCAAACGCACGCGGTACAGACACGAATCAAAACAAACACACACACACACACACACACACACACAGGCACGCAGTCATGTTGACAACAGCATCTAAAGACAGGCAGCTTAATCCACAGCACATTTCCAATGTTATTAAAGCAGCGACCATTCTTAACTTTGTCAGATAAATGAAATTCACGATACCTTTAGAATGACTGGGTCCACTGTGCACTCTCCTCCAAAAGGCAAGCATTTCACACCAAATGAATGATTTTGTGGTCTTTCCTTTTGTATTTGCACCACCAGTCTCTTGACTTCTATTTTTTCTCCCACGAACATGACAGAAAATCGATTAAAAAGTAAATAATAAGTCCATTTGAATTGTCCCGCGACATTGTATTTCTCTTCCTCAAACACAGACATCAGACATTGGTTAAAAGCCAGTCACATGGTGGAACTGCAGTGGGCACGTCCTACGGGCTGAATGAAATTAGCCCAAACAGGGACTAAATGAAGCAGGCGTGGCATGCCAGCTGTCAATCACCCAGCTCAACGATAATCACACAGTGATGTCACAGAACTGGGCGTGTTCTTTGGGCTGACAGAAACTAGCCCCACAATGTTAAGAATATGAAGCAGGCGTGGCATGTAAGCTCACTAAGCTGTCAATCATTCTTCAATGATAGTCAATGAAAGCTGGCTTGGGCTAAAAGAACTCAGCCCATTTGGACATATTTGGTGTTTTTTTGTAACTTTTTGATGCTGTTACTGCTTTAGGTTCCACCAGCATATAAAAATAATATTTCTTCTAAAAAAAAAAAAAAAAAAAAAACTTTTTATTTTTGATTTTTTAAGGGATATTTCCCTCATAAGATAGGAGGGGCTAAGCCCCTCTAGCCCATATAGAGGAGCCGCCCCTGAACATGGCTCAGGAAGATTTTGGAAAAACAAATTTTTGCCCTATTTGTGGAGATAAGTGACCTACGGTCGCTTATCTCCCGATTAGGGAGTATTACTGGTGATATTAGGCTCAAGAGAATAGTTTATTCCAGTGTGTTTACATCGCAAATCCAAGATGGAGGACATTTAATCCATGAATTAATCGCAGGTTATAGTTTTAATCACAGGTTAAGGGTTTAATCACAGATTTGTTAAGCAATGCTTAAATCTAAGTGGTGCAACGCACCTCGATTTAAAATAAATCCTAGATCAACAAACCCTTGATTAACCCTAAACTAAGATTAATTTAATCTCTCTTGGTGCAATCGGCTCACAGAGTCCTCCGATTGGTTTACCCTGATTTAGAACGCGTTTAGGCCAAAATAATTAGAATGGTGTCATAAACACGGAGGCATAGATACCTCTGATTGGTTGACTTTAGCCAATATCTACCGTTCATGTTATGAATTGACCAAACTGAACAGACCATTAAATTTGAATTTTAAAATTGTATTAGATGAATATCACCCATAAGTGGAGAAAATAACCACACTTTTAGACAGACTGTGGATCATTTCACAGATTATAGATGACAGGCAGCTAATACAAGTTTAAAATACAAATAGACAGCCTTTGAAAAACCTCTTATATTATTTAATATCTTCAATTTAAAAGGGAAAAGCATATAAGATTATTTAAAGAAAAAAACAAGGCTTGAAAAATATATCATACTCCCTAAATTGGTTTGCACTGCTCACTTCGCACGGGTGCGATTTCTTACATTAACCATGTGAACCCTGAAGAGAACTTTGGCCGAAAATAGTAATAAAACATTGTGAGCTTGTAGATCTGGTAGCTTTCAAATATTTTGTATATTATTGTGGGCTCGCTGAAAGGCGAGACCAGTACGTTATAGCAAAACTTTATTGGTCAAGTGTATTCTCCTCAAAAACATTACAGACAGTACAAAGGCAGGGCCCTTAGCCAATGAGGAGCAGCATTCTTGGTGACATCACCACCAACAAGTGCGACCTGATATAAATAACAACATGTGGGCTTGAGACCAGTATGTTATATCAGTATGTTATACCAAAACTTTATAGAAGGTTATGACTGACAGTACAAAGGCAGGGCCCTTAGCCAATGAGGAGCAGCCAACGGGTAGATCTTTGTGCCCATACATGGTGTTTCATGCGAGTCCACACTGTTTCATAGGAACAGTATTTCTATAGTAATATTATTATTATTATTAGCCTATTCATATTTTATAATTTGAAAATGTTTACTACTTAAACCCCACCATCTATATTGTGGAAAACCTTTAGATGAAAACAGCATATCTACAAGCTCACAATGTGATGCAACATGTAGTTCAGAGCCCCGAGGGACTCCGGTTAACCACATGGGGTTTAAGTGATTAAAATGATGTTTTAATGTGTGTAAATGTTGGTGTATATATTATATAATAACATGTCCAGAATAGAGTCATTGGGTAGAAAGTGTTTCATTAGTTGTGATATTTTATCATGTGTTTTTCTCTCAGATTCCTCTCCTCTGTCATTGGACCCAAACACAGTGGGCAGAACCCTCATCCTGTCAAAGGACAACAGGAAGGTGACGGCTGCAGAACAAGAACAAGACCAAGGTTATCCTGACCATCCTGAGAGATTTACCAATGTCCCTAATGTGATGAGTAGAGAGAGTCTTTCTGCACGCACTTACTTCGAAGTAGAATGGAGTGTGGGTGTTTTTATAGGAGTCAGTTATAAAGACATCATCAGGAAGGCGCAGGAGCTATCAGGATTTGGAAACACTGATAAGTCATGGGTGTTAGCATGCGGGGGTCCTGAAGAAGATGCTAGAATCTATATGTTCTGTCACAACGCCAGTCAGACACCAGTGTCAGGACCTGCTACTTCCTCCAGAGGGAGCTACAGGTGGGGGGTCTTTGTAGATCAGCCAGCAGGGGTTCTGAGTTACTACAGTGTTGATGTAAATAGAAACACAATGAGTCTCCTTCACACAGAGAGAACCACCTTCACACGACCTCTCTATGCAGCGATATTTGTTGATGGTACAGCAGAGGTGTGTAAGATCTGGTAAACATGTTTAAACTCTTAAACCCTCTATACTACAGCTGACTGGGGTTCCTCAGGGCTATGTACTTGGTCCGCTCCTTTTTTCCTCCTCTAGGCTAAAACTCTTTGCCAGAAATAGCTGAACTACAAGCTCACGGTAGTGTTGATTTTGACAGCACATTTTGATGTCGTTTTAGTCATAGTCTTTTGAATAAATTTCATTTAGTTTTAGTCATATTTTAGTCATCTGACCTTTTTTAGGTTTAGCCTAGTTTTCGACAAATTTTGTTGACTAAAATGTATTTTTGCAGGCTTTGATGGCGTCGTGAATTTACTGAATTTACACTTAATTGAGTATTGAAAATAGCCGATCTACTAACATTTTAGTCTAGTTTTTACAGTATTTGCTGGCTAAATTGTCAATTTATTTAGTCATAGTTTTAGTCGTAATTGCTTAGTTTTTATTTAGTTTTTTATTTCGTTTTCATCAGAGAAAAAGGAAGTCAACGAACATTCTTCGCCATAGTTTTAGTCGAATCGAGCTTGTAGATCTGCTATTTCTGTCTGATGTTCTCCCCAGCACAAGGACGCTAGGGTTCATGTGGTAACAAACTTTCACCCTGGTGTTCCTAGTTTATACCAATAAAAACAGACACACATAAATAAATAAGCAAATAAACAAACAAACAAACATGAATGAATAAATAAATAACACTTCAAAATAAATGTAGCAGATCTGTAAGCTCACATTGTATTGCATCCTATTAAGCTCATATTCATAAATTAATATAATAGATCTCATCTGCAGTGTGAGCAGATCTGCTATTTTCATCTATTTTTTATCTGTGGAACCAAAATTTTGTTATAAAACAGCACACACACACAAGCGCACACACACACACACACACACACACACACACACACACACGCACACACACACACACGCAAATGGAACAAATAGCTGATCTAAAAGGTCACAGTGTGTCCCTTTGTGACGTGCTGTGGGCTTGCACATAGGCTATTTTTGCTACTTTTGTGTGACACTGAAGTACAACTAATTAACCAACCAATACAACCAATTAACATAAATAAGTATAAATATGGAGACAGATTGCTATTTTCTATGCCAGGGGTCTTCAACAGGGGACCTCAGAGTTACTACAAGGGGTCCTCCAAATCTTTGTGTGATAGGATGTATTTTCCCCCAGCATCTCTATTGTGAGGAGAACATTCAGCAGATATTTTCAGCAAAGAGCTTTGGTATAGAGGAGAAAAAGAGCAGACCAAGCAGAGAGCCACAGGTCAAGTTCACTGAGTATCGAGGGCTTTAAATGTGTGAAAAATACACATGAACATGAATCCAACAGATTGATAGAAAAGATTAATGTGTGAAAATACACATGGACATGAAGCCATGCAGGGCCATGCATGGTCTACTCGTGCACTAGGCACAAGTTGGCACCTCGACAGAGAGCAGTTCTAGTTTAGTTTTTAGTTGTTTTTTTTTCTTTTCATTTGAGTTCTTATTCGATTTTAAAGCAGGGTTTGCTAGTCAGTTTAGTTTAGTCTAGTCTAGTTTAGTTTGATGAAATGTTTGATCTCAGTTAGTCTTTCTATAAGCTACTGATCACCTGATGTGAATTACTAATCAAATCAAATGTGTTTCATTTTGATTATTCTTTTCACATAAATAATTCCTTTCCGTTCAATGTTTCTGAACTTGTTTGCATTTTATGTTTATCTTTACATTTTCAAGTTTTCAGTTTAGCTTTTATTGTTTATTAAAGCGGGTTTTTCTAGTCTAGTCTAGTTTAGTTTGGTTTAGTCTAGTTTATACTTTTTTGTGACCTTTTTGTGAAACTGCTGTATTCTTATTTTGAACCAATTTGTATGATTTCAGATTTTTATCGTAATGTATTGGTGGTCGGGGACGAGATTCAAAAAGCAAAAAAATAATAATAAAATGAATTGAATAAAATATCAGACCTGGCTTGTTTGACATATTTTTTTTCTGTGTGTTGGCAAATGTTGTGCTGATTTTATCTAGTAATAATACTAAACTTTATTTGTATAACACCGTTCATGACATGAAATGCAGTTCAAAGTGCTTTACCGAGCAGAAAATGAAACACAATGCTTAACAGAAAAAGTACACATGATTAACAATACAGCATAAAAGAAAAGTTCAAACTTAAAACAACATTAAAAACATTTAAAACATCAATAAGGACTACCATAAAAACAAAATGTAGGGTTTGGCACGATTGTAATTGATTTATTTTGAAGAATAAAGCATTATTGCGACCGTAAGTGTTAAGACCCTCGGGCCCAAGGACAGGAATGAGTTGGAACTAGATAGATGCAATTCTGGGGAATTGCATGTGTGGTTGCTTAATGCTTATTAATTGTCTAGATAGCCAGGTCATGTGAAGCTTGACCAATCCTCAGCTAATATCACTCCCCCATTGAACTCTGCTATGTGTATCTAAAACTAGACCAGGTCAACCTGGTTGTGCCAGACCCCCTGTCTGTCATCATCATTTATGACATCATGCCTTTTGTAGGCATGTCATCATCATGTCATCATCATATATACCCTTTATATAGAAAACCCGGACAGACCGACATTTGCTTATGTAGGCCTACCCATTTCATGGGTCTGGCAATAATTGAGTCCATTGAGTTCAAAGGTCTGGATTTCTGGACTAGAACTATAATATGTTGCCACTAGGCAACCACACTAATTAGGGTGTGGAGAGAGGACTAGGTTTCATCACAAAAACAACAAACACGCAAGCAGTTGACTAACTGGGAATGAGGAAGTGGAACATAACAAACCAAGGAATACCGCAATATAAAACAACCTAGAAATACTGTTCCTACGCAACAGTGTGGGCTCGTATGGAACACCATGTATGGGCACACAGATCTACGCTTTTGCTGCTCCTCATTGGCTAAGGGCCCTGCCTTTGTACTGTCAGTCATTTTTGCCAGACCCATGAAATGGGTAGGCCTACATAAGCAAATGTCGGTCTGTCCCTTTTCTATATAAAGGGTATATATGATGATGACATGATGATGACATGCCTACAAAAGGCATGATGTCATAAATGATGATGACAGACAGAGGGTCTGGCACAACCAGGTTGACCTGGTCTAGTTTTAGGAGAATAACCTCTGTCTATAATGTTTTGGTGACATGAGAAAGATCAATTCATTCCACAATGGGTGTCTCCGGAAGATCTGTCGCATATTCTGGCCAGAAAAGATCTCCAATGAGGACCTGTACAGAAAAACAAGCTGTTGCAATGTGGTGCTGGAAATAAAACACAGACGGCTCAGATGGCTCGGACATGTCCTCCGAATGGAACCGAACCGCATCCCTAAAGTAGCCCTGAGATGGACCCCACCTGGAAAGAGGAAACAAGGGAGGCCAAAAACAACCTGGCGAAGAACTGTGACCTCGGAACTGAAGATGGCAAACCTAACATGGGGCGAGGCGGAGGCACAACATGCTGCACAGGATAGGACCAGATGGAAGCAGATCGTCACAGCCTTATTATGTTCCACCGGGAACGAAGAGGATTAAGTAAGTAAGATAATGTTTTGGTATAACATACTGGTCTCAAGCCTACGTGTTGGTATTTATATCAGGTCGCACTTATTGGTGGTGATGTCACCAAGAATGCTGCTCCTCATTGGCTAAGGGCCCTGCCTTTGTACTGTCAGAAAGAATTTTGAGGAGAATAAACTTGACATAATAGATTTGGTATAAAATACTGGTCTCGCCTTTCAGCGAGCCTTCAAACCAATAGTCTTTCCTGGCAGCTCTTCTTCTGTTTTTCTTTACTGCAGTGACAACGCACAGCGTATTACTGCCCTCCACAGGTCGGGAGTATAACTCATTTGGCATTATCCTCGAACATTATTTAGGCCAGTGGTTCTCAACCTTTTCTGGCCGCGACCGCATGCATGGAATCATGGCACTGCGTGAGCGTGCATATCATTATATTCCTAAACTAACTCCACAAAAGCTGTGCGAGGTGAAAATGCGACTTTCAAAAACACATTTTAAAACTAGCAGTTGTAGATGTAAAAATTATAAAGATTCCGCAACTTCATGGCATATTTACCGCTTAGTTTTCTACAAAAAAGGTGTCCGAGATTCGTATTGAGGGTCCAATGCTTCTCCCGACCTCTGGGACGCTTTTAGTGGCCATGTCATGCTGTCTCTTCCCTAGAAGCACCGGAGTGATCTGCGGGTGATGTCCGCGGCACTGTGAGTGTGTGTGGTGTGACAGAAAATAACCGTTCTACAACAGTTGTGAGCTTGTAGATCTGCTATTTTCTGTGAGCGCAGACGACGGTCAGTCTGAGCAGCAGGAATACCGTCTATTTACACAGTGGATAGAGCAGCAGCAGGCCTCAACCTGTGGGTCGGGACCCCCAGGGGGTCCCCAAATTATCTTGGGGGGTCCCCAGATGTTTAGCTTATGTGTTAACATTGTTTTCTCACTCAACAGTAAACAGAACAACATACACAAAACAAAACATCTCTCCACATACAAACCCATTGTAACTTCAAAATTCATTTTAACCATGATAGATTCATTAAAAACACCCATTATTTTTTCTGGTGACTCATTTTACCTTCCTAATACGTGAGCAGGCCGTGTTTTTTCGATAACTTTTTTCATTTATTTTTAATAATTAAAATGAAAAAAATGAAATACAAAATAATTATTATTAAAAATAAATGAAAAAAGTTATGGAAAAAACACGGCCTGCTCACATATTAGGAGGATAGTATGAGTCACCAGAAAAAATAATGGGTGTTTTTGATGAATCTATCATGGTTAAAATGAAGTTTGAAGTTACAATGGGTGTGTGTGGGGAGAGGCCCTGGGCCTGGAGGGCCTGGTAACATTTACATCAAATATCTAAATATTCAATCAAGCTAATTAGAAACTGTTCAGGGTATTCATAAAAGCCTGATTAGATGATAAAATTACCAAAAGTTTTTTTGAAAGTGAAATACCCCTTTAAGGACTTTTAAGACCTTTTACTTACTTTTAGTATCACTGGTTGGCTAAATTGTCCAATAATGGAGGCAGAAATTTTGAAAATAGCAGATCTACTGTGAGCATGTAGATCTGCTATTTTCACAATGGAACAGATCGAGTCAAACTAAATGTATTTGCCAACTCCTACAATTCCAAGTGCTTGTCAGGTCCCCTGTTAAAATATGATTATTTTGGAGGTCACGGCCTGAAAAGGTTGAGAACCACTGAAGTAGACAACCGTGAATCAGCTAATGGGAGGGGCGCTGCCATCTCTCTCTCCGACCGACGAGCGGGGAGAGAGGGGCTCGAGGAGAGAGACCCATCGGAGGGACGGAGAACGAGCAACCAGCGGTCATTGGCAGACCTCCGGGGGGATAGCGATTTTTATCATTTCAAGAAACAAGCATTTATAAACTAACAACTTGACATGAACAATGTTGCTAAAACTAAGACATTTGAGGGGTAATATATATTATATAGGCCTATATCTGCTGTCGGGCCGACAATATTAGAGGATGCCCTGGGCTACATCTGTGCAAAATTTGGCGCCTTTGACTAATTAGCATGAAATTACCATGTAATCTCCCTAACGCCCCCGACTATCAGCGGTGTCTTCTCATTCATTCAGCCCAGCCTCGAGTTCATATTGTTGGCAGTGAAGTCAAGGAAACAGCGGTCATTTGGGAGGGAGACACGCAGACTTCCAAATGCTTGCGTGGCCGTGTATTGACGATTTTGACGTCACATATCGGATACTCTCGCTCTGGCTGGAGAGTGGAGGCGCGCACAGCGCGCGAGACACACACACGCACGCACGCACGCACGCACGCACGCACGCACGCACGCACGCACGCAGGTACAGTTTCATGACGGTGCAGTTCACTGGTACAAGGTCAACTAAAAGGAGATCCTAGAAAAGACTACGCTTATTTCCATATAAAAACCTCATATAAAACCTCATAAAAAACCCTTTGAACCTCAGAAGTCCCTAACTCAAGCCAGGAATCAGCAATTGTGAATAGTGTTTATCAAATCAGGACCACGGTATCTTTAAAAATAAAAATAAAATCACACCTAGTGTGTAGTGAGCGGTGCTATTTATGAGTTAATTTCATTAAGCCCCCGCAAAGATTAGCCAATGTGACCCTGAGCACACAACAAACTTTGGGGGCTTTGTCCAAATCATGTAGGCCAGTTATAGGCCACGCTACAGAGACCGGACATTTAGTGGGTGTACTACAAACTTTGAGCGCTTTGTGCCAAGCTGTAGGCCAGATGTAGGCCATGCTTCGTGTCCTGGACAAAGCCAGATGTTGGAGCTTAGCTCCTCCCAGGAGCACCTCTCAATAACCTTTCTCTTGTTAAATGCACAGACAGTTTAAGAAAGATACATGACAGAACTTTAGTATCAAGGCAAGCAACAATGAGTTTATTGTTTCTGTCATCAAGTATGTACTGTGCAGGGAGGCTATACAGCAGGCAAAAGCAATCATACACAATTCCATAAAGCAATAAACGGATCAATGATGAGTCTAAGCTTAATTTATATTCCATTGCACCGGTGTTGCTTGCCCAAAATATCTGTTGATTTAAGCAAGCAACGCCATTGTCCTCTGTAGTAAATTAGGCTTTACTGTATAAAGCAAGCATGAAGATAGCTGCATAGCTGACATGTTTACATGAAACATCTGTATTTTTAGTGGAAGATACCCTGTGTTGGGTCTACAAAAGATTCAGTTTAATGAACCAAACTAGCTAAACACTGATATGAAAGGATTCATATTGCGACAAGCTATAACAGCTGAAGTTCAA
This sequence comes from Nannobrachium achirus, assembly GCF_963921795.1. Lineage (NCBI taxonomy): Eukaryota > Metazoa > Chordata > Actinopteri > Myctophiformes > Myctophidae > Nannobrachium > Nannobrachium achirus. The sequence continues at coordinate 65,946,017 of NC_137813.1, forward strand.
GACTATATGATTTGGAAAGTTGGCGTTTGGCTGTTAAGAGGTGACAGCACAGTGACTTGCACTGGAAACCATTCAGAGATTTTAATAGACAACTGTCATCAAGTCATTAATGAATACACCAGAATGGCTTTCAGAAGCAGTAAAATAATAAGTCATAAAAAGTAGCTAGTCTATTAATTTAGGCCTAGAATTATTGAATGCTTTAACCAGTGAAAAATAGTAGATATACAAGCTCGCAGCGCGGCACCGAGTGCCGCGCTGCGAGCTTGTAGATCTGCTATTTTTGAAAAAAAGTTGTGAAAATGTGTGCAAATCTTTGATTATATGTATTTTTAAAGCGAACGTTTGTAACTCAAATTTTGCTTCTGGGTGGTCCCTGGAACTAAATATTTTGAGATGGGGGTCCGTGGCCAAATAAATATCATTTTGGGGGTCCTTCACATGAAAAAGTTTGAGCACCACTGACATAGTAGTCTCTCAAGAACAGACTAACTGAGCTCCAGTTAAAGGACCTTTTCTTTGATGATGGCTGGCCAGATTGCTGACATAGAAACATAGGTTTTTCAAAAAACCTTAGGATTCAAAAGACACTTATAGAATCGGGTCAAAATTCTAATTTTCATGACTTTTCAAAAATAGCAGATCTACAAGCTCGCAGTGCGGCACTCGGTGTCGCGCTGTGAGCTTGTATATCTGCTATTTTTCAATGGTTAAAGCGTAAAATAATGATACACAATAATGTGTACCCGTTCTAAATGGGTTAAACAGCAGTAGTGTGGTAGTAAATCACTGATGGTGAGACAAATCTGTATCTACTCGAGGCCATTCAAATTTAAACATCAACACTACCTTTTGCTAAAAATCCTCTGGATTCAACCACTCATACTGCATTTTTAATGGCCTCACGTTACAAGCCAGATGATTCATGTCTAATGCCCTTAGCCCCAGAACAACCCACAATTTGTAAAAATAAGTTAAAACATGTTAGTCAAACCGTGTAGTTAGTTATTCAATGGTCAAATTCTCCACCAGTCTAAAACATTCGTGTCACAATGTTGACCCTCACCAACCATCACCTTCATAAACCAAAACATAATCACTTAGAAAACACAAAGGCATCGGTATTGTGGTGTCTCGCTACGAGGAAGGCCGCGAGGTAAGCATGTCACGGGTGAGAGTGAATGGGGGAGAGGCAGAGCCAGGCCCAGAGGACCTCACCTTCAGCTGGGAGGTGTGTTTGAAGGGCGGTACATACCTGCCTACCTGCTATCAGCTTGATAGTCCAGCAGCTGCGGGAGCTGATTAGTTTGGAGACACACCTAAAAGCAGCTCTGCTCTCTGTGATCTGCTCTCCACTCATGCACTCTCTGAGGCCATGGCTCCACAGAGCTGGATATTTCATATATCCCGGTTTTTCAGATATCCACATAGAAAAATATCTAGGTCCACACGACAAAGATATCTAGGTCTAACAAGCACACACACAGTAAAGTATTCAGAGATATCCGGGTATCATGACTACACGGATCCAGTGAAGCGGATATTTTTCAGTGTCTCCACTTATTTATCCGGATTGAAAAATATCCAGATTCACTGCCAAAATATCCAGCTTCGTGTGGCTACAAGCCCCAACAGCACCAAAAAATGTCTAGATTCACAAATATCCAGCTCCGTGTAGCCTTGGCGTTAATCTCTGTGTGAGAAGACCTGTGTGAGAGAGCCCGTACATGCTGGCGGTAAGAAAGCGATATCACCACTCATTCCCTTCCCAATGTTTTATGTGTTGAACTTGGCAGTGACACTGCGTTGTCCTCTCCCCCCCAGGCAAGATATGGAGCATGCTAACTAATGTTTCCCCATGGGCTGAAGCGCTTCTTTTAAATGGCCCAATGTGACCGAGTAATGAAAAAGCCTACCTGAGCTGCTGGTTAACCGGGCCCGTTTCTGAAACCCACCTGACCTCCGGGTTCTCTGCTGTTTCTAAAACCCACCTGAGTACGAGTTCCTCCGCTGATGTCCCGCCTACCTGAGTCCCTGGCGCTCCGGCTCTCTTCAGTACTCTTGTGTGCTCACGGAGCCCGCTTCCCCCCAATCTCTGGGCTGGTAACAAACCAGCCCAGAGATTGCCCTTGAATACCCATGTTTGCCCTATTCTAAGTTAAGCCATATTCTAGGTTACCTTACCTGGCCCGGTCCTGGAAGAAGAAGAAACGTTGAAACCCTGAAAGAAGAAGAAAAGAGTTGATTATTATTAAAAAAGAAATGTGCTTACCTGCTGCTCCATTGCCAACTCCTGCCCATGTTAACTCACTTTTGAAATAAAAGTGCCTGTTGGCTTGCCCTTTACAACTGTGTTTTGTATTGGTTTTGGGTCTTGACACCACATTATGTAAAGCTACAGATTGCAGAGGTATGGGCCTGGGGTTATCGTGATTTGGAGAAGACTCCTATATGCAGCCTTCTTTGTTTTATGATATCAACACCAACTTCTTCGCAGGGAAACTTTGTGAAGCTGCCTTTTTTTTAGTATGACATGTCAGCCGCTCGACATCAACCACTGTTTCTCCTTTCCGAGAAACAGCCGCCACAAAACTGAAAAGTGATGACTCATCACTAAACCATACTTTTATCACTTTTATGGGGTCCGTTTTTAGCCCAAGGAATGTTTTTCCTGCAAAACAAATGCTTGCATTGTATTCAGAACCCGAAACACACCTAGTTTGACCGCTCACATGCTACTTAAAGCATATTTATTTTTTGTATTATTTTACTGTATAGTAGGCCTAAAGTCTGAGAGCCCAACAAGTTTCCCAAGACAAATCTGTGATGTCCCTATAGCCAAAAATGTTCCATATGGGATGTTCTAACTGTGTGCCAAATTTCATGCTTCTTTCATAAAGTGCACGATTCCATCAAAATACTGCCCGAAGCGCCTGGACTATGATTGCCTACCATTGCCTTCTAAAGTTTGTGCATGCGACCTGGCGGTCGCTTATCTCCCAATTAGGGAGTCTTACTGGTATAGTTTCATTTGTATTAATTTATTAGTGAATATGTTTTCTTCATTGACTTGAATGGGAAAATGCAAAAATGACTGACATCATAGATGTCTGACTGTCATAGACCACATGAGACTGACACAATATTGATGATATCAGGGATGTCCATATATGGGCATAAAAGGGACAAGGACTGATACAGAGCTCTAGCAGTGTTTCTCAACCACTGTGCCTGGGGACCTTTGGTGTGCCTCTGAGAAGGGTCAAGTGTGCCCCTTGAAACTGCTTGAAAGCCAGTATTGTATTTTATCATTTTAAAAATGATTTAAACTATAGTGAAAACAGCCGATCTACAAGCACGCCTTGAGGTGCGAGGCGTTGTGTGCTTGTAGATCGGCTGTTTTCACTACTGTTGTGCGACAGCCTTGTATGATGAAGCAGGGCTTTACTTTGCGAAGAAACTTATAAATTTGAAACTTGGAGATACAAGATTTCTTCCCGACAGTGACGATATTTACACCCCTGTCAGAGCATGTGAGCGGAGTGGAGCGGGAACAAAAGCCGCTCCGCGCTCCAGACGGCTCTTGTCCCGCTCGCTCGTCGCTCTGGTCGGCCACCGGGCCGCTCCGCTCCACGCCGCTCCGCCGCGCACATTGATTCGCGCATTTGTCGCTCCACGCTCGCTCCACGCTCCGCTCAGCAGCCAACATAAAAAAAGTATTTTGCTACCATATCCGAAACACTTTCTCCTTTGCTTTGTCACAAGTGTTCCCAACACAAATGCCTGCTGTTGAGCCTTTGATGGAGAGCTGCCTTCAATGTTACAAAAGACGCCATCTAAAGCATTGTATTTTTGAGCGGTGCTAACCGCTCCTATAGACCGCTTTTTTACCAAAACCATGATGTCACAAATGATGATGACATGAGTCCGCTAGACCAATGAAACACTTCGATTCTGTTGATCTGTCCATGATGTCATAGTCACATAGGCACCCGATTGGTTAACTCTGATTTAGAACGCGTTTAGGCCGCCTAAATACATCATAAAAAAATATTGAGCGGTGCTAACCTTGAATTTCAAAATTGTATTAGATCAGGACAGGACAGGACAGGACAGGACAGGAGTCAGGTCAGGACGTTCTTTGAATTTCTCAATTTTATGAGTCATGTATTTATCTATAATACATGAAAACAAACCACACTTTTAGACAGAGCGCTTTAATCACAGGGCCCTGTCTAAAAGTGTGGTTTGTTTTCATGTATTATAGAGATATCCAGCTCAAGACAATTTTGAAATTCAAAGAATATAAATAAACAGCTTATGATTATCATGTAGATCGAAGTACGAGCTTTACCATGCCTAACCAACCCCATATCCTGGACACTTCATGGGAGCGAAAATACAGTAGAACCTCCTTCTCCTCTTTGGATCTGCAACTACTGTTGAATTTTGTACAATCGGTCTCTCATCTTGCCAGCCTTCTGGCTAAACTGGGACAGTGATCATGAAGGTGATACCTATAATAATGTCATGTTTGGCAGATCCTTGCGGATGTCAGCACTGAGTGACAGAGAGAATGTTTGCAAGATGTCTAGAATGTCTAGAACCACTCCACAGCAGATGTGGGAAAGTCTCGACCAAACAAGTCCAGTATTTGTCTGCAACTCTACAGATCCTTTTGTCATTGTCAAGTAAAGCAATAGAAACTGTGCATGACATTCCAGCTGCTCTTCATGCTCTTTGGTCTTGGGCTTCTCAGCCATCATTTTGCAAGAAGACATCAAATATCGTCCCAACAGAAATAACACTCTGCCACATGCCAGACTTGTCTTTTCGAATGACTTTGTCTTCAAAGTATCTGAACATGACCTTTCAGGGTCATTAGAATGCACTATCCTCATGTATTCTAATCTTTAGGTACCGGTATGTAGACATGGCAAAGTCCAGCTTATGGTCCTTATGGTCCATGCGGCGGATCTCAGACATGTTCCTCATTTGCTGCTGGACCAGCGAGGCCTCAAACACCACCAGCATGAAGAGTGTGAACACACTGTAGTACCAGTACTCATCCAGACACCACAGCCCCACACAGAACACCTGGAACACAAAGAAGGGGGCGGTGGCTCTCTCCCTGAAGAGCTCCAGGAAATCAGGCACCATCATCTCAGCGCGGTTGGTGCCGTATCGCTTCTCTGCCGCTCTCAGGTCTGTCTCCTCCTGGTAGCCACGCCACACCTGGAAGTGGCTCATTGGGTGGCTGATGGGGAACGCCACCGGGAGGAAACATTTCTTCTCCTCTCGGTCGAAGACGTAGCGGATCTTCTGAAACTCAAAGGACAGAATCTCCTCGCCATCCTCACCCTGGTCCCTCTGGAGAGCCACGAGCTCAGCAGAACCGTTATTTGGCGTATGTACCAACTTTGCCAGGGTGGCCTTTTGTGGGTCAGGTTCCTTGGAGCAGGTGAGCCAGCAGTGCACGTGCACGGACCAATAGCCCCCCCTCAAAAGCTCCTAGTTAGATCTCGGGACCTAGCTGACAGTCCTCCGCCAGGCAGGCCACGCACCGTCTATCCCATCCCCTGCCTTCTGGTCTCTTTCTGGCAGAGACTTTGCCCGAGGCTCCTCTTGCTGGCTAACTGGCTGTTAGCAGTGCACTAAATTTCAAACCGATACTGGTTTAAAGATGAAGTGCCATGATTTCACTCCCCCTAAAATACGATCATCAGGTATTATACTAGTACAAAACTGTGGCACCACCTCTTTAACAACACTGTCTTCTGACCCTAACCCTAACCTTAACCCTATTATGGAGACTTCCTAATTGTTGGAAGTCTGATCATGTTTCCTATATATCATCTATTGTGATGTAGAAATGACATCATGTAAATGATTGAATGGAATTGGTTTATATTGATGATGTATATTGTGAATATTAATTATTAACCTAGTGATTGTGAATGCTAGCTTGACGATGCTGATAAATGCTGACTTGGCGATTGTGAATACTAAACTGCTCATGTTGAATTCGGCTAATTCATGGTTAGAACAGCTATTGATTGATCACGGCCATTTGATTGAAGACACACAAAGCATATATGATTATTTAAAGAAAAACAAGGCTTGAAAATTGTCCACAATGTATCTCCCTAAATATATTTGCACCGCTCACTTTGCACGGGTGCGATTTTTATTTAATAAGACAGGCAATCTTAAATCCAGTTGGTTATTGATTAATCACCACATTCGAGATGGAGGCAACTTGTTGCGTGCTTTTTTCATCAGTCTCACTTGCATTTCAAATCGTATCCTTTGACTGGCTGGTGATAGGCCTATAACTTAACTGACACAAGGTAGGCTATTTATTATAAACATAGCCACTTGTATGGATGATGAATGATATAGATACATTTGACTTGAGTGAAATATATATATATATATATATTTTTAATTTTTATCCCACGATTTTGCAACCCATTTTTTCAGCCAGTGCCAATTTGCCTATGTAATCCTGGGCGCTGCACTCCCTCTGCCGCGCCTGGGGAGACAACGGACTGACCTCATGCTTCCTTCAATGCATGAGTAGTCCAAGTTGTTTCTTTTCACCTGACAGGAGGGATTTCCCCGGGATGGACGTAGCGCGTGGAAGGAACACGTTATTCCAACCAGTTCCTTTCCCCTCCATCAGGCGCCCCGGCTGGCCAGGGGGAGGCATTATTGAGACCAGGATTACTGCATGTTTTTGTGAGGGTATCAACCCTAGGAGACACGGGGAGAACATGCAAACTCCACACAGAAAGGCCCTATCGCCAACCCCACCTAGGGTGTGGGTGCTGATGACGCGGAGGGAGAAACAAGCCCCCAGCACCCACAGCGTCCCCCGGCGGGAATCGAACCCAGGACCTTCTAGCTGTGAGGCGAAGCGCTAACCACTGCGCCACCGTGCCCCCTCTTGAGTGAAATCTTGACAAAGGTTCTCCTCTCCGCGGTGCTTTCTCCCTCCTGCGACATGGCTGCAGCTGCACTACCATGGACTGCACACGGCACTGGAAACTTGCGGCGCGCGGCCCCAACAGGGACGGCTAGGAGCGGAGGAGGTCGGCGCTCCAAGGAGCGGAGGAAAATCCTCGCTCCAAAGCCGCTCAGACCCATTTGAAAAGTCGCTCGCTCACGCTCACGTCAAAAACGTCCCGCTCCGCTCTCCGCTCTGCTCACATGCTCTGACCCCTGTATTATGTTGGTGTGGCCATGGATTCTTGGGATATGAAAAGCGTGCCCATGCAGAAAAAAAGAACCACTGCTCTAAGGCCATTAATCTATTAGTGAATATATTTTCATCATCTATCTATCTATAAATTACCCAAATCTATGTGTGTCTGTGTGGCCATGGGCCGTAGCCAATCAGAAAAGGGCAAAGGTTGACGTCATATAATATTGAGGTATATATAACGGCCGCGAGAGGGGCTGTCTATGACCGCAGCCAATCAAATGGGCATAAATGGGCATGAGCATTCTGCGGATTGGTGAGCCTCACATAACATTTCTGCGACGCAGACTATCCTGACATACAAGATCACGTCACGTCGCAGATGCAACCGCTGTGAGCTTGTAGATCACACTCGGCTGTGACGCCGGAACTGCCGCACAGCTTCTGCGCAATGCACAATGGGACGTTGGAAACAGGTGGAAAATGATATCCAGACTATAAATGGGCCAATTATGCTCATGATTGGTCAAGTTTCACTTACTATCTTAGTATAAAACGGGAGAAGCGGGCACAAACCTCTAGTCAACCAAGAGGCGGAAAGGCACAAAGATTAAAGTTGGTTTACCAAGGGAATCCTACAGATAAAAACATTCTACTACGCAGCCACAACACAGTGGAATATCCTACCAATGATCTATTTGTTAGGCTGGACTAAAGTAGCGAGCCAAATGTGCCGGGGCCCCAAGGACAAAGACCACAGAGTCAAGAAAGTCTAGTTATAGAATATAGATTTATTTACGACACGGGTTGTGGGAGCGCCTCCCATAGGAAGGAGAGAGGCGTTTGGGGAATCCAGAGTGGGCTTGTAGTGTGGACGGAGGAGCGAGCGTGGAGACACTGGGTTTGGATAGGAGGGAGCCTGGAAGAGAGCAGAAAACAGTATTAGCATAGAACACACGGTAGCAAGGTTAGCCTTTAGTCAGGAACACTAGATAACTAACAAACAGCCTTCTCTACTAACCACAGTAGTTAACGTTCAAGCGTCGGGCGCCGGCTCTCTGCGGTTTATGTAGGGCAGCCTCTGATGATGGTGACGAGGAGCAGCTGGGCTGATTGGGATCAGTCACACCTGCGCTGGCTGTTGGCTGAGAGAGACGCCCGGCCCTTGCCCTTGTATGGCGTGCAGGGGAGGGACTAGGAACGTGTGGCACAACAGTACCCCCCCCCCCCCCCCCCTTAGGGGAGGCACCGGACGACCGTCCTGGGGCACCTGGGTTGTCCCGGTAGAAGTCGTCCAACAGGGAGGGGTCAGCAAGGTACGACCGGGGCACCCAGCTACGATCTTCAGGGCCGAAGCCCTCCCAGTCCACTAGGTACTGGAACCCTTTTCCCCGACCACGGACGGCGAGTAGCTTCCGAACCGTCCAGACAGGATCACCGTCCGCCAGGACTCGAGGGGGCGGAGGGCCAGAGCCTGGAGGAGACAAGGCACTCGTGGCCACAGGCTTAATCTGAGACACGTGGAACACAGGATGAACCTTGAGAGCAGGAGGCAGATTCAGACGAACCGCAACAGGGTTGATGACACGGTCCACTGTGTAGGGGCCGACAAACCGGGGATTCAACTTGCGGGTAGAAGTCTGGGAAGTCTGGAGGGGCAGATCCCGGGCCAACAGCCAAACCTTCTGGCCAGGCTGGTAGACAGGGGCACGCACCCTCCGCCGGTTGGCACCCCGCTGGGCACATGCAGAGGCACGGAGAATCGCAGCCCGGGCAGTCTTCCAGATGCGTCGACACCGGCGGAGGTGGGCCTTGGTGGACGGAACGGTCACCTCCAGCTCCTGCTCGGGAAAGAGAGGAGGTTGGTAACCCAACGAACATTGAAAGGGTGACATTCCAGTGGCAGAGCTCTCCATGGTGTTGAGGGAATATTCCACCCAAGGTAGGTACTTTGACCAGGAAGAGGGGTTGCTGGCAGCAACACAACGAAGAGCCTCTTCAACTGCCTGATTAGCGCGCTCAGCCTGTCCATTAGACTGGGGGTGGTACCCAGAGGTGAGGCTGGCAGTGGCCCCAATTCCCTTGCAAAAGGCCTTCCACACCTTGGAGACGAATTGGGGACCACGGTCGGACACGATGTCAGAAGGAATTCCGTGAAGGCGGACGACATGAAGGGTGAGGAGGTCCGCCGTTTCTGCAGCAGACGGGAGCTTTGGGAGAGGAATGAAATGGACTGCCTTCGAGAAACGGTCCACCACAGTCAGGATGGTGTCACAGCCCTGAGACACCGGGAGACCAGTAACGAAGTCCATCGCTACGTGAGACCATGGCCGACTCGGAATGGGAAGGGGTTGTAGCAAGCCTGCAGGAGGACGGTGTGAAGCCTTACTGCGGGCACAGACGGTGCAGGCGGCTACAAACTCCCTGACATCCTTCTTAAGGGTGGACCACCAGAACCTCTGGCTAATGAACTGTGCAGTCCGGCGCTCTCCGGGGTGACAGGCAACACGACTGGAGTGACCCCACTCCAACACCTGAGTACGGACAGCATCCGGAACAAACTGCCGGTTCTGGGGACCGTTGCCCGGGTCAGGCTGGGTCTGTAAGGCCTGTCTTACCACCGAGTCGATAGCCCAGGTGACGACACCTACCACCCGGGCAGGGGCAAGGATGGTGTCGGGACCCTCTTGGGCAACAGGACCTTCGCTAGAGAACTGACAGGAGAGGGCATCAGCCTTGATGTTCTTTGAGCCTGGGCGGTAGGTGATTGTGAAGTTAAACCGGCTGAAGAAAAGGGCCCAGCGGGCCTGTCTGGAGTTGAGCCTCTTCGCCGTCTTCAAATAGGTCAGATTCTTGTGGTCTGACCACACGATGAACGGCAGCTTCGCTCCCTCCAACCAGTGTCTCCACTCCCTCAGGGCATCGTGGACCGCCAGCAGCTCCTTGTTTCCCACGTCATAATTCCTTTCAGCTGAGTCGTAACTCCTAGAGAAATAGGCGCAGGGGTGCACCTTTTGGTCCTCCTCAGAGCGCTGAGAGAGGACAGCTCCAATGCCAGTATCCGAGGCGTCCACTTCCACAATGAATTTCTCTCTGGGTCAGGGTGGATCAGCACAGGGGCTGTAGAAAACATGGCCTTGAGCTTGGAGAAGGCCGCCTCGGCTTTGGGGGTCCAGGAAAAGGGACGTGAGATGGAAGTAATGGCATTGAGAGGGGCAGCGATCTGACTGAATCCCTTGATGAAGCGACGTACAAAACCAGCGAAACCCAAGAACCGTCTGAGCTGAGTCCGGTTAGTGGGACGTGGCCACTCCTCCACTGCTTTGACCTTAGCGGGATCGGCACGCATCTGTCCAGCCTCCACAATGTTGCCAAGGTATGTCACAGAGTCAGAGTGAAAAACACATTTCTCGGCTTTGACATAGAGGCGGTTCTCCAACAGCCGCTGGAGAACCAGACGGACATGCTGGTGGTGTTCCTCCAAGGACCTGGAGAAGATGAGGATGTCGTCCAGGTACACCACCACAAAGACGTTGAGCATGTCTCTTAACACATCGTTCACAAGGGCTTGGAAGACTGCCGGGGCATTGGAAAGGCCAAACGGCATCACCAGGTATTCAAAATGGCCGAGGTGAGTATTGAAGCCCGTCTTCCATTCGTCGCCCTCTCTGATCCGGACTAGGTGATAGGCGTTCCGGAGATCTAGCTTAGTGAACACACGGGCATGAGTGAGTGGCTCAGAAGTGGAACTAATGAGGGGAAGTGGATACTTGTTCTTCACAGTGATGTCGTTAAGACCGCGATAGTCAATACAAGGCCTCAGGCCGCCATCCTTCTTGGCCACAAAGAAGAAGCCAGCTCCAAGTGGGGATGATGATGGTCTTATTATGCCTGAGAGCAGGGATTCCGAAATATAATTGCGCATAGCTTCCTTCTCCGGAAGGGAGATGTTGTAGAGCCGTGCCTTAGGATGAGGCGCCCCAGGAAGGAGGTCGATGGCACAATCATATGGCCGGTGAGGGGGAAGTGAAAGGGCTTTATCCTTACAAAAGACCAGGGCCAGGTCATGATAAACAGATGGAACGCCAGTGACATCAGGGGGAGAGGACATAGGCCTGGGACGACTGGGGGGTGACAGGGCTGAGCGCAGACAGGATGCATGACATGCGGTGCTCCAGCCCAAAATCTGACCCGAGGCCCAGGAGATGTGTGGTTCATGCCTCTCCAACCAAGGTCTTCCTAACACCAAAGGCGTAGTTGGGGCGTGCAGAACAAAAAAGCGGACGGACTCAGTGTGATTACCAGAAAGTGTGAGCTTGAGAGGTACAGTGGCAAAAGAAATAGGACCTAAGGGGTGCCCATCGATAGCTTGGGGGGTCAGAGTTTGATCTAAAGGTTCTACAGGAATGCCTGCCTGGGTCGCCAGAGAGATGTCCTAAGGCACTCATCAGCACCAGAGTCAATGCAGGCACTAACAGACAGTGTCTCCTTGTCCCAGGCCAGAGTAGCGGGGAAAAGACGGTTGGGATTCTTCTTGGATGGAGGAACAGTTACTTTTCTCACCAGAACACTTCCTGTCGGCGAGCGGGATCTCTTGGGGCGGATAGAGCAGGCCTTTTTGAAATGCCCTGGCTCTCCACAGTAGAGACACAGCTGGTTACTCCACCTGTGTTCCCTCTCTGCTTGTGAAAGCCGTAATCGGCCAATCTCCATGGGCTCCTCAGACCCAGGTGTTGAGGGGGCCGATGGAAGCATAAGCAATCGTGGGTGTGGAGTGGAACTGGAAGACTGTGTAATGGGGAACACCGAAGCTGAGCGACTGGGCACAGGGCGAAGAGAGCCTTGCTGGGCACGGTCCGCACGACGCTCCTGAAGTCGTGCATCCATCTTGAGGGCCAGGGATATGAGTTCATTAAGGGTCTTCGGGCTATAAAAAGGTAATTTTCTCAAGTACTGTACTTATAAGTACAATTTAAGGTACTTTTACTTTACTGGAGTATTTCCAATTTTCATTACTTTTACTTCTACTCCACTACATCTCAGAGGCAAATATTGTACTTATTCCACTACAATTATTTGAAAACTTTACTAGTTACTTTGAAAAGTATAGCCTACATAACCACTTCAGCCATGGCTATTTTCAAAGGATATTATTTGGTAACATGTGATACAGAATAATTGTGCATAATGAGTACTTTTACTTTTAGTCCTAAGTGTAGCCTATACTTTTACTCAAGTACATTTTGAATTCCGGACTTTTACTTGCAGTATAGATACTTTTACTTAAGTAAAACATTTGAGTATACTTTTCTCACCACTGTGTATGGAGAGACCACTCTGTGGGAGAGACGTAATACTATGAGAACGTGGAGCGCACGGGAAAACGGCTGTTGTAAATCACAGATAATTAGTTTCTCCGCTTTGAAAATCAGACGTCTTTTTATGACTTAATGAGTTTATGACCCTCTGCCAGCCTCACTCTGCCTCAGAAGAGCAGCCAGAAACGGCAGTAGCTTTAGCATGTAGCTAAACGTAGCAGCTGCGGTGTAAAAAGACGTCACGTTTCTGCGCCTGTGGGGGAACACGTTCTGTGGGGGAACCCTTTTTGGTGTATCACCTGACGCTGTGCCACTATGGTCAGAGAGCGGCCCGGTGCTACGCTAAAACTCAGGCACCCATTGAATTCTGTGACCATGTACGGTCGCACAAAATGGATTCAAAACACACACTGTTAGTTCTATCGTCTGTTTTAAGACTTTCTACGCGGATTTCATTTGTGTTAACGCAGGGTAAAGTAGCATGCCTTCACCCATGAACAATGGTGGCGTCTGTGGACTTTTTAAAATATATATTTTTTCGCGACGTGGTAAATTATTTTAACGTGGACTCCAGGACAATGACGTGAATGCGTCTCTAGTAGGGATGGGCCGAAAGCAAAATTCTTGGCCGAAACCGAATACCGAATAGTGGAAACATTCCGCCGAATACCGAATACCGAATAGCCGAATAATACATGTATATAATTTATTTTGTATAATAAATGTTTGTACCATTGCTGTACCTTTGTTGTAAAGCTACCTGATTATGGCAAACAATAACTTAAATAACTAGAAAAATATTGTTCCTTCGAAACAATTGTGGGCTCGCTTCAAGCCAGAAAACAATGGCTATAAAAGTACAAAATGTCAAGATCGCAGGCAGTGCTCTCTTTGACGTTACTGACGTCAAAGATTGGTCCATTTTGTTCCAAAAATGTGTTGTGCAAAAGTTGACCCGCTGGTGGCCCTATAACAGGCCAATGTAAGAAGGGTGGTATCTGTTCCTTGACCTATTGGGAATGTGCTTGCAAGATTTCACGCACATTGCAGGCTGTGTTCATGATTTGAGGTGTTTTTGGCTTTGGCCACTTTATCGCTGCTTGCAGCTATATTCATTATTATTTTATTTTTTTCGTGTGTGTGCACTTCATAGGCATATTAGATAAAGGTCCTTAGATTGTGTGTAGAATGTTTCATGCAAATTGCAAAAAAAAATCCTAACGGGTTTAAGCGTTTCACAAACTGCTCAAAATGATATAGCGCCCCCTTTGGCCAATTGGGGTAAGATTGGTTTTAGTGATATTTGGACTAACACTCTACATCTTTGCCAAATGCCATGAACATGTTACTTTGCATGTATGATTTAGAGGCAGAAGAATAATTTGCATAAAACTGCAATATTCATTGAATTTATTTAAAAAAGCATGTTTCAATTTTAAAGAAATCCGATCTGACAGATCTTTAGATATCGGTCCAAAGTTCACGTAAAAAAAGTTTTGTGCACGTGGAGCGAAAATTCCAGAATATAAGCGGGTTTACGCGTTTTACAAACTGCTCAAAATGGCGGAAAATCTAAGGGCGGAGATTACTTAACAACGACATAGATGTCTTCCGCTCGAGTCAAAGCACGCGTGTAACAAGTTGCATGTCTTCAAACGAAACGAGTCATGACTTATGCCCGTTTGAAGTTTGAATTTTCAAACGCTTCGTATAGCGCCCCCCTTTGGCCGATTGGAATAAAATTGGTTTCAGTGATACTTTGACTAACCCTCCACATCTTTGCCAAATGCCATGAACGTGTAACTTTGCATGTATGATTTAGAGGCCGAAGAATGATTTGCATAAAACCGCAATATTGATTGAATTATTAAAAAATTATATTTCACTTTAAAAGAAATCCGCCGAGACTAGTTTGACCGTATTGGTCCAAAGTTCATGTGAAAAAAGTTTCGTGCGCGTAACGAAAAAAACCCAGGAGGAGATAGATTTTTACTGTTTTTCATATTATTCCGAATTGTGGGAGACCTAAAGGTCAGAGGTCAAAAGTTAGAGGGTAAAAGTTGTTCGGCATGAGGAGACGCATAAGTGTATACAGGTTTCATGGCTGGACCTCAAACACAGCATGAGCTATACCTGTTCAAAGTTCGCACTTTCGAAGGCTTCCTACAGCGCCACCATTTGTCCGATTGCGATAGAAAATAATAGCACACTTCGCCACTGTAAACTGAACACATTGATGTTTTTATTTTCATTTTCTCACTAAGTATGTAGGAGTAGAAAGGAACCGAAGTTCCCGTCTACTGTATGACTGCCTGATAGATAAACTAGAAAAATATTGTTCCTTCGAAACAATTGTGGGCTCGCTTCAAGCCAGAAAACAATGGCTATAAAAGTACAAAATGTCAAGATCGCAGGCAGTGCTCTCTTTGACGTTACTGACGTCAAAGATTGGTCCATTTTGTTCCAAAGATGTGTTGCGCAAAAGTTGACCCGCTGGTGGCGCTATAACAGGCCAATGTGAGAAGGGTGGTATCTGTTCCTTGACCTATTGGGAATGTGCTTGCAAGATTTCACGCACATTGCAGGCTGTGTTCATGATTTGAGGTGTTTTTGGCTTTGGCCACTTTATCGCTGCTTGCAGCTATATTCATTATTATTTTATTTTTTGTGTGTGTGTGCACTTCATAGGCATATTAGATAAAGGTCCTTAGATTGTGTGTAGAATGTTTCATGCAAATTGCAAAAAAAAATCCTAACGGGTTTAAGCGTTTCACAAACTGCTCAAAATGATATAGCGCCCCCCTTTGGCCAATTGGGGTAAGATTGGTTTTAGTGATATTTGGACTAACACTCTACATCTTTGCCAAATGCCATGAACATGTTACTTTGCATGTATGATTTAGAGGCAGAATAATAATTTGCATAAAACTGCAATATTCATTGAATTTATTTAAAAAAGCATGTTTCAATTTTAAAGAAATCCGATCTGACAGATCTTTAGATATCGGTCCAAAGTTCACGTAAAAAAGGTTTTGTGCACGTGGAGCGAAAATTCCAGAATAAAAGCGGGTTTACGCGTTTTACAAACTGCTCAAAATGGCGGAAAATTGAAGGGCGGAGCTTACTTAACAACGACACAGATGTCTTCCGCTCGAGTCAAAGCACGCGTGTAACAAGTTGCATGTCTTCAAACGAAACGAGTCATGACTTATGCCCGTTTGAAGTTTGAATTTTCAAACGCTTCGTATAGCGCCCCCCTTTGGCCGATTGGAATAAAATTGGTTTCAGTGATACTTTGACTAACCCTCCACATCTTTGCCAAATGCCATGAACGTGTAACTTTGCATGTATGATTTAGAGGCCGAAGAATAATTTGCATGAAACCGCAATATTGATTGAACTATTAAAAAATTATATTTCACTTTAAAAAAAATCTGGTTGATCAATCTGACCGTATTGGTCCAAAGTTCATGTGAAAAAGGTTTCGTGCGCGTAACGAAAAAAACCCAGGAGGAGATAGATTTTTACTGTTTTTCATATAATTCCGAATTGTGGGAGACCTAAAGGTCAGAGGTCAAAAGTTAGAGGGTAAAAGTTGTTCGGCATGAGGAGACGCATAAGTGTATACAGGTTTCATGGCTGTATGTATAACACAGCATGAGCTATACCTGTTCAACGTTCGCACTTTCGAAGGCTTCCTACAGCGCCACCATTTGGCCGATTGCTATAGAAAATAATAGCACACTTCGCCACTGTAAACTGAACACATTGATGTTTTTATTTTCATTTTCTCACTAAGTATGTAGGAGTAGAAAGGAACCGAAGTTTTGAGGAGAACTTGATATAGTATAGGAATAAATAATGACAATATCTAAAGTGTGCTCGCCTTATAGGCGAGCCCACAATAAACTAGAAAAATATTGTTCCTTCGAAACAATTGTGGGCTCGCTTCAAGCCAGAAAACAATGGCTATAAAAGTACAAAATGTCAAGATCGCAGGCAGTGCTCTCTTTGACGTTACTGACGTCAAAGATTGGTCCATTTTGTTCCAAAAATGTGTTGTGCAAAAGTTGACCCGCTGGTGGCGCTATAAAAGGGCAATGTGAGAAGGGTGGTATCTGTTCCTTGACCTATTGGGAATGTGCTTGCAAGATTTCACGCACATTGCAGGCTGTGTTCATGATTTGAGTTGTTTTTGGCTTTGGACACTTTATCGCTGCTTGCAGCTATATTCATTATTATTATTTTTTTGTGTGTGTGCACTTCATAGGCATATTAGATAAAGGTCCTTAGATTGTGTGTAGAATGTTTCATGCAAATTGCAAAAAAAAAAATCCTAACGGGTTTAAGCGTTTCACAAACTGCTCAAAATGATATAGCGCCCCCCTTTGGCCAATTGGGGTAAGATTGGTTTTAGTGATATTTGGACTAACACTCTACATCTTTGCCAAATGCCATGAACATGTTACTTTGCATTTATGATTTAGAGGCAGAAGAATAATTTGCATAAAACTGCAATATTCATTGAATTTCTTTAAAAAAGCACGTTTCAATTTTAAAGAAATCCGATCTGACAGATCTTTAGATATCAGTCCAAAGTTCATGTAAAAAAAAGTTTTGTGCACGTGGAGCGAAAATTCCAGAATAAAAGCGGGTTTACGCGTTTTACAAACTGCTCAAAATGGCGGAAAATCAAAGGGCGGAGCTTACTTAACAACGACACAGATGTCTTCCGCTTGAGTCAAAGCACGCGTGTAACAAGTTGCATGTCTTCAAATGAAACGAGTCATGACTTATGCCCGTTTGAAGTTTGAATTTTCAAATGCTTCGTATAGCGCCCCCCTTTGGCCGATTGGAATAAAATTGGTTTCAGTGATACTTTGACTAAACCTCCACATCTTTGCCAAATGCCATGAACGTGTAACTTTGCATGTATGATTTAGAGGCCGAAGAATAATTTGCATAAAACCACAATATTGAGTGAATTATTAAAAAATTATATTTCACTTTAACCCTTAAGTGCTGTTCGGGTCATTTTGACCCGTTTTACATTTTCATTTGAAAAAAAAAGGTAGAAGTTAAAAATGTTTCCACCTGAAACTCACTGGCCTTAAAGATTCTTCTGAGATGAACATGTAAAAAAAATATTTTTGCACTACACCCATGCTACACCCCCCTCATATTTTTTGAACCTTAAGTGCTGTTCGGGTCATTTTGACCCGGAAGCACAGAAATACACAGTATTATGCCAAAACACAGACACACAGTCACCCCCACTTCTAACAACCCCCTTCCGAAGCCCCATTCCGAACCCTCCCCCCCTTCCTATAAGCATGAGCAATATTGCCCAGTATTAAATGAAGTAGTTTTTTGGAGCTGTGTGAAGCACAGGCTCCCTATACGTGGCCGTGTGGGTCTGTCTGTCTGTCTGTGTGTCTGTCTGTGTGTCTGTATGTAGCCTGAACTTCCTAAACTTCGGCACGCTACTAGTCCCACAGTTTTGCCACCACACACTCGCGCCATATGTCAAATCGACCGGCTTACTCGGGAATCGTGGGCTAGTAACTTGCTAAGAGAAAGGTTCAATAGTTTAATTGATATTAATTTATTAGTGAATTAATTTTCCCCATTGACTTATAATGGGAATCGCAAAAACTCACATTCAATTATTTGTCTCTCGCAAACCATAGGGGCTAGAGTTTCAAGACTTGGAGAGGAGGTTCATAATGATTTCAAGGATTAAATAAAAAATAATTGTGTCATTTGGCCGCATGGTGGCGCCATAACACCCCACTTTACGTTTTGGCCTGTAACTCTTGAACCGTAGGTCGGAAAATCAAAAATATTTTTTCCCTGGATTCCTTGGCTCATGACGCATCTCCCCATATAGGCCACGCCCATTTGCGCCATGATAGATTTTCCGCCATCTTGAATTTTCTCCAAAACACACTTTTTGCTCCTTTTCCTACATATTTTCTTCAAATGTCACAAAAATCGGTACACATGATCCACACACACACACACACACACACACACACACACACACACACACACACACACACACACACACACACACACACACACACACACACACACACACACACACACACACAGCTCCACTTCACACGGGTGTGATTTTTTTTATTTACATGGATTTCAGCTAAATCAGTAAAAACGCCTAGCTCTTTCAGTGTTTAATGTGATATAGCAAAGCAGAAATGCAAACATTTACCAAATATATCATATGAATTGTTTGGTATTGAGTCAAAGTCAATGTATCATGATGATTTGTTAAGTTAAAATTTATATTAGTGTTGTTTTTTTTAAACCAAATATCCACCGGGTCAAAATGACCCGAACAGAACGAAGGTGTAGTGAATCTGAACAGAACTTAAGGGTTAAAAGAAATCCGCCGAGACTAGTTTGACCGTATTGGTCCAAAGTTCATGTGAAAAAAGTTTCATGCGCGTATCGCAAAAATCCCAGGAGGAGATAGATTTTTACTGTTTTTCATATAATTCCAAATTGTGGGAGACCTAAAGGTCAGAGGTCAAAAGTTAGAGGGTACAAGTTGTTCGGCATGAGGAGACGCATAAGTGTATACAGGTTTCATGGCTGTATGTATAACACAGCATGAGCTATACCTGTTCAAAGATCGCACTTTCGAAGGCTTCCTACAGCGCCACCATTTGGCCGATTGCTATAAAAAATAATAGCACACTTCGCCACTGTAAACTGAACACATTGATGTTTTTATTTTCATTTTCTCACTAAGTATGTAGGAGTAGAAAGGAACCGAAGTTCCCGTCTACAGTATGATAGATAAACTAGAAAAATATTGTTCCTTCGAAACAATTGTGGGCTCGCTTCAAGCCGGAAAACAATGGCTATAAAAGTACAAAACGTCAAGATCGCAGGAAGTGCTCTCTTTGACGTTACTGACGTCAAAGATTGGTCCTTTTTGTTCCAAAAATGTGTTGTGCAAAAGTTGACCCGCTGGTGGCGCTATAACAGGCCAATGTAAGAA
Source organism: Nannobrachium achirus (assembly GCF_963921795.1). Taxonomy (NCBI): domain Eukaryota; kingdom Metazoa; phylum Chordata; class Actinopteri; order Myctophiformes; family Myctophidae; genus Nannobrachium; species Nannobrachium achirus. Next base: position 65,965,566 of record NC_137813.1, read on the forward strand.
GGGTGGTATCTGTTCCTTGACCTATTGGGAATGTGCTTGCAAGATTTCACGCACATTGCAGGCTGTGTTCATGATTTGAGGTGTTTTTGGCTTTGGCCACTTTATCGCTGCTTGCAGCTATATTCATTATTTTTATTTTTTTTGTGTGTGTTTGCACTTCATAGGCATATTAGATAAAGGTCCTTAGATTGTGTGTAGAATGTTTCATGCAAATTGTAAAAAAAAAATCCTAACGGGTTTAAGCGTTTCACAAACTGCTCAAAATTATAGCGCCCCCCTTTGGCCAATTGGGGTAAGATTGGTTTTAGTGATATTTGGACTAACACTAGTCTACATCTTTGCCAAATGCCATGAACATGTTACTTTGCATGTATGATTTAGAGGCAGAAGAATAATTTGCATAAAACTGCAATATTCATTGAATTTATTTAAAAAAGCATGTTTCAATTTTAAAGAAATCCGATCTGACAGATCTTTAGATATTGGTCCAAAGTTCATGTAAAAAAAGTTTTGTGCACATGACGTGAAAATTCCAGAATAAAAGCGTGTTTAAGCGTTTTACAAACTGCTCAAAATGGCGGAAAATGTAAAGGCGGAGCTTACTTAACAAAGACACAGATGTCTTCCGCTTGAGTCAAAGCACGCGTGTAAGCAAGTTGCGTGTCTTCAAATGAAACGAGTCATGACTTATGCCCGTTTGAAGTTTGAATTTTCAGACGCTTCGTATAGCGCCCCCCTTTGGCCGATTGGAATAAAATTGGTTTCAGTGATACTTTGACTAACCCCCCACATCTTTGCCAAATGCCATGAACGTGTAACTTTGCATGTATGATTTAGAGGCCGAAGAATAATTTGCATAAAACCGCAATATTGATAGAATTATTAAAAAAATATATTTCACTTTAAAAGAAATCCGCCGAGATTACTTTGACCATATTGGTCCAAAGTTCATGTGAAAAAAGTTTTGTGCGCGTATCGAAAAAAACCCAGGAGGAGATAGATTTTTACTGTTTTTCATATAATTCCGAATTGTGGGAGACCTAAAGGTCAGAGGTCAAAAGTTAGAGGGTAAAAGTTGTTCGGCATGAGGAGACGCATAAGTGTATACAGGTTTCATGGCTGGACCTCAAACACAGCATGAGCTATACCTGTTCAAAGTTCGCACTTTCGAAGGCTTCCTACAGCGCCACCATTTGGCCGATTGCTGTAAAAAGTAATAGCACACTTCGCCACTGTAAACTGAACACATTGATGTTTTTATTTTCATTTTCTCACTAAGTATGTAGGAGTAGAAAGGAACCGAAGTTTTTTGATACTTGATATGACTGCCTGATAGATAAACTAGAAAAATATTGTTCCTTCGAAACAATTGTGGGCTCGCTTCAAGCCAGAAAACAATGGCTATAAAAGCACAAAATGTCAAGATCGCAGGCAGTGCTCTCTTTGACGTTACTGACGTCAAAGATTGGTCCATTTTGTTCCAAAAATGTGTTATGCAAAAGTTGACCCGCTGGTGGCGCTATAACAGGCCAATGTGAGAAGGTTGGTATCTGTTCCTTGACCTATTGGGAATGTGCTTGCAAGATTTCACGCACATCCCAGGCTGTGTTCATGATTTGAGGTGTTTTTGGCTTTGGACACTTTATCGCTGCTTGCAGCTATATTTATTATTATTATTTTATAATTTTTTTGTGTGCACTTCATAGGCATGTTAGATAAAGGTCCTTAGATTGCGAGTAGAATGTTTCATGCAAATTGCAAAAAAAATCCTATAATAAAAACGGGTTTAAGCGTTTTACAAACTGCTCAAAATTATATAGCGCCCCCCTTTGGCCATTTGGGGTAAGATTGGTTTCAGTGATATTTGAACTAACCCTCTACACTATTTTGTCATGAAAATGTGACTTTGCATGTATGTTTTAGAGGCAGAAGAATAATTTGCATAAAAATGCAATATTGTTTGAATTATTTAGAAAAGCATGTTTCAATGTTAAAGAAATCCGATCTGACAGATCTTTAGATATCGGTCCAAAGTTCACGTAAAAAAAGTTTTGTGCACGTGACGCGAAAATTCCAGAATAAAAGCGGGTTTACGCGTTTTACAAACTGCTCAAAATGGCGGAAAATTGAAGGGCGGAGCTTACTTAACAACGACACAGATGTCTTCCGCTTGAGTCAAAGCACGCGTGTAACAAGTTGCATGTCTTCAAACGAAACGAGTCATGACTTATGCCCGTTTGAAGTTTAAAATTTCAAACGCTTTGTATAGCGCCCCCCTTTGGCCAATTGGAATAAAATTGGTTTCAGTGATATTTTGACTAACCCTCTACATCTTTGCCAAATGCCATGAACGTGTAACTTTGTATGTATGATTTAGAGGCAAAAGAATTATTGGCATAAAAGTGCAATATTGAGTGAATTATTAAAAAATAATGTTTCACTTTAAAAAAAATCTGGTTGATCAATCTGACCGTATTGGTCCAAAGTTCATGTGAAAAAAGTTTTGTGCGAGTAACGCAAAAATCCCAGGAGGAGATAGATTTTTACTGTTTTTCATATAATTCAAAATTCTGGGGGATCTAAAGGTCAGAGGTCAAAAGTCAGAGCGTAAAAGTTGTTCGGCATGAGGAGACGCATACGTGTATACAGGTTTCATGACTGTACGTATAACAGAGCATGAGCTCTACCTGTTCAAAGTTCGCACTTTCAAAGGCTTCCTACAGCGCCACCATTTGGCCGATTGCTGTAAAAAATAATAGCACACTTCGCCACTCTAAGCTGAACACATTGATGTTTTTATTTTCATTTTCTCACTAAGTATGTAGGAGTAGAAAGGAACCGAAGTTTTGAGGAGAACTTGATATGACAATATCAAGTTCTCACTAGAAAAATATTGTTCCTTCGAAACAATTGTGGGCTCGCTTCAAGCCAGAAAACAATGGCTATAAAAGCACAACATGTCAAGATCGCAGGCAGTGCTCTCTTTGACGTTACTGACGTCAAAGATTGGTCCATTTTGTTCCAAAAATGTGTTATGCAAAAGTTGACCCGCTGGTGGCGCTATAACAGGCCAATGTGAGAAGGTTGGTATCTGTTCCTTGACCTATTGGGAATGTGCTTGCAAGATTTCACGCACATCCCAGGCTGTGTTCATGATTTGAGGTGTTTTTGGCTTTGGACACTTTATCGCTGCTTGCAGCTATATTTATTATTATTATTTTATATTTTTTTGTGTGCACTTCATAGGCATGTTAGATAAAGGTCCTTAGATTGCGTGTAGAATGTTTCATGCAAATTGCAAAAAAAATCCTAGAATAAAAACGGGTTTAAGCGTTTTACAAACTGCTCAAAATTATATAGCGCCCCCCTTTGGCCATTTGGGGTAATATTGGTTTCAGTGATATTTGAACTAACCCTCTACACGATTTTGTCATGAAAATGTGACTTTGCATGTATGTTTTAGAGGCAGAAGAATAATTTGCATAAAAATGCAATATTGTTTGAATTATTTAAAAAAGCATGTTTGAATGTTAAAGAAATCCGATCTGACAGATCTTTAGATATCGGTCCAAAGTTCACGTGAAAAAAGTTTTGTGCACGTGACGCGAAAATTCCAGAATAAAAGCGGGTTTACGCGTTTTACAAACTGCTCAAAATGGCGGAAAATTGAAGGGCGGAGCTTACTTAACAACGACACAGATGTCTTCCGCTTGAGTCAAAGCACGCGTGTAACAAGTTGCATGTCTTCAAACGAAACGAGTCATGACTTATGCCCGTTTGAAGTTTGAATTTTCAAACGCTTCGTATAGCGCCCCCCTTTGGCCGATTGGAATAAAATTGGTTTCAGTGATACTTTGACTAACCCTCCACATCTTTGCCAAATGCCATGAACGTGTAACTTTGCATGTATGATTTAGAGGCTGAAGAATAATTTGCATAAAACCGCAATATTGATTGAATTATTAAAAAATTATATTTCACTTTGAAAAAAATCTGGTTGATCAATCTGACCGTATTGGTCCAAAGTTCATGTGAAAAAAGTTTTGTGCACTTGACGCGAAAATCCCAGGAGGAGATAGATTTTTACTGTTTTTCATATAATTCCGAATTGTGGGAGACCTAAAGGTCAGAGGTCAAAAGTTAGAGGGTAAAAGTTGTTCGGCATGAGGAGACGCATACGTGTATACGGGTTTCATGGCTGTACCTCAAACACAGCTTGAGCTATACCTGTTCAAAGTTCGCACTTTCGAAGGCTTCCTACAGCGCCACCATTTGGCCGATTGCTGTAAAAAGTAATAGCACACGTCGCCACAGTAACCTGAACACATTGATGTTTTTATTTTCATTTTCTCACTAAGTATGTAGGAGTTGAAAGCGGACAAAGTATTGAGGAGAACTTGATATGCTCTGGTTGATAGATAAATAATGACAATATCTAAAGTGTGCTCGCCTTATAGGCGAGCCCACAATAAATAATGACAATATCTAAAGTGTGCTCGCCTTATAGGCGAGCCCACAACTAGAAAAATATTGTTCCTTCGAAACAATTGTGGGCTCGCTTCAAGCCAGAAAACAATGGCTATAAAAGTACAAAATGTCAAGATCGCAGGCAGTGCTCTCTTTGACGTTACTGACGTCAAAGATTGGTCCATTTTGTTCCAAAAATGTGTTGTGCAAAAGTTGACCCGCTGGTGGCGCTATAACAGGCCAATGTAAGAAGGGTGGTATCTGTTCCTTGACCTATTGGGAATGTGCTTGCAAGATTTCACGCACAAGGCAGGCTGTGTTCATGATTTGAGGTGTTTTTGGCTTTGGCCACTTTATCGCTGCTTGCAGCTATATTCATTATTATTATTTTTTTTGTGTGTGTGCACTTCATAGGCATATTAGATAAAGGTCCTTATATTGTGTGTAGTCTGGGATCACTTCACTTTACGGGGTTTGATCCGGTTGGGAGCGGAAACCACTTTACGTCATGTTGTAGTCCTGGACGGACTACACTTTGGCCGGAACTATCAACCGGATTCAGTTTTAACCCAAAATATTCCCCTGCACCCAAGGACATACTTTTAGGGCCGACCTAATAAACACCTTGATGAGGCGTAGTTTTGCTTTCGAAAAATTCGTTTGGTATGTGCATCTTTTAATCCAACTCGTAGCGACTGGCAAGACTACGTAGGCTACTCCAGCATTTTAAAAGGGATTGGGGAAACAAAAGGGGGGAACCAAATCAAAGCGACGCCGCTTCTTCTAGTGGTTTCCGCGCTTTAGGCGGAAACCAAACGGGCTGTTGTGAACGAACACCAGGCTCTCTCCCGGGAGAAAGCCTGGTAGGCGAGGTTATATTGTGTGTAGAATGTTTCATGCAAATTGCAAAAAAAAATCCTAACGGGTTTAAGCGTTTCACAAACTGCTCAAAATGATATAGCGCCCCCCTTTGGCCAATTGGGGTAAGATTGGTTTTAGTGATATTTGGACTAACACTCTACATCTTTGCCAAATGCCATGAACATGTTACTTTGCATGTATGATTTAGAGGCAGAAGAATAATTTGCATAAAACTGCAATATTCATTGAATTTATTTTAAAAAGCATGTTTCAATTTTAAAGAAATCCGATCTGACAGATCTTTAGATATCGGTCCAAAGTTCACGTAAAAAAAGTTTTGTGCACGTGGAGCGAAAATTCCAGAATAAAAGCGGGTTTACGCGTTTTACAAACTGCTCAAAATGGCGGAAAATCTAAGGGCGGAGCTTACTTAACAACGACACAGATGTCTTCCGCTTGAGTCAAAGCACGCGTGTAACAAGTTGCATGTCTTCAAACGAAACGAGTCATGACTTATGCCCGTTTGAAGTTTGAATTTTCAGACGCTTCGTATAGCGCCCCCCTTTGGCCGATTGGAATAAAATTGGTTTCAGTGATACTTTGACTAACCCTCCACATCTTTGCCAAATGCCATGAACGTGTAACTTTGCATGTATGATTTAGAGGCCGAAGAATAATTTGCATAAAACCGCAACATTGATTGAATTATTAATAAAATATATTTCACTTTAAAAGAAATCCGCCGAGACTAGTTTGACCGTATTGGTCCAAAGTTCATGTGAAAGAAGTTTCATGCGCGTATCGCAAAGATCCCAGGAGGAGATAGATTTTTACTGTTTTTCATATAATTCCAAATTCTGAGGGATCTAAAGATCAGAGGTCAAAGTCAGAGCGTAAAAATTGTTCGGCATGAGGAGACGCATACGTGTATACAGGTTTCATGGCTGTACGTATAACAGAGCATGAGCTATACCTGTTCAAAGTTTGCACTTTCGAAGGCTTCCTACAGCGCCACCATTTGGCCGATTGCTGTAAAAAGTAATAGCACACGTCGCCACAGTAAGCTGAACACATTGATGTTTTTATTTTCATTTTCTCACTAAGTATGTAGGAGTAGAAAGGAACCAAAGTTTTGAGGAGAACTTGATATGACGGTTAGATATTGTCACTAGAAAAATATTGTTCCTTCGAAACAATTGTGGGCTCGCTTCAAGCCAGAAAACAATGGCTATAAAAGTACAAAATGTCAAGATCGCAGGCAGTGCTCTCTTTGACGTTACTGACGTCAAAGATTGGTCCATTTTGTTCCAAAAATGTGTTGTGCAAAAGTTGACCCGCTGGTGGCGCTATAACAGGCCAATGTAAGAAGGGTGGTATCTGCTCCTTGACCTATTGGGAATGTGCTTGCAAGATTTCACGCACATTGCAGGCTGTGTTCATGATTTGAGGTGTTTTTGGCTTTGGCCACTTTATCGCTGCTTGCAGCTATATTCATTATTATTATTTTTTTTGTGTGTGTGCACTTTAGATAAAGGTCCTTAGATTGTGTGTAGAATGTTTCATGCAAATTGCAAAAATAAATCCTAACGGGTTTAAGCGTTTCACAAACTGCTCAAAATGATATAGCGCCCCCCTTTGGCCAATTGGGGTAAGATTGGTTTTAGTGATATTTGGACTAACACTCTACATCTTTGCCAAATGCCATGAACATGTTACTTTGCATGTATGATTTAGAGGCAGAAGAATAATTTGCATAAAACTGCAATATTCATTGAATTTATTTTAAAAAGCATGTTTCAATTTTAAAGAAATCCGATCTGACAGATCTTTAGATATCGGTCCAAAGTTCACGTAAAAAAAGTTTTGTGCACGTGGAGTGAAAATTCCAGAATAAAAGCGGGTTTACGCGTTTTACAAACTGCTCAATATGGCGGAAAATCGGGGGGCGGAGCTTACTTAACAACGACACAGATGTCTTCCGCTCGAGTCAAAGCACGCGTGTAACAAGTTGCATGTCTTCAAACGAAACGAGTCATGACTTATGCCCGTTTGAAGTTTGAATTTTCAAACGCTTCGTATAGCGCCCCCCTTTGGCCGATTGGAATAAAATTGGTTTTAGTGATACTTTGACTAACCCTCCACATCTTTGCCAAATGCCATGAACGTGTAACTTTGCATGTATGATTTAGAGGCCGAAGAATAATTTGCATAAAACTGCAACATTGATTGAATTATTAATAAAATATATTTCACTTTAAAAGAAATCCGCCGAGACTAGTTTGACCGTATTGGTCCAAAGTTCATGTGAAAAAAGTTTCATGCGCGTATCGCAAAGATCCCAGGAGGAGATCGATTTTTACTGTTTTTCATATAATTCCAAATTGTGGGAGACCTAAAGGTCAGAGGTCAAAAGTCAGAGGGTAAAAGTTGTTCGGCATGAGGAGACGCATACGTGTATACAGGTTTCATGGCTGTACGTATAACAGAGCATGAGCTATACCTGTTCAAAGTTCGCACTTTCGAAGGCTTCCTACAGCGCCATCATTTGGCCGATTGCTGTAAAAAGTAATAGCACACGTCGCCACAGTAAGCTGAACACATTGATGTTTTTATTTTCATTTTCTCACTAAGTATGTAGGAGTAGAAAGGAACCGAAGTTTTGAGGAGAACTTGATATGACGGTTAGATATTGTCACTAGAAAAATATTGTTCCTTCGAAACAATTGTGGGCTCGCTTCAAGCCAGAAAACAATGGCTATAAAAGTACAAAATGTCAAGATCGCAGGCAGTGCTCTCTTTGACGTTACTGACGTCAAAGATTGGTCCATTTTGTTCCAAAAATGTGTTGTGCCAAAAGTTGACCCGCTGGTGGCGCTATTATAACAGGCCAATGTAAGAAGGGTGGTATCTGTTCCTTGACCTATTGGGAATGTGCTTGCAAGATTTCACTGACATTGCAGGCTGTGTTCATGATTTGAGGTGTTTTTGGCTTTGGCCACTTTATCGCTGCTTGCAGCTATATTTGTTATTATTTTTCTTTTTGTGTGTGTGTGCACTTCATAGGCATATTAGATAAAGGTCCTTAGATTGTGTGTAGAATGTTTCATGCAAATTGCAAAAAAAATCCTAACGGGTTTAAGCGTTTCACAAACTGCTCAAAATGATATAGCGCCCCCCTTTGGCCAATTGGAGTGAGATTGGATTTAGTGATATTTGGACTAACACTCTACATCTTTGCCAAATGCCATGAACATGTTACTTTGCATGTATGATTTAGAGGCAGAAGAATAATTTGCATAAAACTGCAATATTCATTGAATTTATTTAAAAAAGCATGTTTCAATTTTAAAGAAATCCGATCTGACAGATCTTTAGATATCGGTCCAAAGTTCACGTAAAAAAAGTGTTGTGCACGTGGAGCGAAAATTCCAGAATAAAAGCGGGTTTACGCGTTTTACAAACTGCTCAAAATGGCGGAAAATCGAAGGGCGGAGCTTACTTAACAACGACACAGATGTCTTCCGCTTGAGTCAAAGCACGCGTGTAACAAGTTGCATGTCTTCAAACGAAACGAGTCATGACTTATGCCCGTTTGAAGTTTGAATTTTCAAACGCTTCGTATAGCGCCCCCCTTTGGCCGATTGGAATAAAATTGGTTTCAGTGATACTTTGACTAACCCTCCACATCTTTGCCAAATGCCATGAACGTGTAACTTTGCATGTATGATTTAGAGGCAGAAGAATAATTTGCATAAAACCGCAATATTGATAGAATTATTAAAAAATTATATTTCACTTTAAAAGAAATCCGCCGAGACTAGTTTGACCGTATTGGTCCAAAGTTCATGTGAAAAAAGTTTTGTGCGCGTAACGCAAAAATCCCAGGAGGAGATAGATTTTTACTGTTTTTTATATAATTCAAAATTCTGGGGGATCTAAAGGTCAGAGGTCAAAAGTCAGAGCGTAAAAGTTGTTCGGCATGAGGAGACGCATACGTGTATACAGGTTTCATGACTGTTCGTATAACAGAGCATGAGCTCTATCTGTTCAAAGTTCGCACTTTCGAAGGCTTCCTACAGCGCCACCATTTGGCCGATTGCTGTAAAAAATAATAGCACACTTCGCCACTGTAAGCTGAACACATTGATGTTTTTATTTTCATTTTCTGTCTAAGTATGTAGGAGTAGAAAGGAACCGAAGTTTTGAGGAGAACTTGATATGACGGTTAGATATTGTCACTAGAAAAATATTGTTCCTTCGAAACAATTGTGGGCTCGCTTCAAGCCAGAAAACAATGGCTATAAAAGTAGAAAATGTCAAGATCGCAGGCAGTGCTCTCTTTGACGTTACTGACGTCAAAGATTGGTCCATTTTGTTCCAAAAATGTGTTGTGCAAAAGTTGACCCGCTGGTGGCGCTATAACAGGCCAATGTGAGAAGGGTGGTATCTGTTCCTTGACCTATTGGGAATGTGCTTGCAAGATTTCACGCACATTGCAGGCTGTGTTCATGATTTGAGGTGTTTTTGGCTTTGGCCACTTTATCGCTGCTTGCAGCTATATTCATTATTATTGTTTTTTTTGTGTGTGTGCACTTCATAGGCATATTAGATAAAGGTCCTTAGATTGTGTGTAGAATGTTTCATGCAAATTGCAAAAATAAATCCTAACGGGTTTAAGCGTTTCACAAACTGCTCAAAATGATATAGCGCCCCCCTTTGGCCAATTGGGGTAAAATTGGTTTTAGTGATATTTGGACTAACACTCTACATCTTTGCCAAATGCCATGAACATGTTACTTTGCATGTATGATTTAGAGGCAGAAGAATAATTTGCATAAAACTGCAATATCCATTGAATTTATTTTAAAAAGCATGTTTCAATTTTAAAGAAATCCGATCTGACAGATCTTTAGATATCGGTCCAAAGTTCACGTAAAAAAAGTTTTGTGCACATGGAGCGAAAATTCCAGAATAAAAGCGGGTTTACGTGTTTTACAAACTGCTCAATATGGCGGAAAATCGGGGGGCGGAGCTTACTTAACAACGACACAGATGTCTTCCGCTCGAGTCAAAGCACGCGTGTAACAAGTTGCATGTCTTCAAACGAAACGAGTCATGACTTATGCCCGTTTGAAGTTTGAATTTTCAAACGCTTCGTATAGCGCCCCCCTTTGGCCGATTGGAATAAAATTGGTTTCAGTGATACTTTGACTAACCCTCCACATCTTTGCCAAATGCCATGAACGTGTAAATTTGCATGTATGATTTAGAGGCCGAAGAATAATTTGCATAAAACCGCAACATTGATTGAATTATTAATAAAATATATTTCACTTTAAAAGAAATCCGCCGAGACTAGTTTGACCGTATTGGTCCAAAGTTCATGTGAAAAAAGTTTCATGCGCGTATCGCAAAGATCCCAGGAGGAGATAGATTTTTACTGTTTTTCATATAATTCCAAATTCTGAGGGATCCAAAGGTCAGAGGTCAAAAGTCAGAGTGTAAAAGTTGTTCGGCATGAGGAGACGCATACGTCTATATAGGTTTCATGGCTGTACGTATAACAGAGCATGAGCTATACCTGTTCAAAGTTCGCACTTTCGAAGGCTTCCTACAGCGCCACCATTTGGCCGATTGCTGTAAAAAGTAATAGCACACGTCGCCACAGTAAGCTGAACACATTGATGTTTTTATTTTCATTTTCTCACTAAGTATGTAGGAGTAGAAAGGAACCGAAGTTTTGAGGAGAACTTGATATGACGGTTAGATATTGTCACTAGAAAAATATTGTTCCTTCGAAACAATTGTGGGCTCGCTTCAAGCCAGAAAACAATGGCTATAAAAGCACAAAATGTCAAGATCGCAGGCATTGCTCTCTTTGACGTTACTGACGTCAAAGATTGGTCCATTTTGTTCCAAAAATGTGTTGTGCAAAAGTTGACCCGCTGGTGGCGCTATAACAGGCCAATGTGAGAAGGTTGGTATCTGTTCCTTGACCTATTGGGAATGTGCTTGCAAGATTTCACGCACATCCCAGGCTGTGTTCATGATTTGAGGTGTTTTTGGCTTTGGACACTTTATCGCTGCTTGCAGCTATATTTATTATTATTATTTTATAATTTTTTTGTGTGCACTTCATAGGCATGTTAGATAAAGGTCCTTAGATTGCGTGTAGAATGTTTCATGCAAATTGCAAAAAAAATCCTAGAATAAAAACGGGTTTAAGCGTTTTACAAACTGCTCAAAATTATATAGCGCCCCCCTTTGGCCATTTGGGGTAAGATTGGTTTCAGTGATATTTGAACTAACCCTCTACACTATTTTGTCATGAAAATGTGACTTTGCATGTATGTTTTAGAGGCAGAAGAATAATTTGCATAAAAATGCAATATTGTTTGAATTATTTAAAAAAGCATGTTTCAATGTTAAAGAAATCCGATCTGACAGATCTTTAGATATCGGTCCAAAGTTCACGTAAAAAAAGTTTTGTGCACGTGACGCGAAAATTCCAGAATAAAAGCGGGTTTACGCGTTTTACAAACTGCTCAAAATGGCGGAAAATTAAAGGGCGGAGCTTACTTAACAACGACACAGATGTCTTCCGCTTGAGTCAAAGCACACGTGTAACAAGTTGCATGTCTTCAAACGAAACGAGTCATGACTTATGCCCGTTTGAAGTTTGAATTTTCAGACGCTTCGTATAGCGCCCCCCTTTGGCCGATTGGAATAAAATTGGTTTCAGTGATACTTTGACTAACCCTCCACATCTTTGCCAAATGCCATGAACGTGTAACTTTGCATGTATGATTTAGAGGCCGAAGAATAATTTGCATAAAACCGCAATATTGATTGAATCATTAAAAAATTATATTTCACTTTAAAAGAAATCCGCCGAGATTAGTTTAACCGTATTGGTCCAAAGTTCATGTGAAAAAAGTTTTGTGCACTTGACGCGAAAATCCCAGGAGGAGATAGATTTTTACTGTTTTTCATATAATTCAAAATTCTGGGGGATCTAAAGGTCAGAGGTCAAAAGTTAGAGGGTAAAAGTTGTTCGGCATGAGGAGACGCATATGTGTATACAGGTTTCATGACTGTACGTATAACAGAGCATGAGCTCTATCTGTTCAAAGTTCGCACTTTCGAAGGCTTCCTACAGCGCCACCATTTGGCCGATTGCTGTAAAAAATAATAGCACACTTCGCCACTGTAAGCTGAACACATTGATGTTTTTATTTTCATTTTCTGTCTAAGTATGTAGCAGTAGAAAGGAACCGAAGTTTTGAGGAGAACTTGATATGACGGTTAGATATTGTCACTAGAAAAATATTGTTCCTTCGAAACAATTGTGGGCTCGCTTCAAGCCAGAAAACAATGGCTATAAAAGTACAAAATGTCAAGATCGCAGGCAGTGCTCTCTTTGACGTTACTGTCGTCAAAGATTGGTCCATTTTGTTCCAAAAATGTGTTGTGCAAAAGTTGACCCGCTGGTGGCGCTATAACAGGCCAATGTAAGAAGGGTGGTATCTGCTCCTTGACCTATTGGGAATGTGCTTGCAAGATTTCACGCACATTGCAGGCTGTGTTCATGATTTGAGGTGTTTTTGGCTTTGGCCACTTTATCGCTGCTTGCAGCTATATTCATTATTATTATTTTTTTTGTGTGTGTGCACTTCATAGGCATATTAGATAAAGGTCCTTAGATTGTGTGTAGAATGTTTCATGCAAATTGCAAAAATAAATCCTAACGGGTTTAAGCGTTTCACAAACTGCTCAAAATGATATAGCGCCCCCCTTTGGCCAATTGGGGTAAGATTGGTTTTAGTGATATTTGGACTAACACTCTACATCTTTGCCAAATGCCATGAACATGTTACTTTGCATGTATGATTTAGAGGCAGAAGAATAATTTGCATAAAACTGCAATATTCATTGAATTTATTTTAAAAAGCATGTTTCAATTTTAAAGAAATCCGATCTGACAGATCTTTAGATATCGGTCCAAAGTTCACGTAAAAAAAGTTTTGTGCACGTGGAGTGAAAATTCCAGAATAAAAGCGGGTTTACGCGTTTTACAAACTGCTCAATATGGCGGAAAATCGGGGGGCGGAGCTTACTTAACAACGACACAGATGTCTTCCGCTCGAGTCAAAGCACGCGTGTAACAAGTTGCATGTCTTCAAACGAAACGAGTCATGACTTATGCCCGTTTGAAGTTTGAATTTTCAAACGCTTCGTATAGCGCCCCCCTTTGGCCGATTGGAATAAAATTGGTTTCAGTGATACTTTGACTAACCCTCCACATCTTTGCCAAATGCCATGAACGTGTAACTTTGCATGTATGATTTAGAGGCCGAAGAATAATTTGCATAAAACCGCAACATTGATTGAATTATTAATAAAATATATTTCACTTTAAAAGAAATCCGCCGAGACTAGTTTGACCGTATTGGTCCAAAGTTCATGTGAAAAAAGTTTCATGCGCGTATCGCAAAGATCCCAGGAGGAGATAGATTTTTACTGTTTTTCATATAATTCCAAATTCTGAGGGATCTAAAGATCAGAGGTCAAAAGTCAGAGCGTAAAAATTGTTCGGCATGAGGAGACGCATACGTGTATACAGGTTTCATGGCTGTACGTATAACAGAGCATGAGCTATACCTGTTCAAAGTTCGCACTTTCGAAGGCTTCCTACAGCGCCACCATTTGGCCGATTGCTGTAAAAAGTAATAGCACACGTCGCCACAGTAAGCTGAACACATTGATGTTTTTATTTTCATTTTCTCACTAAGTATGTAGGAGTAGAAAGGAACCGAAGTTTTGAGGAGAACTTGATATGACGGTTAGATATTGTCACTAGAAAAATATTGTTCCTTCGAAACAATTGTGGGCTCGCTTCAAGCCAGAAAACAATGGCTATAAAAGTACAAAATGTCAAGATCGCAGGCAGTGCTCTCTTTGACGTTACTGACGTCAAAGATTGGTCCATTTTGTTCCAAAAATGTGTTGTGCAAAAGTTGACCCGCTGGTGGCGCTATAACAGGCCAATGTAAGAAGGGTGGTATCTGCTCCTTGACCTATTGGGAATGTGCTTGCAAGATTTCACGCACATTGCAGGCTGTGTTCATGATTTGAGGTGTTTTTGGCTTTGGCCACTTTATCGCTGCTTGCAGCTATATTCATTATTATTATTATTTTTTTGTGTGTGCACTTTAGATAAAGGTCCTTAGATTGTGTGTAGAATGTTTCATGCAAATTGCAAAAATAAATCCTAACGGGTTTAAGCATTTCACAAACTGCTCAAAATGATATAGCGCCCCCCTTTGGCCAATTGGGGTAAGATTGGTTTTAGTGATATTTGGACTAACACTCTACATCTTTGCCAAATGCCATGAACATGTTACTTTGCATGTATGATTTAGAGGCAGAAGAATAATTTGCATAAAACTGCAATATTCATTGAATTTATTTTAAAAAGCATGTTTCAATTTTAAAGAAATCCGATCTGACAGATCTTTAGATATCGGTCCAAAGTTCACGTAAAAAAAGTTTTGTGCACGTGGAGTGAAAATTCCAGAATAAAAGCGGGTTTACGCGTTTTACAAACTGCTCAATATGGCGGAAAATCGGGGGGCGGAGCTTACTTAACAACGACACAGATGTCTTCCGCTCGAGTCAAAGCACGCGTGTAACAAGTTGCATGTCTTCAAACGAAACGAGTCATGACTTATGCCCGTTTGAAGTTTGAATTTTCAAACGCTTCGTATAGCGCCCCCCTTTGGCCGATTGGAATAAAATTGGTTTCAGTGATACTTTGACTAACCCTCCACATCTTTGCCAAATGCGATGAACGTGTAACTTTGCATGTATGATTTAGAGGCCGAAGAATAATTTGCATAAAACCGCAACATTGATTGAATTATTAATAAAATATATTTCACTTTAAAAGAAATCCGCCGAGACTAGTTTGACCGTATTGGTCCAAAGTTCATGTGAAAAAAGTTTCATGCGCGTATCGCAAAGATCCCAGGAGGAGATAGATTTTTACTGTTTTTCATATAATTCCAAATTCTGAGGGATCTAAAGATCAGAGGTCAAAAGTCAGAGCGTAAAAATTGTTCGGCATGAGGAGACGCATACGTGTATACAGGTTTCATGGCTGTACGTATAACAGAGCATGAGCTATACCTGTTCAAAGTTCGCACTTTCGAAGGCTTCCTACAGCGCCACCATTTGGCCGATTGCTGTAAAAAGTAATAGCACACGTCGTCACAGTAAGCTGAACACATTGATGTTTTTATTTTCATTTTCTCACTAAGTATGTAGGAGTAGAAAGGAACCGAAGTTTTGAGGAGAACTTGATATGACGGTTAGATATTGTCACTAGAAAAATATTGTTCCTTCGAAACAATTGTGGGCTCGCTTCAAGCCAGAAAACAATGGCTATAAAAGCACAAAATGTCAAGATCGCAGGCAGTGCTCTCTTTGACGTTACTGACGTCAAAGATTGGTCCATTTTGTTCCAAAAATGTGTTATGCAAAAGTTGACCCGCTGGTGGCGCTTTAACAGGCCAATGTGAGAAGGTTGGTATCTGTTCCTTGACCTATTGGGAATGTGCTTGCAAGATTTCACGCACATCCCAGGCTGTGTTCATGATTTGAGGTGTTTTTGGCTTTGGACACTTTATCGCTGCTTGCAGCTATATTTATTATTATTATTTTATAATTTTTTTGTGTGCACTTCATAGGCATGTTAGATAAAGGTCCTTAGATTGCGTGTAGAATGTTTCATGCAAATTGCAAAAAAATCCTAGAATAAAAACGGGTTTAAGCGTTTTACAAACTGCTCAAAATTATATAGCGCCCCCCTTTGGCCATTTGGGGTAAGTGATATTTGAACTAACCCTCTACACTATTTTGTCATGAAAATGTGACTTTGCATGTATGATTTAGAGGCAGAAGAATAATTTGCATAAAAATGCAATATTGTTTGAATTATTTAAAAAAGCATGTTTCAATGTTAAAGAAATCCGATCTGACAGATCTTTAGATATCGGTCCAAAGTTCACGTAAAAAAGGTTTTGTGCACGTGACGCGAAAATTCCAGAATAATAGCGGGTTTACGCGTTTTACAAACTGCTCAGAATGGCGGAAAATCGAAGGGCGGAGCTTACTTAACAACGACACAGATGTATTCCGCTTGAGTCAAAGCACGCGTGTAACAAGTTGCATGTCTTCAAACGAAACGAGTCATGACTTATGCCCGTTTGAAGTTTGGATTTTCAAACGCTTCGTATAGCGCCCCCCTTTGGCCGATTGGAATAAAATTGGTTTCAGTGATACTTTGACTAACCCTCCACATCTTTGCCAAATGCCATGAACGTGTAACTTTGCATGTATGATTTAGAGGCCGAAGAATAATTTGCATAAAACCGCAATATTGATTGAATTATTAAAAAAATATATTTCACTTTAAAAGAAATCCGCCGAGACTAGTTTGACCGTATTGGTCCAAAGTTCATGTGAAAAAAGTTTTGTGCGCGTTATGCAAAAATCCCAGGAGGAGATAGATTTTTACTGTTTTTCATATAATTCCAAATTGTGGGAGACCTAAAGGTCAGAGGTCAAAAGTTAGAGGGTAAAAGTTGTTCGGCATGAGGAGACGCATAAGTGTATACAGGTTTCATGGCTGTACGTATAACACAGCATGAGCTATACCTGTTCAAAGATCGCACTTTCGAAGGCTTCCTACAGCGCCACCATTTGGCCGATTGCTGTAAAAAATAATAGCACACTTCGCCACTGTAAGCTGAACACATTGATGTTTTTATTTTCATTTTCTCACTAAGTATGTAGGAGTAGAAAGGAACCGAAGTTTTGAGGAGAACTTGATATGACGGTTAGATATTGTCACTAGAAAAATATTGTTCCTTCGAAACAATTGTGGGCTCGCTTCAAGCCAGAAAACAATGGCTATAAAAGCACAAAATGTCAAGATCGCAGGCAGTGCTCTCTTTGACGTTACTGACGTCAAAGATTGGTCCATTTTGTTCCAAAAATGTGTTATGCAAAAGTTGACCCGCTGGTGGCGCTATAACAGGCCAATGTGAGAAGGTTGGTATCTGTTCCTTGACCTATTGGGAATGTGCTTGCAAGATTTCACAACATCCCAGGCTGTGTTCATGATTTGAGGTGTTTTTGGCTTTGGACACTTTATCGCTGCTTGCAGCTATATTTATTATTATTATTTTATAATTTTTTTGTGTGCACTTCATAGGCATGTTAGATAAAGGTCCTTAGATTGCGTGTAGAATGTTTCATGCAAATTGCAAAAAAAAATCCTAGAATAAAAACGGGTTTAAGCGTTTTACAAACTGCTCAAAATTATATAGCGCCCCCCTTTGGCCATTTGGGGTAAGATTGGTTTCAGTGATATTTGAACTAACCCTCTACACTATTTTGTCATGAAAATGTGACTTTGCATGTATGTTTTAGAGGCAGAAGAATAATTTGCATAAAAATGCAATATTGTTTGAATTATTTAAAAAAGCATGTTTCAATGTTAAAGAAATCCGATCTGACAGATCTTTAGATATCGGTCCAAAGTTCACGTAAAAAAAGTTTTGTGCACGTGACGCGAAAATTCCAGAATAAAAGCGGGTTTACGCGTTTTACAAACTGCTCAAAATGGCGGAAAATCAAAGGGCGGAGCTTACTTAACAACGACACAGATGTCTTCCGCTTGAGTCAAAGCACGCGTGTAACAAGTTGCATGTCTTCAAATGAAACGAGTCATGACTTATGCCCGTTTGAAGTTTGAATTTTCAAACGCTTCGTATAGCGCCCCCCTTTGGCCGATTGGAATAAAATTGGTTTCAGTGATACTTTGACTAACCCTCCACATCTTTGCCAAATGCCATGAACGTGTAACTTTGCATGTATGATTTAGAGGCCGAAGAATAATTTGCATAAAACCGCAATATTGATTGAATTATTAAAAAATGATATTTCACTTTAAAAGAAATCCACCGAGATAAATCTGACCGTATTGGTCCAAAGTTCATGTGAAAAAAGTTTTGTGCGCGTAACAAAAAAAACCCAGGAGGAGATAGATTTTTACTGTTTTTCATATAATTCCGAATTGTGGGAGACCTAAAGGTCAGAGGTCAAAAGTTAGAGGGTAAAAGTTGTTCAGCATGAGGAGACGCATAAGTGTATACAGGTTTCATGGCTGTATGTATAACACAGCATGAGCTATACCTGTTCAAAGTTCGCACTTTCGAAGGCTTCCTACAGCGCCACCATTTGGCCGATTGCTGTAAAAAGTAATAGCACACTTCGCCACTGTAAACTGAACACATTGATGTTTTTATTTTCATTTTCTCACTAAGTATGTAGGAGTAGAAAGGAACCGAAGTTTTTTGATACTTGATATGCCTGCCTGATAGATAAATAAATAAATAAATAATGACAATATCTAAAGTGTGCTCGCCTTATAGGCGAGCCCACAACTAGAAAAATATTGTTCCTTCGAAACAATTGTGGGCTCGCTTCAAGCCAGAAAACAATGGCTATAAATGTACAAAATGTCAAGATCGCAGGCAGTGCTCTCTTTGACGTTACTGACATCAAAGATTGGTCCATTTTGTTCCAAAAATGTGTTGTGCAAAAGTTGACCTGCTGGTGGCACTATAACAGGACAATGTAAGAAGGGTGGTATCTGTTCCTTGACCTATTGGGAATGTGCTTGCAAGATTTCACGCACATTGCAGGCTGTGTTTTTGGCTTTGGCCACTTTATCGCTGCTTGCAGCTATATTTATTATTATTATTATTATTATTTGTGTGTGTGCACTTCATAGGCTTATTAGATAAAGGTCCTTAGATTGTGTGTAGGATGTTTCATGCAAATTGCAAAAAAAATCCTAACGGGTTTAAGCGTTTCACAAACTGCTCAAAATGATATAGCGCCCCCCTTTGGCCAATTGGAGTAAGATTGGTTTTAGTGATATTTGGACTAACACTCTACATCTTTGCCAAATGCCATGAACATGTTACTTTGCATGTATGATTTAGAGGCAGAAGAATAATTTGCATAAAACTGCAATATTCATTGAATTATTAAAAAAGCATGTTTCAATTTTTCTTTTAAATCCGATCTGACAGATCTTTAGATATTGGTCCAAAGTTCATGTAAAAAAAAGTTTTGTGGACGTGACGCGAAAATTCCAGATTAAAAGCGGGTTTAAGCGTTTTACAAACTACTCAATATGGCGGAAAATCTAAGGGCGGAGCTTACTTAAAAGAGACACAGATGTCTTCTGCTTGAGTCAAAGCACGCGTGTAAGCAAGTTGCATGTCTTCAAACGAAACGAGGCATGACTTATACCCGTTTAAAGTTTGAATTTTCAAACGCTTTGTATAGCGCCCCCCTTTGGCCGATTGGAATAAAATTGGTTTCAGTGATACTTTGACTAACCCTCTACATCTTTGCCAAATGCCATGAATGTGTAACTTTGCATGTTTGATATAGAGGCCGAAGAATAATTTGCATAAAACCGCAATATGGATTGAATTATTAAGAAAATATATTTCACTTTAAAAGAAATCCGCCGAGACTAGTTTGACCGTATTGGTCCAAAGTTCATGTGAAAAAAGTTTTGTGAGCGTAACGCGAAAATCCCAGGAGGAGATAGATTTTTACTGTTTTTCATATAATTCCAAATTGTGGGAGATCTAAAGGTCAAAGGTCAAAAGTCAGAGCGTAAAAGTTGTTCGGCATGAGGAGACGCATACGTGTATACAGGTTTCATGGCTGTACGTATATCAGAGCATGAGCTATACCTGTTCAAAGTTCGCACTTTCGAAGGCTTCCTACAGCGCCACCATTTGGCCGATTGCTGTAAAAAATAATAGCACACTTCGCCACTGTAAGCTGAACACATTGATGTTTTTATTTTCATTTTCTGTCTAAGTATGTAGGAGTAGAAAGGAACCGAAGTTTTGAGGAGAACTTGATATGACGGTTAGATATTGTCACTAGAAAAATATTGTTCCTTCGAAACAATTGTGGGCTCGCTTCAAGCCGGAAAACAATGGCTATAAAAGTACAAAACGTCAAGATCGCAGGCAGTGCTCTCTTTGACGTTACTGACGTCAAAGATTGGTCCATTTTGTTCCAAAAATGTGTTGTGCAAAAGTTGACCCGCTGGTGGCGCTATAACAGGCCAATGTAAGAAGGGTGGTATCTGTTCCTTGACCTATTGGGAATGTGCTTGCAAGATTTCACGCACATTGCAGGCTGTGTTCATGATTTGAGGTGTTTTTGGCTTTGGCCACTTTATCGCTGCTTGCAGCTATATTTATTATTATTATTTTATAATTTTTTTGTGTGCACTTCATAGGCATGTTAGATAAAGGTCCTTAGATTGCGTGTAGAATGTTTCATGCAAATTGCAAAAAAAATCCTAGAATAAAAAAACGGGTTTAAGCGTTTTACAAACTGCTCAAAATTATATAGCGCCCCCCTTTGGCCATTTGGGGTAAGATTGGTTTCAGTGATATTTGAACTAACCCTCTACACTATTTTGTCATGAAAATGTGACTTTGCTTGTATGTTTTAGAGGCAGAAGAATAATTTGCATAAAAATGCAATATTGTTTGAATTATTTAAAAAAGCATGTTTCAATGTTAAAGAAATCCGATCTGACAGATCTTTAGATATCGGTCCAAAGTTCACGTAAAAAAAGTTTTGTGCACGTGACGCGAAAATTCCAGAATAAAAGCGGGTTTACGCGTTTTACAAACTGCTCAAAGTGGCGGAAAATCGAAGGGCGGAGCATACTTAACAACGACACAGATGTCTTCCGCTTGAGTCAAAGCACGCGTGTAACAAGTTGCATGTCTTCAAACGAAACGAGTCATGACTTATGCCAGTTTGAAGTTTGAATTTTCAGACGCTTCGTATAGCGCCCCCCTTTGGCCGATTGGAATAAAATTGGTTTCAGTGATACCTTGACTAACCCTCTACATCTTTGCCAAATGCCATGAACGTGTAACTTTGCATGTATGATTTAGAGGCCGAAGAATAATTTGCATAAAACTGCAATATTTATTGAATTATTAAAAAATTATATTTCACTTTAAAAGAAATCCGCCGAGATTAGTTTGACCGTATTGGTCCAAAGTTCATGTGAAAAAAGTTTTGTGCGCGCATCGAAAAAAACCCAGGAGGAGATAGATTTTTACTGTTTTTCATATAATTCCGAATTGTGGGAGATCTAAAGGTCAGAGGTCAAAAGTCAGAGGCTAAAAGTTGTTCGGCATGAGGAGACGCATACGTGTATACAGGTTTCATGCCTGTACCTCAAACACAGCATGAGCTATACCTGTTCAAAGTTCGCACTTTCGAAGGCTTCCTACAGCGCCACCATTTGGCCGATTGCTGTAAAAAGTAATAGCACACTTCGCCACTGTAAACTGAACACATTGATGTTTTTATTTTCATTTTCTCACTAAGTATGTAGGAGTAGAAAGGAACCGAAGTTTTTTGATACTTGATATGCCTGCCTGATAGATAAATAAATAAATAAATAATGACAATATCTAAAGTGTGCTCGCCTTATAGGCGAGCCCACAACTAGAAAAATATTGTTCCTTCGAAACAATTGTGGGCTCGCTTCAAGCCAGAAAACAATGGCTATAAAAGTACAAAATGTCAAGATCGCAGGCAGTGCTCTCTTTGACGTTACTGACATCAACGATTGGTCCATTTTGTTCCAAAAATGTGTTGTGCAAAAGTTGACCCGCTGGTGGCGCTATAACAGGCCAATGTAAGAAGGGTGGTATCTGTTCCTTGACCTATTGGGAATGTGCTTGCAAGATTTCACGCACATTGCAGGCTGTGTTCATGATTTGAGGTGTTTTTGGCTTTGGCCACTTTATCGCTGCTTGCAGCTATATTCATTATTATAATTTTTTTGTGTGTGTGCACTTCATAGGCATATTAGATAAAGGTCCTTAGATTGTGTGTAGAATGTTTCATGCAAATTGCAAAAAAAAAATCCTAACGGGTTTAAGCGTTTCACAAACTGCTCAAAATGATATAGCGCCCCCCTTTGTTCAATTGGGGTAAGATTGGTTTTAGTGATATTTGGACTAACACTCTACATCTTTGCCAAATGCCATGAACATGTTACTTTGCATGTATGATTTAGAGGCAGAAGAATAATTTGCATAAAACTGCAATATTCATTGAATTTATTTAAAAAAGCATGTTTCAATTTTAAAGAAATCCGATCTGACAGATCTTTAGATATCGGTCCAAAGTTCACGTAAAAAAAGTTTTGTGCACGTGGAGCGAAAATTCCAGAATAAAAGCGGGTTTACGCGTTTTACAAACTGCTCAATATGGCGGAAAATCGAAGGGCGGAGCTTACTTAACAACGACACAGATGTCTTCCGCTCGAGTCAAAGCACGCGTGTAACAAGTTGCATGTCTTCAAACAAAACGAGTCATGACTTATGCCCGTTTGAAGTTTGAATTTTCAAACGCTTCGTATAGCGCCCCCCTTTGGCCGATTGGAATAAAATTGGTTTCAGTGATACTTTGACTAACCCTCCACATCTTTGCCAAATGCCATGAACGTGTAACTTTGCATGTATGATTTAGAGGCCGAAGAATAATTTGCATAAAACCGCAATATTGATTGAATTATTAAAAAATTATATTTCACTTTAAAAAAAATCTGGTTGATCAATCTGACCGTATTGGTCCAAAGTTCATGTGAAAAAAGTTTTGTGCACTTGATGCGAAAATCCCAGGAGGAGATAGATTTTTTCATATGTTTTTCATATAATTCCGAATTGTGGGAGACCTAAAGGTCAGAGGTCAAAAGTTAGAGGGTAAAAGTTGTTCGGCATGAGGAGACGCATACGTGTATACAGGTTTCATGGCTGTAACTAAAACACAGCATGAGCTATACCTGTTCAAAGTTCGCACTTTCGAAGGCTTCCTACAGCGCCACCATTTGGCTGATTGCTATAAAAAATAATAGCGCACTTCGCCACTGTAAACTGAACACATTGATGTTTTTATTTTCATTTTCTCACTAAGTATGTAGGAGTAGAAAGGAACCGAAGTTCCCGTCTACTGTCTGACTGACTGACTGACTGATAGATAAATAATGACAATATCTAAAGTGTGCTCGCCTTATAGGCGAGCCCACAACTAGAAAAATATTGTTCCTTCGAAACAATTGTGGGCTCGCTTCAAGCCAGAAAACAATGGCTATAAAAGCACAAAATGTCAAGATCGCAGGCAGTGCTCTCTTTGACGTTACTGACGTCAAAGATTGGTCCATTTTGTTCCAAAAATGTGTTATGCAAAAGTTGACCCGCTGGTGGCGCTTTAACAGGCCAATGTGAGAAGGTTGGTATCTGTTCCTTGACCTATTGGGAATGTGCTTGCAAGATTTCACGCACATCCCAGGCTGTGTTCATGATTTGAGGTGTTTTTGGCTTTGGACACTTTATCGCTGCTTGCAGCTATATTTATTATTATTATTTTATAATTTTTTTGTGTGCACTTCATAGGCATGTTAGATAAAGGTCCTTAGATTGCGTGTAGAATGTTTCATGCAAATTGCAAAAAAAATCCTAGAATAAAAACGGGTTTAAGCGTTTTACAAACTGCTCAAAATTATATAGCGCCCCCCTTTGGCCATTTGGGGTAAGTGATATTTGAACTAACCCTCTACACTATTTTGTCATGAAAATGTGACTTTGCATGTATGATTTAGAGGCAGAAGAATAATTTGCATAAAAATGCAATATTGTTTGAATTATTTAAAAAAGCATGTTTCAATGTTAAAGAAATCTGATCTGACAGATCTTTAGATATCGGTCCAAAGTTCACGTAAAAAAGGTTTTGTGCACGTGACGCGAAAATTCCAGAATAATAGCGGGTTTACGCGTTTTACAAACTGCTCAAAATGGCGGAAAATCGAAAAATCAAAAATGTGTTGTGCCAAAAGTTGACCCGCTGGTGGCGCTATTATAACAGGCCAATGTAAGAAGGGTGGTATCTGTTCCTTGACCTATTGGGAATGTGCTTGCAAGATTTCACGGACATTGCAGGCTGTGTTCATGATTTGAGGTGTTTTTGGCTTTGGCCACTTTATCGCTGCTTGCAGCTATATTTGTTATTATTTTTCTTTTTGTGTGTGTGTGCACTTCATAGGCATATTAGATAAAGGTCCTTAGATTGTGTGTAGAATGTTTCATGCAAATTGCTAAAAAAATCCTAACGGGTTTAAGCGTTTCAAAAACTGCTCAAAATGATATAGCGCCCCCCTTTGGCCAATTGGAGTGAGATTGGATTTAGTGATATTTGGACTAACACTCTACATCTTTGCCAAATGCCATGAAGATGTTACTTTGCATGTATGATTTAGAGGCAGAAGAATAATTTGCATAAAACTGCAATATTCATTGAATTATTAAAAAAGCATGTTTCAATTAAAAAAAAAATCCGATCTGACAGATCTTTAGATATTGGTCCAAAGTTCACGTAAAAAAAGTTTTGTGCACGTGGAGCGAAAATTCCAGAATAAAAGCGGGTTTACGCGTTTTACAAACTGCTCAAAATGGCGGAAAATCGAAGGGCGGAGCTTACTTAACAAAGACACAGATGTCTTCCGCTCGAGTCAAAGCACGCGTGTAAGCAAGTTGCATGTCTTAAAACGAAACGAGTCATGACTTATGCCCGTTTGAAGTTTGAATTTTCAAACGCTTAGTATAGCGCCCCCCTTTGGCCGATTGGACTAAAATTGGTTTCAGTAATACTTTGACTAACCCTCTACATCTTTGCCAAATGCCATGAACGTGTAACTTTGCATGTATGATTTAGAGGCTGAAGAATAATTTGCATAAAACCGCAATATTGATTGAATTATTAAAAAATTATATTTCACTTTAAAAGAAATCTGGTTGATCAATCTGACCGTATTGGTCCAAAGTTCATGTGAAAAAAGTTTTGTGCGCGTAACAAAAAAAACCCAGGAGGAGATAGATTTTTACTGTTTTTCATATAATTCCAAATTGTGGGAGATCTAAAGGTCAAAGGTCAAAAGTCAGAGCGTAAAAGTTGTTCGGCATGAGGAGACGCATACGTGTATACAGGTTTCATGGCTTTACCTCAAACACAGCATGAGCTATACCTGTTCAAAGTTCGCACTTTCGAAGGCTTCCTACAGCGCCACCATTTGGCCGATTGCTGTAAAAAGTAATAGCACACGTCGCCACAGTAAGCTGAACACATTGATGTTTTTATTTTCATTTTCTCACTAAGTATGTAGGAGTAGAAAGGAACCGAAGTTTTTTGATACTTGCACTGACTGCCTGCCTAGTATAGAAATAATGACAATATCTAAAGTGTGCTCGCCTTATAGGCGAGCCCACAACTAGAAAAATATTGTTCCTTCGAAACAATTGTGGGCTCGCTTCAAGCCGGAAAACAATGGCTATAAAAGCACAAAATGTCAAGATCGCAGGCAGTGCTCTCTTTGACGTTACTGACGTCAAAGATTGGTCCATTTTGTTCCAAAAATGTGTTGTGCAAAAGTTGACCCGCTGGTGGCGCTATAACAGGCCAATGTGAGAAGGTTGGTATCTGTTCCTTGACCTATTGGGAATGTGCTTGCAAGATTTCACGCACATCCCAGACTGTGTTCATGATTTGAGGTGTTTTTGGCTTTGGACACTTTATCGCTGCTTGCAGCTATATTTATTATTATTATTTTATAATTTTTTTGTGTGCACTTCATAGGCATGTTAGATAAAGGTCCTTAGATTGCGTGTAGAATGTTTCATGCAAATTGCAAAAAAAAATCCTGGAATAAAAACGGGTTTAAGCGTTTTACAAACTGCTCAAAATTATATAGCGCCCCCTTTGGCCATTTGGGGTAAGATTGGTTTCAGTGATATTTGAACTAACCCTCTACACTATTTTGTCATGAAAATGTGACTTTGCATGTATGTTTTAGAGGCAGAAGAATAATTTGCATAAAAATGCAATATTGTTTGAATTATTTAAAAAAGCATGTTTCAATGTTAAAGAAATCCGATCTGACAGATCTTTAGATATCGGTCCAAAGTTCACGTAAAAAAAAATTTGTGCACGTGACGCGAAAATTCCAGAATAAAAGCGGGTTTACGCGTTTTACAAACTGCTCAAAATGGCGGAAAATTGAAGGGCGGAGCTTACTTAACAATGACACAGATGTCTTCCGCTTGAGTCAAAGCACGCGTGTAACAAGTTGCATGTCTTCAAACGAAACGAGTCATGACTTATGCCCATTTGAAGTTTGAATTTTCAGACGCTTCGTATAGCGCCCCCCTTTGGCCGATTGGAATAAAATTGGTTTCAGTGATACTTTGACTAACCCTCCACATCTTTGCCAAATGCCATGAACGTGTAACTTTGCATGTATGATTTAGAGGCCGAAGAATAATTTGCATAAAACCGCAATATATATTGAATTATTAAAAAATCATTATTTAACGTACAAACTTCTCACCACATAGCCTGTGTAGATATAGGTCCAAAGTTCATGTGAAAAAAGTTTCATGCGCGTATCGCAAAAATCCCAGGAGGAGATAGATTTTTACTGTTTTTCATATAATTCCGAATTGTGGGAGACCTAAAGGTCAGAGGTCAAAAGTTAGAGGGTAAAAGTTGTTCGGCATGAGGAGACGCATAAGTGTATACAGGTTTCATGGCTGTATGTATAACACAGCATGAGCTATACCTGTTCAAAGATCGCACTTTCGAAGGCTTCCTACAGCGCCACCATTTGGCCGATTGCTATAGAAAATAATAGCACACTTCGCCACTGTAAACTGAACACATTGATGTTTTTATTTTCATTTTCTCACTAAGTATGTAGGAGTAGAAAGGAACCGAAGTTTTGAGGAGAACTTGATATGACTAGTATAGTATAGAAATAATGACAATATCTAAAGTGTGCTCGCCTTATAGGCGAGCCCACAACTAGAAAAATATTGTTCCTTCGAAACAATTGTGGGCTCGCTTCAAGCCGGAAAACAATGGCTATAAAAGCACAAAATGTCAAGATCGCAGGCAGTGCTCTCTTTGACGTTACTGACGTCAAAGATTGGTCCATTTTGTTCCAAAAATGTGTTGTGCAAAAGTTGACCCGCTGGTGGCGCTATAACAGGCCAATGTGAGAAGGTTGGTATCTGTTCCTTGACCTATTGGGAATGTGCTTGCAAGATTTCACGCACATCCCAGGCTGTGTTCATGATTTGAGGTGTTTTTGGCTTTGGACACTTTATCGCTGCTTGCAGCTATATTTATTATTATTATTTTATAATTTTTTGTGTGCACTTCATAGGCATGTTAGATAAAGGTCCTTAGATTGCGTGTAGAATGTTTCATGCAAATTGCAAAAAAAATCCTAGAATAAAAACGGGTTTAAGCGTTTTACAAACTGCTCAAAATTATATAGCGCCCCCCTTTGGCCATTTGGGGTAAGATTGGTTTCAGTGATATTTGAACTAACCCTCTACACTATTTTGTCATGAAAATGTGACTTTGCTTGTATGTTTTAGAGGCAGAAGAATAATTTGCATAAAAATGCAATATTGTTTGAATTATTTAAAAAAGCATGTTTCAATGTTAAAGAAATCCGATCTGACAGATCTTTAGATATCGGTCCAAAGTTCATGTAAAAAAATGTTTTGTGCACGTGACGCGAAAATTCCAGAATAAAAGCGGGTTTACGCGTTTTACACACTGCTCAAAGTGGCGGAAAATCGAAGGGCGGAGCTTACTTAACAACGACACAGATGTCTTCCGCTTGAGTCAAAGCACGCGTGTAACAAGTTGCATGTCTTCAAACGAAACGAGTCATGACTTATGCCCGTTTGAAGTTTGAATTTTCAGACGCTTCGTATAGCGCCCCCCTTTGGCCGATTGGAATAAAATTGGTTTCAGTGATACTTTGACTAACCCTCCACATCTTTGCCAAATGCCATGAACGTGTAACTTTGCATGCATGATTTAGAGGCAGAAGAATAATTTGCATAAAACCGCAATATTTATTGAATTATTAAAAAATGATATTTCACTTTAAAAGAAATCCGCCGAGATAAATCTGACCGTATTGGTCCAAAGTTCATGTGAAAAAAGTTTCGTGCGCGTATCGAAAAAAACCCAGGAGGAGATAGATTTTTACTGTTTTTCATATAATTCCGAATTGTGGGAGACCTAAAGGTCAGAGGTCAAAAGTTAGAGGGTAAAAGTTGTTCAGCATGAGGAGACGCATAAGTGTATACAGGTTTCATGGCTGTATGTATAACACAGCATGAGCTATACCTGTTCAAAGTTCGCACTTTCGAAGGCTTCCTACAGCGCCACCATTTGGCCGATTGCTGTAAAAAGTAATAGCACACTTCGCCACTGTAAACTGAACACATTGATGTTTTTATTTTCATTTTCTCACTAAGTATGTAGGAGTAGAAAGGAACCGAAGTTTTTTGATACTTGATATGCCTGCCTGATAGATAAATAAATAAATAAATAATGACAATATCTAAAGTGTGCTCGCCTTATAGGCGAGCCCACAACTAGAAAAATATTGTTCCTTCGAAACAATTGTGGGCTCGCTTCAAGCCAGAAAACAATGGCTATAAATGTACAAAATGTCAAGATCGCAGGCAGTGCTCTCTTTGACGTTACTGACATCAAAGATTGGTCCATTTTGTTCCAAAAATGTGTTGTGCAAAAGTTGACCTGCTGGTGGCACTATAACAGGACAATGTAAGAAGGGTGGTATCTGTTCCTTGACCTATTGGGAATGTGCTTGCAAGATTTCACGCACATTGCAGGCTGTGTTTTTGGCTTTGGCCACTTTATCGCTGCTTGCAGCTATATTTATTATTATTATTATTATTATTTGTGTGTGTGCACTTCATAGGCTTATTAGATAAAGGTCCTTAGATTGTGTGTAGGATGTTTCATGCAAATTGCAAAAAAAATCCTAACGGGTTTAAGCGTTTCACAAACTGCTCAAAATGATATAGCGCCCCCCTTTGGCCAATTGGAGTAAGATTGGTTTTAGTGATATTTGGACTAACACTCTACATCTTTGCCAAATGCCATGAACATGTTACTTTGCATGTATGATTTAGAGGCAGAAGAATAATTTGCATAAAACTGCAATATTCATTGAATTATTAAAAAAGCATGTTTCAATTTTTCTTTTAAATCCGATCTGACAGATCTTTAGATATTGGTCCAAAGTTCATGTAAAAAAAAGTTTTGTGGACGTGACGCGAAAATTCCAGATTAAAAGCGGGTTTAAGCGTTTTACAAACTACTCAATATGGCGGAAAATCTAAGGGCGGAGCTTACTTAAAAGAGACACAGATGTCTTCTGCTTGAGTCAAAGCACGCGTGTAAGCAAGTTGCATGTCTTCAAACGAAACGAGGCATGACTTATACCCGTTTAAAGTTTGAATTTTCAAACGCTTTGTATAGCGCCCCCCTTTGGCCGATTGGAATAAAATTGGTTTCAGTGATACTTTGACTAACCCTCTACATCTTTGCCAAATGCCATGAATGTGTAACTTTGCATGTTTGATATAGAGGCCGAAGAATAATTTGCATAAAACCGCAATATGGATTGAATTATTAAGAAAATATATTTCACTTTAAAAGAAATCCGCCGAGACTAGTTTGACCGTATTGGTCCAAAGTTCATGTGAAAAAAGTTTTGTGAGCGTAACGCGAAAATCCCAGGAGGAGATAGATTTTTACTGTTTTTCATATAATTCCAAATTGTGGGAGATCTAAAGGTCAAAGGTCAAAAGTCAGAGCGTAAAAGTTGTTCGGCATGAGGAGACGCATACGTGTATACAGGTTTCATGGCTGTACGTATATCAGAGCATGAGCTATACCTGTTCAAAGTTCGCACTTTCGAAGGCTTCCTACAGCGCCACCATTTGGCCGATTGCTGTAAAAAATAATAGCACACTTCGCCACTGTAAGCTGAACACATTGATGTTTTTATTTTCATTTTCTGTCTAAGTATGTAGGAGTAGAAAGGAACCGAAGTTTTGAGGAGAACTTGATATGACGGTTAGATATTGTCACTAGAAAAATATTGTTCCTTCGAAACAATTGTGGGCTCGCTTCAAGCCGGAAAACAATGGCTATAAAAGTACAAAACGTCAAGATCGCAGGCAGTGCTCTCTTTGACGTTACTGACGTCAAAGATTGGTCCATTTTGTTCCAAAAATGTGTTGTGCAAAAGTTGACCCGCTGGTGGCGCTATAACAGGCCAATGTAAGAAGGGTGGTATCTGTTCCTTGACCTATTGGGAATGTGCTTGCAAGATTTCACGCACATTGCAGGCTGTGTTCATGATTTGAGGTGTTTTTGGCTTTGGCCACTTTATCGCTGCTTGCAGCTATATTTATTATTATTATTTTATAATTTTTTTGTGTGCACTTCATAGGCATGTTAGATAAAGGTCCTTAGATTGCGTGTAGAATGTTTCATGCAAATTGCAAAAAAAATCCTAGAATAAAAAAACGGGTTTAAGCGTTTTACAAACTGCTCAAAATTATATAGCGCCCCCCTTTGGCCATTTGGGGTAAGATTGGTTTCAGTGATATTTGAACTAACCCTCTACACTATTTTGTCATGAAAATGTGACTTTGCTTGTATGTTTTAGAGGCAGAAGAATAATTTGCATAAAAATGCAATATTGTTTGAATTATTTAAAAAAGCATGTTTCAATGTTAAAGAAATCCGATCTGACAGATCTTTAGATATCGGTCCAAAGTTCACGTAAAAAAAGTTTTGTGCACGTGACGCGAAAATTCCAGAATAAAAGCGGGTTTACGCGTTTTACAAACTGCTCAAAGTGGCGGAAAATCGAAGGGCGGAGCATACTTAACAACGACACAGATGTCTTCCGCTTGAGTCAAAGCACGCGTGTAACAAGTTGCATGTCTTCAAACGAAACGAGTCATGACTTATGCCAGTTTGAAGTTTGAATTTTCAGACGCTTCGTATAGCGCCCCCCTTTGGCCGATTGGAATAAAATTGGTTTCAGTGATACCTTGACTAACCCTCTACATCTTTGCCAAATGCCATGAACGTGTAACTTTGCATGTATGATTTAGAGGCCGAAGAATAATTTGCATAAAACTGCAATATTTATTGAATTATTAAAAAATTATATTTCACTTTAAAAGAAATCCGCCGAGATTAGTTTGACCGTATTGGTCCAAAGTTCATGTGAAAAAAGTTTTGTGCGCGCATCGAAAAAAACCCAGGAGGAGATAGATTTTTACTGTTTTTCATATAATTCCGAATTGTGGGAGATCTAAAGGTCAGAGGTCAAAAGTCAGAGGCTAAAAGTTGTTCGGCATGAGGAGACGCATACGTGTATACAGGTTTCATGCCTGTACCTCAAACACAGCATGAGCTATACCTGTTCAAAGTTCGCACTTTCGAAGGCTTCCTACAGCGCCACCATTTGGCCGATTGCTGTAAAAAGTAATAGCACACTTCGCCACTGTAAACTGAACACATTGATGTTTTTATTTTCATTTTCTCACTAAGTATGTAGGAGTAGAAAGGAACCGAAGTTTTTTGATACTTGATATGCCTGCCTGATAGATAAATAAATAAATAAATAATGACAATATCTAAAGTGTGCTCGCCTTATAGGCGAGCCCACAACTAGAAAAATATTGTTCCTTCGAAACAATTGTGGGCTCGCTTCAAGCCAGAAAACAATGGCTATAAAAGTACAAAATGTCAAGATCGCAGGCAGTGCTCTCTTTGACGTTACTGACATCAACGATTGGTCCATTTTGTTCCAAAAATGTGTTGTGCAAAAGTTGACCCGCTGGTGGCGCTATAACAGGCCAATGTAAGAAGGGTGGTATCTGTTCCTTGACCTATTGGGAATGTGCTTGCAAGATTTCACGCACATTGCAGGCTGTGTTCATGATTTGAGGTGTTTTTGGCTTTGGCCACTTTATCGCTGCTTGCAGCTATATTCATTATTATAATTTTTTTGTGTGTGTGCACTTCATAGGCATATTAGATAAAGGTCCTTAGATTGTGTGTAGAATGTTTCATGCAAATTGCAAAAAAAAAATCCTAACGGGTTTAAGCGTTTCACAAACTGCTCAAAATGATATAGCGCCCCCCTTTGTTCAATTGGGGTAAGATTGGTTTTAGTGATATTTGGACTAACACTCTACATCTTTGCCAAATGCCATGAACATGTTACTTTGCATGTATGATTTAGAGGCAGAAGAATAATTTGCATAAAACTGCAATATTCATTGAATTTATTTAAAAAAGCATGTTTCAATTTTAAAGAAATCCGATCTGACAGATCTTTAGATATCGGTCCAAAGTTCACGTAAAAAAAGTTTTGTGCACGTGGAGCGAAAATTCCAGAATAAAAGCGGGTTTACGCGTTTTACAAACTGCTCAATATGGCGGAAAATCGAAGGGCGGAGCTTACTTAACAACGACACAGATGTCTTCCGCTCGAGTCAAAGCACGCGTGTAACAAGTTGCATGTCTTCAAACAAAACGAGTCATGACTTATGCCCGTTTGAAGTTTGAATTTTCAAACGCTTCGTATAGCGCCCCCCTTTGGCCGATTGGAATAAAATTGGTTTCAGTGATACTTTGACTAACCCTCCACATCTTTGCCAAATGCCATGAACGTGTAACTTTGCATGTATGATTTAGAGGCCGAAGAATAATTTGCATAAAACCGCAATATTGATTGAATTATTAAAAAATTATATTTCACTTTAAAAAAAATCTGGTTGATCAATCTGACCGTATTGGTCCAAAGTTCATGTGAAAAAAGTTTTGTGCACTTGATGCGAAAATCCCAGGAGGAGATAGATTTTTTCATATGTTTTTCATATAATTCCGAATTGTGGGAGACCTAAAGGTCAGAGGTCAAAAGTTAGAGGGTAAAAGTTGTTCGGCATGAGGAGACGCATACGTGTATACAGGTTTCATGGCTGTAACTAAAACACAGCATGAGCTATACCTGTTCAAAGTTCGCACTTTCGAAGGCTTCCTACAGCGCCACCATTTGGCTGATTGCTATAAAAAATAATAGCGCACTTCGCCACTGTAAACTGAACACATTGATGTTTTTATTTTCATTTTCTCACTAAGTATGTAGGAGTAGAAAGGAACCGAAGTTCCCGTCTACTGTCTGACTGACTGACTGACTGATAGATAAATAATGACAATATCTAAAGTGTGCTCGCCTTATAGGCGAGCCCACAACTAGAAAAATATTGTTCCTTCGAAACAATTGTGGGCTCGCTTCAAGCCAGAAAACAATGGCTATAAAAGCACAAAATGTCAAGATCGCAGGCAGTGCTCTCTTTGACGTTACTGACGTCAAAGATTGGTCCATTTTGTTCCAAAAATGTGTTATGCAAAAGTTGACCCGCTGGTGGCGCTTTAACAGGCCAATGTGAGAAGGTTGGTATCTGTTCCTTGACCTATTGGGAATGTGCTTGCAAGATTTCACGCACATCCCAGGCTGTGTTCATGATTTGAGGTGTTTTTGGCTTTGGACACTTTATCGCTGCTTGCAGCTATATTTATTATTATTATTTTATAATTTTTTTGTGTGCACTTCATAGGCATGTTAGATAAAGGTCCTTAGATTGCGTGTAGAATGTTTCATGCAAATTGCAAAAAAAATCCTAGAATAAAAACGGGTTTAAGCGTTTTACAAACTGCTCAAAATTATATAGCGCCCCCCTTTGGCCATTTGGGGTAAGTGATATTTGAACTAACCCTCTACACTATTTTGTCATGAAAATGTGACTTTGCATGTATGATTTAGAGGCAGAAGAATAATTTGCATAAAAATGCAATATTGTTTGAATTATTTAAAAAAGCATGTTTCAATGTTAAAGAAATCTGATCTGACAGATCTTTAGATATCGGTCCAAAGTTCACGTAAAAAAGGTTTTGTGCACGTGACGCGAAAATTCCAGAATAATAGCGGGTTTACGCGTTTTACAAACTGCTCAAAATGGCGGAAAATCGAAAAATCAAAAATGTGTTGTGCCAAAAGTTGACCCGCTGGTGGCGCTATTATAACAGGCCAATGTAAGAAGGGTGGTATCTGTTCCTTGACCTATTGGGAATGTGCTTGCAAGATTTCACGGACATTGCAGGCTGTGTTCATGATTTGAGGTGTTTTTGGCTTTGGCCACTTTATCGCTGCTTGCAGCTATATTTGTTATTATTTTTCTTTTTGTGTGTGTGTGCACTTCATAGGCATATTAGATAAAGGTCCTTAGATTGTGTGTAGAATGTTTCATGCAAATTGCTAAAAAAATCCTAACGGGTTTAAGCGTTTCAAAAACTGCTCAAAATGATATAGCGCCCCCCTTTGGCCAATTGGAGTGAGATTGGATTTAGTGATATTTGGACTAACACTCTACATCTTTGCCAAATGCCATGAAGATGTTACTTTGCATGTATGATTTAGAGGCAGAAGAATAATTTGCATAAAACTGCAATATTCATTGAATTATTAAAAAAGCATGTTTCAATTAAAAAAAAAATCCGATCTGACAGATCTTTAGATATTGGTCCAAAGTTCACGTAAAAAAAGTTTTGTGCACGTGGAGCGAAAATTCCAGAATAAAAGCGGGTTTACGCGTTTTACAAACTGCTCAAAATGGCGGAAAATCGAAGGGCGGAGCTTACTTAACAAAGACACAGATGTCTTCCGCTCGAGTCAAAGCACGCGTGTAAGCAAGTTGCATGTCTTAAAACGAAACGAGTCATGACTTATGCCCGTTTGAAGTTTGAATTTTCAAACGCTTAGTATAGCGCCCCCCTTTGGCCGATTGGACTAAAATTGGTTTCAGTAATACTTTGACTAACCCTCTACATCTTTGCCAAATGCCATGAACGTGTAACTTTGCATGTATGATTTAGAGGCTGAAGAATAATTTGCATAAAACCGCAATATTGATTGAATTATTAAAAAATTATATTTCACTTTAAAAGAAATCTGGTTGATCAATCTGACCGTATTGGTCCAAAGTTCATGTGAAAAAAGTTTTGTGCGCGTAACAAAAAAAACCCAGGAGGAGATAGATTTTTACTGTTTTTCATATAATTCCAAATTGTGGGAGATCTAAAGGTCAAAGGTCAAAAGTCAGAGCGTAAAAGTTGTTCGGCATGAGGAGACGCATACGTGTATACAGGTTTCATGGCTTTACCTCAAACACAGCATGAGCTATACCTGTTCAAAGTTCGCACTTTCGAAGGCTTCCTACAGCGCCACCATTTGGCCGATTGCTGTAAAAAGTAATAGCACACGTCGCCACAGTAAGCTGAACACATTGATGTTTTTATTTTCATTTTCTCACTAAGTATGTAGGAGTAGAAAGGAACCGAAGTTTTTTGATACTTGCACTGACTGCCTGCCTAGTATAGAAATAATGACAATATCTAAAGTGTGCTCGCCTTATAGGCGAGCCCACAACTAGAAAAATATTGTTCCTTCGAAACAATTGTGGGCTCGCTTCAAGCCGGAAAACAATGGCTATAAAAGCACAAAATGTCAAGATCGCAGGCAGTGCTCTCTTTGACGTTACTGACGTCAAAGATTGGTCCATTTTGTTCCAAAAATGTGTTGTGCAAAAGTTGACCCGCTGGTGGCGCTATAACAGGCCAATGTGAGAAGGTTGGTATCTGTTCCTTGACCTATTGGGAATGTGCTTGCAAGATTTCACGCACATCCCAGACTGTGTTCATGATTTGAGGTGTTTTTGGCTTTGGACACTTTATCGCTGCTTGCAGCTATATTTATTATTATTATTTTATAATTTTTTTGTGTGCACTTCATAGGCATGTTAGATAAAGGTCCTTAGATTGCGTGTAGAATGTTTCATGCAAATTGCAAAAAAAAATCCTGGAATAAAAACGGGTTTAAGCGTTTTACAAACTGCTCAAAATTATATAGCGCCCCCTTTGGCCATTTGGGGTAAGATTGGTTTCAGTGATATTTGAACTAACCCTCTACACTATTTTGTCATGAAAATGTGACTTTGCATGTATGTTTTAGAGGCAGAAGAATAATTTGCATAAAAATGCAATATTGTTTGAATTATTTAAAAAAGCATGTTTCAATGTTAAAGAAATCCGATCTGACAGATCTTTAGATATCGGTCCAAAGTTCACGTAAAAAAAAATTTGTGCACGTGACGCGAAAATTCCAGAATAAAAGCGGGTTTACGCGTTTTACAAACTGCTCAAAATGGCGGAAAATTGAAGGGCGGAGCTTACTTAACAATGACACAGATGTCTTCCGCTTGAGTCAAAGCACGCGTGTAACAAGTTGCATGTCTTCAAACGAAACGAGTCATGACTTATGCCCATTTGAAGTTTGAATTTTCAGACGCTTCGTATAGCGCCCCCCTTTGGCCGATTGGAATAAAATTGGTTTCAGTGATACTTTGACTAACCCTCCACATCTTTGCCAAATGCCATGAACGTGTAACTTTGCATGTATGATTTAGAGGCCGAAGAATAATTTGCATAAAACCGCAATATATATTGAATTATTAAAAAATCATTATTTAACGTACAAACTTCTCACCACATAGCCTGTGTAGATATAGGTCCAAAGTTCATGTGAAAAAAGTTTCATGCGCGTATCGCAAAAATCCCAGGAGGAGATAGATTTTTACTGTTTTTCATATAATTCCGAATTGTGGGAGACCTAAAGGTCAGAGGTCAAAAGTTAGAGGGTAAAAGTTGTTCGGCATGAGGAGACGCATAAGTGTATACAGGTTTCATGGCTGTATGTATAACACAGCATGAGCTATACCTGTTCAAAGATCGCACTTTCGAAGGCTTCCTACAGCGCCACCATTTGGCCGATTGCTATAGAAAATAATAGCACACTTCGCCACTGTAAACTGAACACATTGATGTTTTTATTTTCATTTTCTCACTAAGTATGTAGGAGTAGAAAGGAACCGAAGTTTTGAGGAGAACTTGATATGACTAGTATAGTATAGAAATAATGACAATATCTAAAGTGTGCTCGCCTTATAGGCGAGCCCACAACTAGAAAAATATTGTTCCTTCGAAACAATTGTGGGCTCGCTTCAAGCCGGAAAACAATGGCTATAAAAGCACAAAATGTCAAGATCGCAGGCAGTGCTCTCTTTGACGTTACTGACGTCAAAGATTGGTCCATTTTGTTCCAAAAATGTGTTGTGCAAAAGTTGACCCGCTGGTGGCGCTATAACAGGCCAATGTGAGAAGGTTGGTATCTGTTCCTTGACCTATTGGGAATGTGCTTGCAAGATTTCACGCACATCCCAGGCTGTGTTCATGATTTGAGGTGTTTTTGGCTTTGGACACTTTATCGCTGCTTGCAGCTATATTTATTATTATTATTTTATAATTTTTTGTGTGCACTTCATAGGCATGTTAGATAAAGGTCCTTAGATTGCGTGTAGAATGTTTCATGCAAATTGCAAAAAAAATCCTAGAATAAAAACGGGTTTAAGCGTTTTACAAACTGCTCAAAATTATATAGCGCCCCCCTTTGGCCATTTGGGGTAAGATTGGTTTCAGTGATATTTGAACTAACCCTCTACACTATTTTGTCATGAAAATGTGACTTTGCTTGTATGTTTTAGAGGCAGAAGAATAATTTGCATAAAAATGCAATATTGTTTGAATTATTTAAAAAAGCATGTTTCAATGTTAAAGAAATCCGATCTGACAGATCTTTAGATATCGGTCCAAAGTTCATGTAAAAAAATGTTTTGTGCACGTGACGCGAAAATTCCAGAATAAAAGCGGGTTTACGCGTTTTACACACTGCTCAAAGTGGCGGAAAATCGAAGGGCGGAGCTTACTTAACAACGACACAGATGTCTTCCGCTTGAGTCAAAGCACGCGTGTAACAAGTTGCATGTCTTCAAACGAAACGAGTCATGACTTATGCCCGTTTGAAGTTTGAATTTTCAGACGCTTCGTATAGCGCCCCCCTTTGGCCGATTGGAATAAAATTGGTTTCAGTGATACTTTGACTAACCCTCCACATCTTTGCCAAATGCCATGAACGTGTAACTTTGCATGCATGATTTAGAGGCAGAAGAATAATTTGCATAAAACCGCAATATTTATTGAATTATTAAAAAATGATATTTCACTTTAAAAGAAATC
This sequence comes from Nannobrachium achirus, assembly GCF_963921795.1. NCBI lineage: Eukaryota > Metazoa > Chordata > Actinopteri > Myctophiformes > Myctophidae > Nannobrachium > Nannobrachium achirus. The sequence continues at coordinate 66,004,194 of NC_137813.1, forward strand.
CGCCGAGATAAATCTGACCGTATTGGTCCAAAGTTCATGTGAAAAAAGTTTCGTGCGCGTATCGAAAAAAACCCAGGAGGAGATAGATTTTTACTGTTTTTCATATAATTCCGAATTGTGGGAGACCTAAAGGTCAGAGGTCAAAAGTTAGAGGGTAAAAGTTGTTCGGCATGAGGAGACGCATACGTGTATACAGGTTTCATGGCTGTATGTATAACACAGCATGAGCTATACCTGTTCAAAGTTCGCACTTTCGAAGGCTTCCTACAGCGCCACCATTTGGCCGATTGCTGTAAAAAGTAATAGCACACGTCGCCACTGTAAGCTGAACACATTGATGTTTTTATTTTCATTTTCTCACTAAGTATGTAGGAGTAGAAAGGAACCGAAGATCCCGTCTACTTACTAGATAAATAAATAATGACAATATCTAAAGTGTGCTCGCCTTATAGGCGAGCCCACAACTAGAAAAATATTGTTCCTTCGAAACAATTGTGGGCTCGCTTCAAGCCAGAAAACAATGGCTATAAAAGCACAAAATGTCAAGATCGCAGGCAGTGCTCTCTTTGACGTTACTGACGTCAAAGATTGGTCCATTTTGTTCCAAAAATGTGTTGTGCAAAAGTTGACCCGCTGGTGGCGCTATAACAGGCCAATGTGAGAAGGTTGGTATCTGTTCCTTGACCTATTGGGAATGTGCTTGCAAGATTTCACGCACATCCCAGGCTGTGTTCATGATTTGAGGTGTTTTTGGCTTTGGCCACTTAATCGCTGCTTGCAGCTATATTTATTATTATTATTTTATAATTTTTTTGTGTGCACTTCATAGGCATGTTAGATAAAGGTCCTTAGATTGCGTGTAGAATGTTTCATGCAAATTGCAAAAAAAATCCTAGAATAAAAACGGGTTTAAGCGTTTTACAAACTGCTCAAAATTATATAGCGCCCCCCTTTGGCCATTTGGGGTAAGATTGGTTTCAGTGATATTTGAACTAACCCTCTACACTATTTTGTCATGAAAATGTGACTTTGCATGTATGTTTTAGAGTCAGAAGAATAATTTGCATAAAAATGCAATATTGTTTGAATTATTTAAAAAAGCATGTTTCAATGTTAAAGAAATCCGATCTGACAGATCTTTAGATATCGGTCCAAAGTTCACGTAAAAAAAGTTTTGTGCACGTGACGCGAAAATTCCAGAATAAAAGCGCGTTTACGCGTTTTACAAACTGCTCAAAATGGCGGAAAATTGAAGGGCGGAGCTTACTTAACAACGACACAGATGTCTTCCGCTTGAGTCAAAGCACGCGTGTAACAAGTTGCATGTCTTCAAACGAAACGAGTCATGACTTATGCCCGTTTGAAGTTTGAATTTTCAGACGCTTCGTATAGCGCCCCCCTTTGGCCGATTGGAATAAAATTGGTTTCAGTGATACTTTGACTAACCCTCCACATCTTTGCCAAATGCCATGAACGTGTAACTTTGCATGTATGATTTAGAGGCCGAAGAATAATTTGCATAAAACCGCAATATTGATTGAATTATTAAAAAATGATATTTCACTTTAAAAGAAATCCACCGAGATAAATCTGACCGTATTGGTCCAAAGTTCATGTGAAAAAGGTTTTGTGCGCGTAACAAAAAAAACCCAGGAGGAGATAGATTTTTACTGTTTTTCATATAATTCCGAATTGTGGGAGACCTAAAGGTCAGAGGTCAAAAGTTAGAGGGTAAAAGTTGTTCGGCATGAGGAGACGCATAAGTGTATACAGGTTTCATGGCTGTATGTATAACACAGCATGAGCTATACCTGTTCAAAGTTCGCACTTTCGAAGGCTTCCTACAGCGCCACCATTTGGCCGATTGCTGTAAAAAGTAATAGCACACTTCACCACTGTAAACTGAACACATTGATGTTTTTATTTTCATTTTCTCACTAAGTATGTAGGAGTAGAAAGGAACCGAAATTTTTTGATACTTGCACTGACTAGTATGACTAGTATAGAAATAACTAGAAAAATATTGTTCCTTCGAAACAATTGTGGGCTCGCTTCAAGCCGGAAAACAATGGCTATAAAAGCACAAAATGTCAAGATCGCAGGCAGTGCTCTCTTTGACGTTACTGACGTCAAAGATTGGTCCATTTTGTTCCAAAAATGTGTTGTGCAAAAGTTGACCCGCTGGTGGCGCTATAACAGGCCAATGTGAGAAGGTTGGTATCTGTTCCTTGACCTATTGGGAATGTGCTTGCAAGATTTCACGCACATCCCAGGCTGTGTTCATGATTTGAGGTGTTTTTGGCTTTGGACGCTTTATCGCTGCTTGCAGCTATATTTATTATTATTATTTTATAATTTTTTTGTGTGCACTTCATAGGCATGTTAGATAAAGGTCCTTAGATTGCGTGTAGAATGTTTCATGCAAATTGCAAAAAAAATCCTAGAATAAAAACGGGTTTAAGCGTTTTACAAACTGCTCAAAATTATATAGCGCCCCCCTTTGGCCATTTGGGGTAAGATTGGTTTCAGTGATATTTGAACTAACCCTCTACACTATTTTGTCATGAAAATGTGACTTTGCATGTATGTTTTAGAGGCAGAAGAATAATTTGCATAAAAATGCAATATTGTTTGAATTATTTAAAAAAGCATGTTTCAATGTTAAAGAAATCCGATCTGACAGATCTTTAGATATCGGTCCAAAGTTCACGTAAAAAAGGTTTTGTGCACGTGACGCGAAAATTCCAGAATAAAAGCGGGTTTACGCGTTTTACAAACTGCTCAAATTGGCGGAAAATCGAAGGGCGGAGCTTACTTAACAACGACACAGATGTCTTCCGCTTGAGTCAAAGCACGCGTGTAACAAGTTGCATGTCTTCAAACGAAACGAGTCATGACTTATGCCCGTTTGAAGTTTGAATTTTCAGACGCTTCGTATAGCGCCCCCCTTTGGCCGATTGGAATAAAATTGGTTTCAGTGATACTTTGACTAACCCTCCACATCTTTGCCAAATGCCATGAACGTGTAACTTTGCATGTATGATTTAGAGGCCGAAGAATAATTTGCATAAAACCGCAATATATATTGAATTATTAAAAAATCATTATTTAACGTACAAACTTCTCACCACATAGCCTGTGTAGATATAGGTTCAAAGTTCATGTGAAAAAAGTTTTGTGCACTTGACGCGAAAATCCCAGGAGGAGATAGATTTTTACTGTTTTTCATATAATTCCGAATTGTGGGAGACCTAAAGGTCAGAGGTCAAAAGTTAGAGGGTAAAAGTTGTTCGGCATGAGGAGACGCATACGTGTATACAGGTTTCATGGCTGTAACTAAAACACAGCATGAGCTATACCTGTTCAAAGTTCGTACTTTCGAAGGCTTCCTACAGCGCCACCATTTGGCTGATTGCTATAAAAAATAATAGCACACTTCGCCACTGTAAACTGAACACATTGATGTTTTTATTTTCATTTTCTCACTAAGTATGTAGGAGTAGAAAGGAACCGAAGTTTTGAGGAGAAGTTGATATAGTATAGTATAGTATAGTATAGTATAGAAACTAGAAAAATATTGTTCCTTCGAAACAATTGTGGGCTCGCTTCAAGCCAGAAAACAATGGCTATAAAAGCACAAAATGTCAAGATCGCAGGCAGTGCTCTCTTTGACGTTACTGACGTCAAAGATTGGTCCATTTTGTTCCAAAAATGTGTTGTGCAAAAGTTGACCCGCTGGTGGCGCTATAACAGGCCAATGTGAGAAGGTTGGTATCTGTTCCTTGACCTATTGGGAATGTGCTTGCAAGATTTCACGCACATCCCAGGCTGTGTTCATGATTTGAGGTGTTTTTGGCTTTGGACACTTTATCGCTGCTTGCAGCTATATTTATTATTATTATTTTATAATTTTTTTGTGTGCACTTCATAGGCATGTTAGATAAAGGTCCTTAGATTGCGTGTAGAATGTTTCATGCAAATTGCAAAAAAAATCCTAGAATAAAAACGGGTTTAAGCGTTTTACAAACTGCTCAAAATTATATAGCGCCCCCCTTTGGCCATTTGGGGTAAGATTGGTTTCAGTGATATTTGAACTAACCCTCTACACTATTTTGTCATGAAAATGTGACTTTGCTTGTATGTTTTAGAGGCAGAAGAATAATTTGCATAAAAATGCAATATTGTTTCAATTATTTAAAAAAGCATGTTTCAATGTTAAAGAAATCCGATCTGACAGATCTTTAGATATCGGTCCAAAGTTCACGTAAAAAAAGTTTTGTGCACGTGTCGCGAAAATTCCAGAATAAAAGCGGGTTTACGCGTTTTACAAACTGCTCAAAGTGGCGGAAAATCGAAGGGCGGAGCTTACTTAACAACGACACAGATGTCTTCCGCTTGAGTCAAAGCACGCGTGTAACAAGTTGCATGTCTTCAAACGAAACGAGTCATGACTTATGCCCGTTTGAAGTTTGAATTTTCAGACGCTTCGTATAGCGCCCCCCTTTGGCCGATTGGAATAAAATTGGTTTCAGTGATACCTTGACTAACCCTCTACATCTTTGCCAAATGCCATGAACGTGTAACTTTGCATGTATGATTTAGAGGCCGAAGAATAATTTGCATAAAACTGCAATATTTATTGAATTATTAAAAAATTATATTTCACTTTAAAAGAAATCCGCCGAGATTAGTTTGACCGTATTGGTCCAAAGTTCATGTGAAAAAAGTTTTGTGCGCGTATCGAAAAAAACCCAGGAGGAGATAGATTTTTACTGTTTTTCATATAATTCCGAATTGTGGGAGATCTAAAGGTCAGAGGTCAAAAGTCAGAGGCTAAAAGTTGTTCGGCATGAGGAGACGCATACGTGTATACAGGTTTCATGCCTGTACCTCAAACACAGCATGAGCTATACCTGTTCAAAGTTCGCACTTTCGAAGGCTTCCTACAGCGCCACCATTTGGCCGATTGCTGTAAAAAGTAATAGCACACTTCGCCACTGTAAACTGAACACATTGATGTTTTTATTTTCATTTTCTCACTAAGTATGTAGGAGTAGAAAGGAACCGAAAATCCCGTCTACTTACTAGATAAATAAATAAATAAATAATGACAATATCTAAAGTGTGCTCGCCAGGTACTGGCGAGCCCACAATAATGACAATATCTAAAGTGTGCTCGCCAGGTACTGGCGAGCCCACAACTAGAAAATATTGTTCCTTCGAAACAATTGTGGGCTCGCTTCAAGCCGGAAAACAATAGCTATAAATGTACAAAATGTCAAGATCGCAGGCAGTGCTCTCTTTGACGTTACTGACGTCAAAGATTGGTCCATTTTGTTCCAAAAATGTGTTGTGCAAAAGTTGACCCGCTGGTGGCGCTATAACAGGCCAATGTGAGAAGGGTGGTATCTGCTCCTTGACCTATTGGGAATGTGTTTGCAAGATTTCACGCACATTGCAGGCTGTGTTCATGATTTGAGGTGTTTTTGGCTTTGGACACTTTATCGCTGCTTGCAGCTATATTCATTATTATTATATTTTTTGTGTGTGTGTGCACTTCATAGGCATATTAGATAAAGGTCCTTAGATTGTGTGTAGAATGTTTCATGCAAATTGCAAAAAAAAATCCTAACGGGTTTAAGCGTTTCACAAACTGCTCAAAATGATATAGCGCCCCCCTTTGGCCAATTGGGGTAAGATTGGTTTTAGTGATATTTGGACTAACACTCTACATCTTTGCCAAATGCCATGAACATGTTACTTTGCATGTATGATTTAGAGGCAGAAGAATAATTTGCATAAAACTGCAATATTCATTGAATTTATTTTAAAAAGCATGTTTCAATTTTAAAGAAATCCGATCCGACAGATCTTTAGATATCGGTCCAAAGTTCACGTAAAAAAAGTTTTGTGCACGTGGAGCGAAAATTCCAGAATAAAAGCGGGTTTACGCGTTTTACAAACTGCTCAAAATGGCGGAAAACCGAAGGGCGGAGCTTACTTAACAACGACACAGATGTCTTCCGCTCGAGTCAAAGCACGCGTGTAACAAGTTGCATGTCTTCAAACGAAACGAGTCATGACTTATGCCCGTTTGAAGTTTGAATTTCCAAACGCTTCGTATAGCGCCCCCCTTTGGCCGATTGGAATAAAATTGGTTTCAGTGATACTTTGACTAACCCTCTACATCTTTGCCAAATGCCATGAACGTGTAACTTTGCATGTATGATTTAGAGGCAGAAGAATAATTTGCATAAAACCGCAATATCTATTGAATTATTAAAAAATTATATTTCACTTTAAAAGAAATCCGCCGAGATAAATCTGACCGTATTGGTCCAAAGTTCATGTGAAAAATGTTTCGTGCGCGTAACGAAAAAAAACCCAGGAGGAGATAGATTTTTACTGTTTTTCATATAATTCCGAATTGTGGGAGACCTAAAGGTCAGAGGTCAAAAGTTAGAGGGTAAAAGTTGTTCGGCATGAGGAGACGCATAAGTGTATACAGGTTTCATGGCTGTATGTATAACACAGCATGAGCTATACCTGTTCAAAGATCGCACTTTCGAAGGCTTCCTACAGCGCCACCATTTGGCCGATTGCTATAAAAAATAATAGCACACTTCGCCACTGTAAACTGAACACATTGATGTTTTTATTTTCATTTTCTCACTAAGTATGTAGGAGTAGAAAGGAACCGAAGTTCCCGTCTACTGTATGACTGATAGATAAATAAATAATGACAATATCTAAAGTGTGCTCGCCTTATAGGCGAGCCCACAACTAGAAAAATATTGTTCCTTCGAAACAATTGTGGGCTCGCTTCAAGCCAGAAAACAATGGCTATAAAAGCACAAAATGTCAAGATCGCAGGCAGTGCTCTCTTTGACGTTACTGACGTCAAAGATTGGTCCATTTTGTTCCAAAAATGTGTTGTGCAAAAGTTGACCCGCTGGTGGCGCTATAACAGGCCAATGTGAGAAGGTTGGTATCTGTTCCTTGACCTATTGGGAATGTGCTTGCAAGATTTCACGCACATCCCAGGCTGTGTTCATGATTTGAGGTGTTTTTGGCTTTGGCCACTTAATCGCTGCTTGCAGCTATATTTATTATTATTATTTTATAATTTTTTTGTGTGCACTTCATAGGCATGTTAGATAAAGGTCCTTAGATTGCGTGTAGAATGTTTCATGCAAATTGCAAAAAAAATCCTAGAATAAAAACGGGTTTAAGCGTTTTACAAACTGCTCAAAATTATATAGCGCCCCCCTTTGGCCATTTGGGGTAAGATTGGTTTCAGTGATATTTGAACTAACCCTCTACACTATTTTGTCATGAAAATGTGACTTTGCATGTATGTTTTAGAGGCAGAAGAATAATTTGCATAAAAATGCAATATTGTTTGAATTATTTAAAAAAGCATGTTTCAATGTTAAAGAAATCCGATCTGACAGATCTTTAGATATCGGTCCAAAGTTCACGTAAAAAAAGTTTTGTGCACGTGACGCGAAAATTCCAGAATAAAAGCGGGTTTACGCGTTTTACAAACTGCTCAAAATGGCGGAAAATTGAAGGGCGGAGCTTACTTAACAACGACACAGATGTCTTCCGCTTGAGTCAAAGCACGCGTGTAACAAGTTGCATGTCTTCAAACGAAACGAGTCATGACTTATGCCCGTTTGAAGTTTGAATTTTCAGACGCTTCGTATAGCGCCCCCCTTTGGCCGATTGGAATAAAATTGGTTTCAGTGATACTTTGACTAACCCTCCACATCTTTGCCAAATGCCATGAACGTGTAACTTTGCATGTATGATTTAGAGGCCGAAGAATAATTTGCATAAAACCGCAATATTGATTGAATTATTAAAAAACGATATTTCACTTTAAAAGAAATCCACCGAGATAAATCTGACCGTATTGGTCCAAAGTTCATGTGAAAAAAGTTTTGTGCGCGTAACAAAAAAAACCCAGGAGGAGATAGATTTTTACTGTTTTTCATATAATTCCGAATTGTGGGAGACCTAAAGGTCAGAGGTCAAAAGTTAGAGGGTAAAAGTTGTTCGGCATGAGGAGACGCATAAGTGTATACAGGTTTCATGGCTGTATGTATAACACAGCATGAGCTATACCTGTTCAAAGTTCGCACTTTCGAAGGCTTCCTACAGCGCCACCATTTGGCCGATTGCTGTAAAAAGTAATAGCACACTTCACCACTGTAAACTGAACACATTGATGTTTTTATTTTCATTTTCTCACTAAGTATGTAGGAGTAGAAAGGAACCGAAATTTTTTGATACTTGCACTGACTAGTATGACTAGTATAGAAATAACTAGAAAAATATTGTTCCTTCGAAACAATTGTGGGCTCGCTTCAAGCCGGAAAACAATGGCTATAAAAGCACAAAATGTCAAGATCGCAGGCAGTGCTCTCTTTGACGTTACTGACGTCAAAGATTGGTCCATTTTGTTCCAAAAATGTGTTGTGCAAAAGTTGACCCGCTGGTGGCGCTATAACAGGCCAATGTGAGAAGGTTGGTATCTGTTCCTTGACCTATTGGGAATGTGCTTGCAAGATTTCACGCACATCCCAGGCTGTGTTCATGATTTGAGGTGTTTTTGGCTTTGGACGCTTTATCGCTGCTTGCAGCTATATTTATTATTATTATTTTATAATTTTTTTGTGTGCACTTCATAGGCATGTTAGATAAAGGTCCTTAGATTGCGTGTAGAATGTTTCATGCAAATTGCAAAAAAAATCCTAGAATAAAAACGGGTTTAAGCGTTTTACAAACTGCTCAAAATTATATAGCGCCCCCCTTTGGCCATTTGGGGTAAGATTGGTTTCAGTGATATTTGAACTAACCCTCTACACTATTTTGTCATGAAAATGTGACTTTGCATGTATGTTTTAGAGGCAGAAGAATAATTTGCATAAAAATGCAATATTGTTTGAATTATTTAAAAAAGCATGTTTCAATGTTAAAGAAATCCGATCTGACAGATCTTTAGATATCGGTCCAAAGTTCGCGTAAAAAAAGTTTTGTGCACGTGACGCGAAAATTCCAGAATAAAAGCGGGTTTACGCGTTTTACAAACTGCTCAAATTGGTGGAAAATCGAAGGGCGGAGCTTACTTAACAACGACACAGATGTCTTCCGCTTGAGTCAAAGCACGCGTGTAACAAGTTGCATGTCTTCAAACGAAACGAGTCATGACTTATGCCCGTTTGAAGTTTGAATTTTCAGACGCTTCGTATAGCGCCCCCCTTTGGCCGATTGGAATAAAATTGGTTTCAGTGATACTTTGACTAACCCTCCACATCTTTGCCAAATGCCATGAACGTGTAACTTTGCATGTATGATTTAGAGGCCGAAGAATAATTTGCATAAAACCGCAATATATATTGAATTATTAAAAAATCATTATTTAACGTACAAACTTCTCACCACATAGCCTGTGTAGATATAGGTTCAAAGTTCATGTGAAAAAAGTTTTGTGCACTTGACGCGAAAATCCCAGGAGGAGATAGATTTTTACTGTTTTTCATATAATTCCGAATTGTGGGAGACCTAAAGGTCAGAGGTCAAAAGTTAGAGGGTAAAAGTTGTTCGGCATGAGGAGACGCATACGTGTATACAGGTTTCATGGCTGTAACTAAAACACAGCATGAGCTATACCTGTTCAAAGTTCGTACTTTCGAAGGCTTCCTACAGCGCCACCATTTGGCTGATTGCTATAAAAAATAATAGCACACTTCGCCACTGTAAACTGAACACATTGATGTTTTTATTTTCATTTTCTCACTAAGTATGTAGGAGTAGAAAGGAACCGAAGTTTTGAGGAGAAGTTGATATAGTATAGTATAGTATAGTATAGTATAGAAACTAGAAAAATATTGTTCCTTCGAAACAATTGTGGGCTCGCTTCAAGCCAGAAAACAATGGCTATAAAAGCACAAAATGTCAAGATCGCAGGCAGTGCTCTCTTTGACGTTACTGACGTCAAAGATTGGTCCATTTTGTTCCAAAAATGTGTTGTGCAAAAGTTGACCCGCTGGTGGCGCTATAACAGGCCAATGTGAGAAGGTTGGTATCTGTTCCTTGACCTATTGGGAATGTGCTTGCAAGATTTCACGCACATCCCAGGCTGTGTTCATGATTTGAGGTGTTTTTGGCTTTGGCCACTTAATCGCTGCTTGCAGCTATATTTATTATTATTATTTTATAATTTTTTTGTGTGCACTTCATAGGCATGTTAGATAAAGGTCCTTAGATTGCGTGTAGAATGTTTCATGCAAATTGCAAAAAAAATCCTAGAATAAAAACGGGTTTAAGCGTTTTACAAACTGCTCAAAATTATATAGCGCCCCCCTTTGGCCATTTGGGGTAAGATTGGTTTCAGTGATATTTGAACTAACCCTCTACACTATTTTGTCATGAAAATGTGACTTTGCATGTATGTTTTAGAGGCAGAAGAATAATTTGCATAAAAATGCAATATTGTTTGAATTATTTAAAAAAGCATGTTTCAATGTTAAAGAAATCCGATCTGACAGATCTTTAGATATCGGTCCAAAGTTCACGTAAAAAAAGTTTTGTGCACGTGACGCGAAAATTCCAGAATAAAAGCGGGTTTACGCGTTTTACAAACTGCTCAAAATGGCGGAAAATTGAAGGGCGGAGCTTACTTAACAACGACACAGATGTCTTCCGCTTGAGTCAAAGCACGCGTGTAACAAGTTGCATGTCTTCAAACGAAACGAGTCATGACTTATGCCCGTTTGAAGTTTGAATTTTCAGACGCTTCGTATAGCGCCCCCCTTTGGCCGATTGGAATAAAATTGGTTTCAGTGATACTTTGACTAACCCTCCACATCTTTGCCAAATGCCATGAACGTGTAACTTTGCATGTATGATTTAGAGGCCGAAGAATAATTTGCATAAAACCGCAATATTGATTGAATTATTAAAAAACGATATTTCACTTTAAAAGAAATCCACCGAGATAAATCTGACCGTATTGGTCCAAAGTTCATGTGAAAAAAGTTTTGTGCGCGTAACAAAAAAAACCCAGGAGGAGATAGATTTTTACTGTTTTTCATATAATTCCGAATTGTGGGAGACCTAAAGGTCAGAGGTCAAAAGTTAGAGGGTAAAAGTTGTTCGGCATGAGGAGACGCATAAGTGTATACAGGTTTCATGGCTGTATGTATAACACAGCATGAGCTATACCTGTTCAAAGTTCGCACTTTCGAAGGCTTCCTACAGCGCCACCATTTGGCCGATTGCTGTAAAAAGTAATAGCACACTTCACCACTGTAAACTGAACACATTGATGTTTTTATTTTCATTTTCTCACTAAGTATGTAGGAGTAGAAAGGAACCGAAATTTTTTGATACTTGCACTGACTAGTATGACTAGTATAGAAATAACTAGAAAAATATTGTTCCTTCGAAACAATTGTGGGCTCGCTTCAAGCCGGAAAACAATGGCTATAAAAGCACAAAATGTCAAGATCGCAGGCAGTGCTTTCTTTGACGTTACTGACGTCAAAGATTGGTCCATTTTGTTCCAAAAATGTGTTGTGCAAAAGTTGACCCGCTGGTGGCGCTATAACAGGCCAATGTGAGAAGGTTGGTATCTGTTCCTTGACCTATTGGGAATGTGCTTGCAAGATTTCACGCACATCCCAGGCTGTGTTCATGATTTGAGGTGTTTTTGGCTTTGGACACTTTATCGCTGCTTGCAGCTATATTTATTATTATTATTTTATAATTTTTTTGTGTGCACTTCATAGGCATGTTAGATAAAGGTCCTTAGATTGCGTGTAGAATGTTTCATGCAAATTGCAAAAAAAATCCTAGAATAAAAACGGGTTTAAGCGTTTTACAAACTGCTCAAAATTATATAGCGCCCCCCTTTGGCCATTTGGGGTAAGATTGGTTTCAGTGATATTTGAACTAACCCTCTACACTATTTTGTCTTGAAAATGTGACTTTGCTTGTATGTTTTAGAGGCAGAAGAATAATTTGCATAAAACTGCAATATTGTTTGAATTATTTAAAAAAGCATGTTTCAATGTTAAAGAAATCCGATCTGACAGATCTTTAGATATCGGTCCAAAGTTCACGTAAAAAAAGTTTTGTGCACGTGACGCGAAAATTCCAGAATAAAAGCGGGTTTACGCGTTTTACAAACTGCTCAAAGTGGCGGAAAATCGAAGGGCGGAGCTTACTTAACAACGACACAGATGTCTTCCGCTCGAGTCAAAGCACGCGTGTAACAAGTTGCGTGTCTTCAAACGAAACGAGTCATGACTTATGCCCGTTTGAAGTTTGAATTTTCAAACGCTTCGTATAGCGCCCCCCTTTGGCCGATTGGAATAAAATCGGTTTCAGTGATACTTTGACTAACCCTCCACATCTTTGCCAAATGCCATGAACGTGTAACTTTGCATGTATGATTTAGAGGGCGAAGAATAATTTGCATAAAACCGCAATATTGATTGAATTATTAAAAAATGATATTTCACTTTAAAAGAAATCCACCGAGATAAATCTGACCGTATTGGTCCAAAGTTCATGTGAAAAAAGTTTTGTGCGCGTAACAAAAAAAACCCAGGAGGAGATAGATTTTTACTGTTTTTCATATAATTCCGAATTGTGGGAGACCTAAAGGTCAGAGGTCAAAAGTTAGAGGGTAAAAGTTGTTCGGCATGAGGAGACGCATAAGTGTATACAGGTTTCATGGCTGTATGTATAACACAGCATGAGCTATACCTGTTCAAAGTTCGCACTTTCGAAGGCTTCCTACAGCGCCACCATTTGGCCGATTGCTGTAAAAAGTAATAGCACACTTCGCCACTGTAAACTGAACACATTGATGTTTTTATTTTCATTTTCTCACTAAGTATGTAGGAGTAGAAAGGAACCGAAGTTTTTTGATACTTGATATGCCTGCCTGATAGATAAATAAATAAATAAATAATGACAATATCTAAAGTGTGCTCGCCTTATAGGCGAGCCCACAACTAGAAAAATATTGTTCCTTCGAAACAATTGTGGGCTCGCTTCAAGCCGGAAAACAATGGCTATAAAAGCACAAAATGTCAAGATCGCAGGCAGTGCTCTCTTTGACGTTACTGACGTCAAAGATTGGTCCATTTTGTTCCAAAAATGTGTTGTGCAAAAGTTGACCCGCTGGTGGCGCTATAACAGGCCAATGTGAGAAGGTTGGTATCTGTTCCTTGACCTATTGGGAATGTGCTTGCAAGATTTCACGCACATCCCAGGCTGTGTTCATGATTTGAGGTGTTTTTGGCTTTGGACGCTTTATCGCTGCTTGCAGCTATATTTATTATTATTATTTTATAATTTTTTTGTGTGCACTTCATAGGCATGTTAGATAAAGGTCCTTAGATTGCGTGTAGAATGTTTCATGCAAATTGCAAAAAAAATCCTAGAATAAAAACGGGTTTAAGCGTTTTACAAACTGCTCAAAATTATATAGCGCCCCCCTTTGGCCATTTGGGGTAAGATTGGTTTCAGTGATATTTGAACTAACCCTCTACACTATTTTGTCATGAAAATGTGACTTTGCATGTATGTTTTAGAGGCAGAAGAATAATTTGCATAAAAATGCAATATTGTTTGAATTATTTAAAAAAGCATGTTTCAATGTTAAAGAAATCCGATCTGACAGATCTTTAGATATCGGTCCAAAGTTCACGTAAAAAAAGTTTTGTGCACGTGACGCGAAAATTCCAGAATAAAAGCGGGTTTACGCGTTTTACAAACTGCTCAAATTGGTGGAAAATCGAAGGGCGGAGCTTACTTAACAACGACACAGATGTCTTCCGCTTGAGTCAAAGCACGCGTGTAACAAGTTGCATGTCTTCAAACGAAACGAGTCATGACTTATGCCCGTTTGAAGTTTGAATTTTCAGACGCTTCGTATAGCGCCCCCCTTTGGCCGATTGGAATAAAATTGGTTTCAGTGATACTTTGACTAACCCTCCACATCTTTGCCAAATGCCATGAACGTGTAACTTTGCATGTATGATTTAGAGGCCGAAGAATAATTTGCATAAAACCGCAATATATATTGAATTATTAAAAAATCATTATTTAACGTACAAACTTCTCACCACATAGCCTGTGTAGATATAGGTTCAAAGTTCATGTGAAAAAAGTTTTGTGCACTTGACGCGAAAATCCCAGGAGGAGATAGATTTTTACTGTTTTTCATATAATTCCGAATTGTGGGAGACCTAAAGGTCAGAGGTCAAAAGTTAGAGGGTAAAAGTTGTTCGGCATGAGGAGACGCATACGTGTATACAGGTTTCATGGCTGTAACTAAAACACAGCATGAGCTATACCTGTTCAAAGTTCGTACTTTCGAAGGCTTCCTACAGCGCCACCATTTGGCTGATTGCTATAAAAAATAATAGCACACTTCGCCACTGTAAACTGAACACATTGATGTTTTTATTTTCATTTTCTCACTAAGTATGTAGGAGTAGAAAGGAACCGAAGTTTTGAGGAGAAGTTGATATAGTATAGTATAGTATAGTATAGTATAGAAACTAGAAAAATATTGTTCCTTCGAAACAATTGTGGGCTCGCTTCAAGCCAGAAAACAATGGCTATAAAAGCACAAAATGTCAAGATCGCAGGCAGTGCTCTCTTTGACGTTACTGACGTCAAAGATTGGTCCATTTTGTTCCAAAAATGTGTTGTGCAAAAGTTGACCCGCTGGTGGCGCTATAACAGGCCAATGTGAGAAGGTTGGTATCTGTTCCTTGACCTATTGGGAATGTGCTTGCAAGATTTCACGCACATCCCAGGCTGTGTTCATGATTTGAGGTGTTTTTGGCTTTGGACACTTTATCGCTGCTTGCAGCTATATTTATTATTATTATTTTATAATTTTTTTGTGTGCACTTCATAGGCATGTTAGATAAAGGTCCTTAGATTGCGTGTAGAATGTTTCATGCAAATTGCAAAAAAAATCCTAGAATAAAAACGGGTTTAAGCGTTTTACAAACTGCTCAAAATTATATAGCGCCCCCCTTTGGCCATTTGGGGTAAGATTGGTTTCAGTGATATTTGAACTAACCCTCTACACTATTTTGTCATGAAAATGTGACTTTGCTTGTATGTTTTAGAGGCAGAAGAATAATTTGCATAAAAATGCAATATTGTTTGAATTATTTAAAAAAGCATGTTTCAATGTTAAAGAAATCCGATCTGACAGATCTTTAGATATCGGTCCAAAGTTCACGTAAAAAAAGTTTTGTGCACGTGACGCGAAAATTCCAGAATAAAAGCGGGTTTACGCGTTTTACAAACTGCTCAAAGTGGCGGAAAATCGAAGGGCGGAGCTTACTTAACAACGACACAGATGTCTTCCGCTTGAGTCAAAGCACGCGTGTAACAAGTTGCATGTCTTCAAACGAAACGAGTCATGACTTATGCCCGTTTGAAGTTTGAATTTTCAGACGCTTCGTATAGCGCCCCCCTTTGGCCGATTGGAATAAAATTGGTTTCAGTGATACTTTGACTAACCCTCCACATCTTTGCCAAATGCCATGAACGTGTAACTTTGCATGTATGATTTAGAGGCCGAAGAATAATTAGCATAAAACCGCAATATTGATTGAATTATTAAAAAATGATATTTCACTTTAAAAGAAATCCACCGAGATAAATCTGACCGTATTGGTCCAAAGTTCATGTGAAAAAAGTTTTGTGCGCGTAACAAAAAAAACCCAGGAGGAGATAGATTTTTACTGTTTTTCATATAATTCCGAATTGTGGGAGACCTAAAGGTCAGAGGTCAAAAGTTAGAGGGTAAAAGTTGTTCGGCATGAGGAGACGCATAAGTGTATACAGGTTTCATGGCTGTATGTATAACACAACATGAGCTATACCTGTTCAAAGTTCGCACTTTCGAAGGCTTCCTACAGCGCCACCATTTGGCCGATTGCTGTAAAAAGTAATAGCACACTTCGCCACTGTAAACTGAACACATTGATGTTTTTATTTTCATTTTCTCACTAAGTATGTAGGAGTAGAAAGGAACCGAAAATCCTGTCTACTTACTAGATAAACAAATAAATAAATAAATAATGACAATATCTAAAGTGTGCTCGCCAGGTACTGGCGAGCCCACAACTAGAAAATATTGTTCCTTCGAAACAATTGTGGGCTCGCTTCAAGCCGGAAAACAATAGCTATAAATGTACAAAATGTCAAGATCGCAGGCAGTGCTCTCTTTGACGTTACTGACGTCAAAGATTGGTCCATTTTGTTCCAAAAATGTGTTGTGCAAAAGTTGACCCGCTGGTGGCGCTATAACAGGCCAATGTGAGAAGGGTGGTATCTGCTCCTTGACCTATTGGGAATGTGTTTGCAAGATTTCACGCACATTGCAGGCTGTGTTCATGATTTGAGGTGTTTTTGGCTTTGGACACTTTATCGCTGCTTGCAGCTATATTCATTATTATTATATTTTTTTTGTGTGTGTGCACTTCATAGGCATATTAGATAAAGGTCCTTAGATTGTGTGTAGAATGTTTCATGCAAATTGCAAAAAAAAATCCTAACGGGTTTAAGCGTTTCACAAACTGCTCAAAATGATATAGCGCCCCCCTTTGGCCAATTGGGGTAAGATTGGTTTTAGTGATATTTGGACTAACACTCTACATCTTTGCCAAATGCCATGAACATGTTACTTTGCATGTATGATTTAGAGGCAGAAGAATAATTTGCATAAAACTGCAATATTCATTGAATTTATTTTAAAAAGCATGTTTCAATTTTAAAGAAATCCGATCCGACAGATCTTTAGATATCGGTCCAAAGTTCACGTAAAAAAAGTTTTGTGCACGTGGAGCGAAAATTCCAGAATAAAAGCGGGTTTACGCGTTTTACAAACTGCTCAAAATGGCGGAAAACCGAAGGGCGGAGCTTACTTAACAACGACACAGATGTCTTCCGCTCGAGTCAAAGCACGCGTGTAACAAGTTGCATGTCTTCAAACGAAACGAGTCATGACTTATGCCCGTTTGAAGTTTGAATTTCCAAACGCTTCGTATAGCGCCCCCCTTTGGCCGATTGGAATAAAATTGGTTTCAGTGATACTTTGACTAACCCTCTACATCTTTGCCAAATGCCATGAACGTGTAACTTTGCATGTATGATTTAGAGGCAGAAGAATAATTTGCATAAAACAGCAATATCTATTGAATTATTAAAAAATTATATTTCACTTTAAAAGAAATCCGCCGAGATAAATCTGACCGTATTGGTCCAAAGTTCATGTGAAAAATGTTTCGTGCGCGTAACGAAAAAAACCCAGGAGGAGATAGATTTTTACTGTTTTTCATATAATTCCGAATTGTGGGAGACCTAAAGGTCAGAGGTCAAAAGTTAGAGGGTAAAAGTTGTTCGGCATGAGGAGACGCATAAGTGTATACAGGTTTCATGGCTGTATGTATAACACAGCATGAGCTATACCTGTTCAAAGATCGCACTTTCGAAGGCTTCCTACAGCGCCACCATTTGGCCGATTGCTATAAAAAATAATAGCACACTTCGCCACTGTAAACTGAACACATTGATGTTTTTATTTTCATTTTCTCACTAAGTATGTAGGAGTAGAAAGGAACCGAAGTTCCCGTCTACTGTATGACTGATAGATAAATAAATAATGACAATATCTAAAGTGTGCTCGCCTTATAGGCGAGCCCACAACTAGAAAAATATTGTTCCTTCGAAACAATTGTGGGCTCGCTTCAAGCCAGAAAACAATGGCTATAAAAGCACAAAATGTCAAGATCGCAGGCAGTGCTCTCTTTGACGTTACTGACGTCAAAGATTGGTCCATTTTGTTCCAAAAATGTGTTGTGCAAAAGTTGACCCGCTGGTGGCGCTATAACAGGCCAATGTGAGAAGGTTGGTATCTGTTCCTTGACCTATTGGGAATGTGCTTGCAAGATTTCACGCACATCCCAGGCTGTGTTCATGATTTGAGGTGTTTTTGGCTTTGGCCACTTAATCGCTGCTTGCAGCTATATTTATTATTATTATTTTATAATTTTTTTGTGTGCACTTCATAGGCATGTTAGATAAAGGTCCTTAGATTGCGTGTAGAATGTTTCATGCAAATTGCAAAAAAAATCCTAGAATAAAAACGGGTTTAAGCGTTTTACAAACTGCTCAAAATTATATAGCGCCCCCCTTTGGCCATTTGGGGTAAGATTGGTTTCAGTGATATTTGAACTAACCCTCTACACTATTTTGTCATGAAAATGTGACTTTGCATGTATGTTTTAGAGGCAGAAGAATAATTTGCATAAAAATGCAATATTGTTTGAATTATTTAAAAAAGCATGTTTCAATGTTAAAGAAATCCGATCTGACAGATCTTTAGATATCGGTCCAAAGTTCACGTAAAAAAAATTTTGTGCACGTGACGCGAAAATTCCAGAATAAAAGCGGGTTTACGCGTTTTACAAACTGCTCAAAATGGCGGAAAATTGAAGGGCGGAGCTTACTTAACAACGACACAGATGTCTTCCGCTTGAGTCAAAGCACGCGTGTAACAAGTTGCATGTCTTCAAACGAAACGAGTCATGACTTATGCCCGTTTGAAGTTTGAATTTTCAGACGCTTCGTATAGCGCCCCCCTTTGGCCGATTGGAATAAAATTGGTTTCAGTGATACTTTGACTAACCCTCCACATCTTTGCCAAATGCCATGAACGTGTAACTTTGCATGTATGATTTAGAGGCCGAAGAATAATTTGCATAAAACCGCAATATTGATTGAATTATTAAAAAATGATATTTCACTTTAAAAGAAATCCACCGAGATAAATCTGACCGTATTGGTCCAAAGTTCATGTGAAAAAAGTTTTGTGCGCGTAACAAAAAAAACCCAGGAGGAGATAGATTTTTACTGTTTTTCATATAATTCCGAATTGTGGGAGACCTAAAGGTCAGAGGTCAAAAGTTAGAGGGTAAAAGTTGTTCGGCATGAGGAGACGCATAAGTGTATACAGGTTTCATGGCTGTATGTATAACACAGCATGAGCTATACCTGTTCAAAGTTCGCACTTTCGAAGGCTTCCTACAGCGCCACCATTTGGCCGATTGCTGTAAAAAGTAATAGCACACTTCACCACTGTAAGCTGAACACATTGATGTTTTTATTTTCATTTTCTCACTAAGTATGTAGGAGTAGAAAGGAACCGAAGTTTTTTGATACTTGCACTGACTAGTATGACTAGTATAGAAATAACTAGAAAAATATTGTTCCTTCGAAACAATTGTGGGCTCGCTTCAAGCCAGAAAACAATGGCTATAAAAGCACAAAATGTCAAGATCGCAGGCAGTGCTCTCTTTGACGTTACTGACGTCAAAGATTGGTCCATTTTGTTCCAAAAATGTGTTGTGCAAAAGTTGACCCGCTGGTGGCGCTATAACAGGCCAATGTGAGAAGGTTGGTATCTGTTCCTTGACCTATTGGGAATGTGCTTGCAAGATTTCACGCACATCCCAGGCTGTGTTCATGATTTGAGGTGTTTTTGGCTTTGGACACTTTATCGCTGCTTGCAGCTATATTTATTATTATTATTTTATAATTTTTTTTGTGTGCACTTCATAGGCATGTTAGATAAAGGTCCTTAGATTGCGTGTAGAATGTTTCATGCAAATTGCAAAAAAAATCCTAGAATGAAAACGGGTTTAAGCGTTTTACAAACTGCTCAAAATTATATAGCGCCCCCCTTTGGCCATTTGGGGTAAGATTGGTTTCAGTGATATTTGAACTAACCCTCTACACTATTTTGTCATGAAAATGTGACTTTGCTTGTATGTTTTAGAGGCAGAAGAATAATTTGCATAAAAATGCAATATTGTTTGAATTATTTAAAAAAGCATGTTTCAATGTTAAAGAAATCCGATCTGACAGATCTTTAGATATCGGTCCAAAGTTCACGTAAAATAAGTTTTGTGCACGTGACGCGAAAATTCCAGAATAAAAGCGGGTTTACGCGTTTTACAAACTGCTCAAAGTGGCGGAAAATCGAAGGGCGGAGCTTACTTAACAACGACACAGATGTCTTCCGCTTGAGTCAAAGCATGCGTGTAACAAGTTGCATGTCTTCAAACGAAACGAGTCATGACTTATGCCCGTTTGAAGTTTGAATTTTCAAACGCTTCGTATAGCGCCCCCCTTTGGCCGATTGGAATAAAATTGGTTTCAGTGATACTTTGACTAACCCTCCACATCTTTGCCAAATGCCATGAACGTGTAACTTTGCATGTATGATTTAGAGGCCGAAGAATAATTTGCATAAAACCGCAATATTGATTGAATTATTAAAAAATGATATTTCACTTTAAAAGAAATCCACCGAGATAAATCTGACCGTATTGGTCCAAAGTTCATGTGAAAAAAGTTTTGTGCGTGTAACAAAAAAAACCCAGGAGGAGATAGATTTTTACTGTTTTTCATATAATTCCGAATTGTGGGAGACCTAAAGGTCAGAGGTCAAAAGTTAGAGGGTAAAAGTTGTTCGGCATGAGGAGACGCATACGTGTATACAGGTTTCATGGCTGTACCTAAAACACAGCATGAGCTATACCTGTTCAAAGATCGCACTTTCGAAGGCTTCCTACAGCGCCACCATTTGGCCGATTGCTATAGAAAATGATAGCACACTTCGCCACTGTAAACTGAACACATTGATGTTTTTATTTTCATTTTCTCACTAAGTATGTAGGAGTAGAAAGGAACCGAAAATCCCGTCTACTTACTAGATAAACAAATAAATAAATAAATAATGACAATATCTAAAGTGTGCTCGCCAGGTACTGGCGAGCCCACAACTAGAAAAATATTGTTCCTTCGAAACAATTGTGGGCTCGCTTCAAGCCGGAAAACAATGGCTATAAAAGCACAAAATGTCAAGATCGCAGGCAGTGCTCTCTTTGACGTTACTGACGTCAACGATTGGTCCATTTTGTTCCAAAAATGTGTTGTGCAAAAGTTGACCCGCTGGTGGCGCTATAACAGGCCAATGTAAGAAGGGTGGTATCTGTTCCTTGACCTATTGGGAATGTGCTTGCAAGATTTCACGCACATTGCAGGCTGTGTTCATGATTTGAGGTGTTTTTGGCTTTGGACACTTTATCGCTGCTTGCAGCTATATTCATTATTATAATTTTTTTGTGTGTGTGCACTTCATAGGCATATTAGATAAAGGTCCTTAGATTGTGTGTAGAATGTTTCATGCAAATTGCAACAAATAAAATCCTAACGGGTTTAAGCGTTTCACAAACTGCTCAAAATGATATAGCGCCCCCCTTTGGCCAATTGGGGTAAGATTGGTTTTAGTGATATTTGGACTAACACTCTACATCTTTGCCAAATGCCATGAACATGTTACTTTGCATGTATGATTTAGAGGCAGAAGAATAATTTGCATAAAACTGCAATATTCATTGAATTTATTTTAAAAAGCATGTTTCAATTTTAAAGAAATCCGATCTGACAGATCTTTAGATATCGGTCCAAAGTTCACGTAAAAAAAGTTTTGTGCACGTGGAGCGAAAATTCCAGAATAAAACGCGTTTTACAAACTGCTCAATATGGCGGAAAATCGAAGGGCGGAGCTTACTTAACAACGACACAGATGTCTTCCGCTCGAGTCAAAGCATGCGTGTAACAAGTTGCATGTCTTCAAACAAAACGAGTCATGACTTATGCCCGTTTGAAGTTTGAATTTTCAAACGCTTCGTATAGCGCCCCCCTTTGGCCGATTGGAATAAAATTGGTTTCAGTGATACTTTGACTAACCCTCCACATCTTTGCCAAATGCCATGAATGTGTAACTTTGCATGTATGATTTAGAGGCAGAAGAATAATTTGCATAAAACCGCAATATTGATGGAATTATTAAAAAATTATATTTCACTTTAAAAAAAATCTGGTTGATCAATCTGACCGTATTGGTCCAAAGTTCATGTGAAAAAAGTTTTGTGCACTTGACGCGAAAATCCCAGGAGGAGATAGATTTTTACTGTTTTTCATATAATTCCGAATTGTGGGAGACCTAAAGGTCAGAGGTCAAAAGTTAGAGGGTAAAAGTTGTTCGGCATGAGGAGACGCATAAGTGTATACAGGTTTCATGGCTGTATGTATAACACAGCATGAGCTATACCTGTTCAAAGATCGCACTTTCGAAGGCTTCCTACAGCGCCACCATTTGGCCGATTGCTATAATAAATAATAGCACACTTCGCCACTGTAAGCTGAACACATTGATGTTTTTATTTTCATTTTCTCACTAAGTATGTAGGAGTAGAAAGGAACCGAAGTTTTGAGGAGAACTTGATATAGTATAGCATAGTATAGAAACTAGAAAAATATTGTTCCTTCGAAACAATTGTGGGCTCGCTTCAAGCCGGAAAACAATGGCTATAAAAGTACAAAATGTCAAGATCGCAGGCAGTGCTCTCTTTGACGTTACTGACGTCAACGATTGGTCCATTTTGTTCCAAAAATGTGTTGTGCAAAAGTTGACCCGCTGGTGGCGATATAACAGGCCAATGTAAGAAGGGTGGTATCTGTTCCTTGACCTATTGGGAATGTGCTTGCAAGATTTCACACACATTGCAGGCTGTGTTCATGATTTGAGGTGTTTTTGGCCTTGGCCAATTTATCGCTGCTTGCAGCTATATTTATAATTATTATTATATATTTTTTGTGTGTGCACTTCATAGGCATATTAGATAAAGGTCCTTAGATTGTGTGTAGAATGTTTCATGCAAATTGCGAAAAAAAATCCTAATGGGTTTAAGCGTTTCACAAACTGCTCAAAATGATATAGCGCCCCCCTTTGGCCAATTGGGGTAAGATTGGTTTTAGTGATATTTGGACTAACACTCTACATCTTTGCCAAATGCCATGAACATGTTACTTTGCATGTATGATTTAGAGGCAGAAGAATAATTTGCATAAAACTGCAATCTTCATTGAATTATTAAAAAAAGCATGTTTCAATTTTAAAGAAATCCGATCTGACAGATCTTTAGATATTGGTCCAAAGATCACGTAAAAAACGTTTTGTGCACGTGACGCAAAAATTCCAGAATAAAAGCGGGTTTACGTGTTTTACAAACTGCTCAAAATGGCGGAAAATTGAAGGGCGGAGCTTACTTAACAACGACACAGATGTCTTCCGCTTGAGTCAAAGCACGCGTGTAACAAGTTGCATGTCTTCAAACGAAACGAGTCATGACTTATGCCCGTTTGAAGTTTGAATTTTCAAACGCTTCGTATAGCGCCCCCCTTTGGCCAATTGGAATAAGATTGGTTTCAGTGATATTTTGACTAACCTTCTACATCTTTGCCAAATGCCATGAACGTGTGACTTTGTATGTATGATTTAGAGGCAAAATAATTATTGGCATAAAACTGCAATATTGAGTGAATTATTAAAAAATAATGTTTCACTTTAAAAAAAATCTGGTTGATCAATCTGACCGTATTGGTCCAAAGTTCATGTGAAAAAAGTTTCGTGCACCTAACGAAAAAAACCCAGGAGGAGATAGATTTTTACTGTTTTTCATATTATTCAAAATTCTGGGGGATCTAAAGGTCAAAGGTCAAAAGTCAGAGCGTAAATGTTGTTTGGCATGAGGAGACGCATACCTGTATACAGGTTTCATGGCTGTACGTATAACAGAGCATGAGCTATACCTGTTCAAAGTTCGCACTTTCGAAGGCTTCCTACAGCGCCACCATTTGGCCGATTGCTGTAAAAAATAATAGCACACTTCGCCACTGTAAACCGAACACATTGATGTTTTTATTTTCATTTTCTCACTAAGTATGTAGGAGTAGAAAGGAACCGAAGTTTTGAGGAGAACTTGATATGACGGTTAGATATTGTCACTAGAAAAATATTGTTCCTTCGAAACAATTGTGGGCTCGCTTCAAGCCGGAAAACAATGGCTATAAAAGTACAAAATGTCAAGATCGCAGGCAGTGCTCTCTTTGACGTTACTGACGTCAAAGATTGGTCCATTTTGTTCCAAAAATGTGTTGTGCAAAAGTTGACCCGCTGGTGGCGCTATAACAGGCCAATGTAAGAAGGGTATCTGTTCCTTGACCTATTGGGAATGTGCTTGCAAGATTTCACGCACATTGCAGGCTGTGTTCATGATTTGAGGTGTTTTTGGCTTTGGCCACTTTATCGCTGCTTGCAGCTATATTTATTATTATTTTTATTTTTTTTGTGTGTGTGCACTTCATAGGCATATTAGATAAAGGTCCTTAGATTGTGTGTAGAATGTTTTATGCAAATTGCTAAAAAAAATCCTAACGAGTTTAAGCGTTTCACAAACTGCTCAAAATGATATAGCGCCCCCCTTTGGCCAATTGGGGTAAGATTGGTTTTAGTGATATTTGGACTAACACTCTACATCTTTGCCAAATGCCATGAACATGTTACTTTGCATGTATGATTTAGAGGCAGAAGAATAATTTGCATAAAACTGCAATATTCATTGAATTTATTTAAAAAAGCATGTTGTAATTTTAAAGAAATCCGATCTGACAGATCTTTAGATATTGGTCCCAAGTTCACGTAAAAAAAGTTTTGTGCACGTGACGCGAAAATTCCAGAATAAAAGCGGGTTTACGTGTTTTACAAACTGCTCAAAATGGCGGAAAATCGAAGGGCGGAGCTTATTTAACAACGACACAGATGTCTTCCGCTTGAGTCAAAGCACGCGTGTAAACAAGTTGCATGTCTTAAAACGAAACGAGTCATGACTTATGCCCGTTTGAAGTTTGAATTTTCAAACGCTTCGTATAGCGCCCCCCTTTGGCCGATTGGAATAAAATTGGTTTCAGTGATACTTTGACTAACCCTCTACATCTTTGCCAAATGCCATGAACGTGTAACTTTGCATGTATGATTTAGAGGCCGAAGAATAATTTGCATAAAACCGCAATATTGATTGAATTATTAAAAAATGATATTTCACTTTAAAAGAAATCCGACCAGACTAGTTTGACCGTATTGGTCCAAAGTTCATGTGAAAAAAGTTTTGTGCGCGTAACGCAAAAATCCCAGGAGGAGATAGATTTTTACTGTTTTTTATATAATTCAAAATTCTGGGGGATCTAAAGGTCAGAGGTCAAAAGTTAGAGGGTAAAAGTTGTTCGGCATGAGGAGACGCATATGTGTATACAGGTTTCATGACTGTACGTATAACAGAGCATGAGCTCTATCTGTTCAAAGTTCGCACTTTCGAAGGCTTCCTACAGCGCCACCATTTGGCCGATTGCTGTAAAAAATAATAGCACACTTCGCCACTGTAAGCTGAACACATTGATGTTTTTATTTTCATTTTCTGTCTAAGTATGTAGGAGTAGAAAGGAACCGAAGTTTTGAGGAGAACTTGATATGACGGTTAGATATTGTCACTAGAAAAATATTGTTCCTTCGAAACAATTGTGGGCTCGCTTCAAGCCAGAAAACAATGGCTATAAAAGTACAAAATGTCAAGATCGCAGGCAGTGCTCTCTTTGACGTTACTGACGTCAACGATTGGTCCATTTTGTTCCAAAAATGTGTTGTGCAAAAGTTGACCCGCTGATGGCGCTATAACAGGCCAATGTAAGAAGGGTGGTATCTGTTCCTTGACCTATTGGGAATGTGCTTGCAAGATTTCACGCACATTGCAGGCTGTGTTCATGATTTGAGGTGTTTTTGGCTTTGGCCACTTTATCGCTGCTTGCAGCTATATTCATTATTATAATTTTTTTGTGTGTGTGCACTTCATAGGCATATTAGATAAAGGTCCTTAGATTGTGTGTAGAATGTTTCATGCAAATTGCAAAAAAAAAATCCTAACGGGTTTAAGCGTTTCACAAACTGCTCAAAATGATATAGCGCCCCCCTTTGTTCAATTGGGGTAAGATTGGTTTT
Organism: Nannobrachium achirus; assembly: GCF_963921795.1. Taxonomy (NCBI): domain Eukaryota; kingdom Metazoa; phylum Chordata; class Actinopteri; order Myctophiformes; family Myctophidae; genus Nannobrachium; species Nannobrachium achirus. The sequence continues at coordinate 66,030,205 of NC_137813.1, forward strand.
AGTGATATTTGGACTAACACTCTACATCTTTGCCAAATGCCATGAACATGTTACTTTGCATGTATGATTTAGAGGCAGAAGAATAATTTGCATAAAACTGCAATATTCATTGAATTTATTTAAAAAAGCATGTTTCAATTTTAAAGAAATCCGATCTGACAGATCTTTAGATATCGGTCCAAAGTTCACGTAAAAAAAGTTTTGTGCACGTGGAGCGAAAATTCCAGAATAAAAGCGGGTTTACGCGTTTTACAAACTGCTCAATATGGCGGAAAATCGAAGGGCGGAGCTTACTTAACAACGACACAGATGTCTTCCGCTCGAGTCAAAGCACGCGTGTAACAAGTTGCATGTCTTCAAACAAAACGAGTCATGACTTATGCCCGTTTGAAGTTTGAATTTTCAAACGCTTCGTATAGCGCCCCCCTTTGGCCGATTGGAATAAAATTGGTTTCAGTGATACTTTGACTAACCCTCCACATCTTTGCCAAATGCCATGAACGTGTAACTTTGCATGTATGATTTAGAGGCCGAAGAATAATTTGCATAAAACCGCAATATTGATTGAATTATTAAAAAATTATATTTCACTTTAAAAAAAATCTGGTTGATCAATCTGACCGTATTGGTCCAAAGTTCATGTGAAAAAAGTTTTGTGCACTTGATGCGAAAATCCCAGGAGGAGATAGATTTTTACTGTTTTTCATATAATTCCGAATTGTGGGAGACCTAAAGGTCAGAGGTCAAAAGTTAGAGGGTAAAAGTTGTTCGGCATGAGGAGACGCATACGTGTATACAGGTTTCATGGCTGTAACTAAAACACAGCATGAGCTATACCTGTTCAAAGTTCGCACTTTCGAAGGCTTCCTACAGCGCCACCATTTGGCTGATTGCTATAAAAAATAATAGCGCACTTCGCCACTGTAAACTGAACACATTGATGTTTTTATTTTCATTTTCTCACTAAGTATGTAGGAGTAGAAAGGAACCGAAGTTCCCGTCTACTGTCTGACTGACTGATAGATAAATAATGACAATATCTAAAGTGTGCTCGCCAGGTACTGGCGAGCCCACAACTAGAAAAATATTGTTCCTTCGAAACAATTGTGGGCTCGCTTCAAGCCGGAAAACAATGGCTATAAAAGCACAAAATGTCAAGATCGCAGGCAGTGCTCTCTTTGACGTTACTGACGTCAAAGATTGGTCCATTTTGTTCCAAAAATGTGTTGTGCAAAAGTTGACCCGCTGGTGGCGCTATAACAGGCCAATGTGAGAAGGTTGGTATCTGTTCCTTGACCTATTGGGAATGTGCTTGCAAGATTTCACGCACATCCCAGGCTGTGTTCATGATTTGAGGTGTTTTTGGCTTTGGACACTTTATCGCTGCTTGCAGCTATATTTATTATTATTATTTTATAATTTTTTTGTGTGCACTTCATAGGCATGTTAGATAAAGGTCCTTAGATTGCGTGTAGAATGTTTCATGCAAATTGCAAAAAAAATCCTAGAATAAAAACGGGTTTAAGCGTTTTACAAACTGCTCAAAATTATATAGCGCCCCCCTTTGGCCATTTGGGGTAAGATTGGTTTCAGTGATATTTGAACTAACCCTCTACACTATTTTGTCATGAAAATGTGACTTTGCTTGTATGTTTTAGAGGCAGAAGAATAATTTGCATAAAAATGCAATATTGTTTGAATTATTTAAAAAAGCATGTTTCAATGTTAAAGAAATCCGATCTGACAGATCTTTAGATATCGGTCCAAAGTTCACGTAAAAAAATGTTTTGTGCACGTGACGCGAAAATTCCAGAATAAAAGCGGGTTTACGCGTTTTACAAACTGCTCAAAGTGGCGGAAAATCGAAGGGCGGAGCTTACTTAACAAAGACACAGATGTCTTCCGCTCGAGTCAAAGCACGCGTGTAGGCAAGTTGCATGTCTTCAAACGAAACGAGGCATGACTTATGCCCGTTTAAAGTTTGAATTTTCAAACGCTTCGTATAGCGCCCCCCTTTGGCCGATTGGAATAAAATTGGTTTCAGTGATACTTTGACTAACCCTCCACATCTTTGCCAAATGCCATGAACATGTAACTTTGCATGTATGATTTAGAGGCCAAAGAATAATTTGCATAAAACCGCAATATTGATTAAATTATTAAAAAATTATATTTCACTTTAAAAAAAATCTGGTTGATCAATCTGACCGTATTGGTCCAAAGTTCATGTGAAAAAAGTTTTGTGCACTTGACGCGAAAATCCCAGGAGGAGATAGATTTTTACTGTTTTTCATATAATTCCGAATTGTGGGAGACCTAAAGGTCAGAGGTCAAAAGTTAGAGGGTAAAAGTTGTTCGGCATGAGGAGACGCATAAGTGTATACAGGTTTCATGGCTGTACCTCAAACACAGCATGAGCTATACCTGTTCAAAGTTCGCACTTTCGAAGGCTTCGTGCAGCGCCACCATTTGGCCGATTGCTATAAAAAATAATAGCGCACTTCGCCACTGTAAACTGAACACATTGATGTTTTTATTTTCATTTTCTCACTAAGTATGTAGGAGTAGAAAGGAACCGAAGTTCCCGTCTACTGTCTGACTGACTGACTGACTGATAGATAAATAATGACAATATCTAAAGTGTGCTCGCCTTATAGGCGAGCCCACAACTAGAAAAATATTGTTCCTTCGAAACAATTGTGGGCTCGCTTCAAGCCGGAAAACAATGGCTATAAAAGCACAAAATGTCAAGATCGCAGGCAGTGCTCTCTTTGACGTTACTGACGTCAACGATTGGTCCATTTTGTTCCAAAAATGTGTTGTGCAAAAGTTGACCCGCTGGTGGCGCTATAACAGGCCAATGTAAGAAGGGTGGTATCTGTTCCTTGACCTATTGGGAATGTGCTTGCAAGATTTCACGCACATTGCAGGCTGTGTTCATGATTTGAGGTGTTTTTGGCTTTGGACACTTTATCGCTGCTTGCAGCTATATTCATTATTATAATTTTTTTGTGTGTGTGCACTTCATAGGCATATTAGATAAAGGTCCTTAGATTGTGTGTAGAATGTTTCATGCAAATTGCAAAAAAAAAATCCTAACGGGTTTAAGCGTTTCACAAACTGCTCAAAATGATATAGCGCCCCCCTTTGGCCAATTGGGGTAAGATTGGTTTTAGTGATATTTGGACTAACACTCTACATCTTTGCCAAATGCCATGAACATGTTACTTTGCATGTATGATTTAGAGGCAGAAGAATAATTTGCATAAAACTGCAATATTCATTGAATTTATTTAAAAAAGCATGTTTCAATTTTAAAGAAATCCGATCTGACAGATCTTTAGATATCGGTCCAAAGTTCACGTAAAAAAAGTTTTGTGCACGTGGAGCGAAAATTCCAGAATAAAAGCGGGTTTACGCGTTTTACAAACTGCTCAATATGGCGGAAAATCGAAGGGCGGAGCTTACTTAACAACGACACAGATGTCTTCCGCTCGAGTCAAAGCACGCGTGTAACAAGTTGCATGTCTTCAAACAAAACGAGTCATGACTTATGCCCGTTTGAAGTTTGAATTTTCAAACGCTTCGTATAGCGCCCCCCTTTGGCCGATTGGAATAAAATTGGTTTCAGTGATACTTTGACTAACCCTCCACATCTTTGCCAAATGCCATGAATGTGTAACTGTGCATGTATGATTTAGAGGCCGAAGAATAATTTGCATAAAACCGCAATATTGATGGAATTATTAAAAAATTATATTTCACTTTAAAAAAAATCTGGTTGATCAATCTGACCGTATTGGTCCAAAGTTCATGTGAAAAAAGTTTTGTGCACTTGACGCGAAAATCCCAGGAGGAGATAGATTTTTACTGTTTTTCATATAATTCCGAATTGTGGGAGACCTAAAGGTCAGAGGTCAAAAGTTAGAGGGTAAAAGTTGTTCGGCATGAGGAGACGCATAAGTGTATACAGGTTTCATGGCTGTATGTATAACACAGCATGAGCTATACCTGTTCAAAGATCGCACTTTCGAAGGCTTCCTACAGCGCCACCATTTGGCCGATTGCTATAAAAAATAATAGCACACTTCGCCACTGTAAACTGAACACATTGATGTTTTTATTTTCATTTTCTCACTAAGTATGTAGGAGTAGAAAGGAACCGAAAATCCCGTCTACTTACTAGATAAATAAATAAATAAATAATGACAATATCTAAAGTGTGCTCGCCAGGTACTGGCGAGCCCACAACTAGAAAAATATTGTTCCTTCGAAACAATTGTGGGCTCGCTTCAAGCCAGAAAACAATGGCTATAAAAGCACAAAATGTCAAGATCGCAGGCAGTGCTCTCTTTGACGTTACTGACGTCAAAGATTGGTCCATTTTGTTCCAAAAATGTGTTGTGCAAAAGTTGACCCGCTGGTGGCGCTATAACAGGCCAATGTGAGAAGGTTGGTATCTGTTCCTTGACCTATTGGGAATGTGCTTGCAAGATTTCACGCACATCCCAGGCTGTGTTCATGATTTGAGGTGTTTTTGGCTTTGGACACTTTATCGCTGCTTGCATCTATATTTATTATTATTATTTTATAATTTTTTTGTGTGCACTTCATAGGCATGTTAGATAAAGGTCCTTAGATTGCGTGTAGAATGTTTCATGCAAATTGCAAAAAAAAATCCTAGAATAAAAACGGGTTTAAGCGTTTTACAAACTGCTCAAAATTATATAGCGCCCCCCTTTGGCCATTTGGGGTAAGATTGGTTTCAGTGATATTTGAACTAACCCTCTACACTATTTTGTCATGAAAATGTGACTTTGCTTGTATGTTTTAGAGGCAGAAGAATAATTTGCATAAAAATGCAATATTGTTTGAATTATTTAAAAAAGCATGTTTCAATGTTAAAGAAATCCGATCTGACAGATCTTTAGATATCGGTCCAAAGTTCACGTAAAAAAAGTTTTGTGCACGTGACGCGAAAATTCCAGAATAAAAGCGGGTTTACGCGTTTTACAAACTGCTCAAAGTGGCGGAAAATCGAAGGGCGGAGCTTACTTAACAACGACACAGATGTCTTCCGCTTGAGTCAAAGCACGCGTGTAACAAGTTGCATGTCTTCAAACGAAACGAGTCATGACTTATGCCCGTTTGAAGTTTGAATTTTCAGACGCTTCGTATAGCGCCCCCCTTTGGCCGATTGGAATAAAATTGGTTTCAGTGATACTTTGACTAACCCTCCACATCTTTGCCAAATGCCATGAACGTGTAACTTTGCATGTATGATTTAGAGGCAGAAGAATAATTTGCATAAAACCGCAATATTGATAGAATTATTAAAAAATTATATTTCACTTTAAAAGAAATCCGCCGAGATTAGTTTGACCGTATTGGTCCAAAGTTCATGTGAAAAAAGTTTTGTGCACTTGACGCGATTTTTACTGTTTTTCATATAATTCCGAATTGTGGGAGACCTAAAGGTCAGAGGTCAAAAGTTAGAGGGTAAAAGTTGTTCGGCATGAGGAGACGCATAAGTGTATACAGGTTTCATGGCTGTATGTATAACACAGCATGAGCTATACCTGTTCAAAGTTCGCACTTTCGAAGGCTTCGTGCAGCGCCACCATTTGGCTGATTGCTATAAAAAATAATAGCGCACTTCGCCACTGTAAACTGAACACATTGATGTTTTTATTTTCATTTTCTCACTAAGTATGTAGGAGTAGAAAGGAACCGAAGTTCCCGTCTACTGTCTGACTGACTGACTGACTGACTGATAGATAAATAATGACAATATCTAAAGTGTGCTCGCCTTATAGGCGAGCCCACAATAATGACAACATCTAAAGTGTGCTCGCCTTACAGGCGAGCCCACAACTAGAAAATATTGTTCCTTCGAAACAATTGTGGGCTCGCTTCTAGCCAGAAAACAATGGCTATAAAAGTACAAAATGTCAAGATCGCAGGCAGTGCTCTCTTTGACGTTACTGACGTCAAAGATTGGTCCATTTTTTCCAAAAATGTTATGCAAAAGTTGACCCGCTGGTGGCGCTATAACAGGCCAATGATAGAAGGGTGGTATCTGTTTCTTGACCTATTGGGAATGTGCTTGCAAGATTTCACGAACATCCCAGGCTGTGTTCATGATTTGAGGTGTTTTTGGCTTTGGCCACTTTATCGCTACTTGCAGCTATATTTATTATTATTATTTTATTATTTTATTGTATGCACTTCATAGGCATGTTAGATAAAGGTCCTTAGATTGCGTGTAGAATGTTTCATGCAAATTGCTAAAAAGAAATCCTAGAATAAAAACGGTTTTAAGCGTTTCACAAACTGCTCAAAATGATATAGCGCCCCCCTTTGGCCAATTGGGGTATGATTGGTTTTAATGATATTTGGAATAACACTCTACATCTTTGCCAAATGCCATGAACATGCTACTTTGTATGTATGATTTAGAGGCAGAAGAATAATTTGCATAAAAATGCAATATTCATTGAATTATTTAAAAAAGCATGTTTCAATTTTAAAGAAATCCGATCTGACAGATCTTTAGATATCGGTCCAAAGTTCACGTAAAAAAGGTTTTGTGCACGTGACGCGAAAATTTCAGAATAAAAGCGGGTTTACGCGTTTTACAAACTACTCAAATTGGCGGAAAATCTAAGGGCGGAGCTTACTTAACAACGACACAGATGTCTTCCGCTTGAGTCAAAGCACGCGTGTAACAAGTTGCATGTCTTCAAACGAAACGAGTCAAGACTTATGCCCGTTTGAAGTTTGAATTTTCAAACGCTTCGTATAGCGCCCCCCTTTGGCCAATTGGAATAAGATTGGTTTCAGTGATATTTGGACTAAACCTCTACATGTTTGCCAAATGCCATGAACGTAACACTTTGCATGTTTGATTTAGAGGCAGAATAATAATTTGCATAAAACCGCAATATGAATTGAATTATTAAAAATTAATGGTTTAACGTACAAACTTCTCACCACATAGACTGTATAGGTATTGGTCCAAAGTTCATGTGAAAAAAGTTTTGTGCACTTGACGCGAAAATCCCAGGAGGAGATAGATTTTTACTGTTTTTCATATAATTCCGAATTGTGGGAGACCTAGAGGTCAGAGGTCAAAAGTTAGAGGGTAAAAGTTGTTCGGCATGAGGAGACGCATAAGTGTATACAGGTTTCAAGGCTGTATGTATAACACAGCATGAGCTATACCTGTTCAAAGATCGCACTTTCGAAGGCTTCCTACAGCGCCACCATTTGGCCGATTGCTATAAAAAATAATAGCACACTTCGCCACTGTAAACTGAACACATTGATGTTTTTATTTTCATTTTCTCACTAAGTATGTAGGAGTAGAAAGGAACCGAAGTTTTTTGATACTTGCACTGACTGCCTAGTATAGAAACTAGAAAAATATTGTTCCTTCGAAACAATTGTGGGCTCGCTTCAAGCCAGAAAACAATGGCTATAAAAGCACAAAATGTCAAGATCGCAGGCATTGCTCTCTTTGACGTTACTGACGTCAAAGATTGGTCCATTTTGTTCCAAAAATGTGTTGTGCAAAGGTTGACCCGCTGGTGGCGCTATAACAGGCCAATGTGAGAAGGTTGGTATCTGTTCCTTGACCTATTGGGAATGTGCTTGCAAGATTTCACGCACATCCCAGGCTGTGTTCATGATTTGAGGTGTTTTTGGCTTTGGACACTTTATCGCTGCTTGCAGCTATATTTATTATTATTATTTTATAATTTTTTTGTGTGCACTTCATAGGCATGTTAGATAAAGGTCCTTAGATTGCGTGTAGAATGTTTCATGCAAATTGCAAAAAAAATCCTAGAATAAAAACGGGTTTAAGCGTTTTACAAACTGCTCAAAATTATATAGCGCCCCCCTTTGGCCATTTGGGGTAAGATTGGTTTCAGTGATATTTGAACTAACCCTCTACACTATTTTGTCATGAAAATGTGACTTTGCATGTATGTTTTAGAGGCAGAAGAATAATTTGCATAAAAATGCAATATTGTTTGAATTATTTAAAAAAGCATGTTTCAATGTTAAAGAAATCCGATCTGACAGATCTTTAGATATCTGTCCAAAGTTCACGTAAAAAAAGTTTTGTGCACGTGACGCGAAAATTCCAGAATAAAAGCGGGTTTACGCGTTTTACAAACTGCTCAAAATGGCGGAAAATTAAAGGGCGGAGCTTACTTAACAACGACACAGATGTCTTCCGCTTGAGTCAAAGCACGCGTGTAACAAGTTGCATGTCTTCAAACGAAACGAGTCAAGACTTATGTCCGTTTGAAGTTTGAATTTTCAAACGCTTCGTATAGCGCCCCCCTTTGGCCAATTGGAATAAGATTGGTTTCAGGGATATTTGGACTAACCCTCTACATGTTTGCCAAATGCCATGAAAGTAACACTTTGCATGTTTGATTTAGAGGCAGAATAATAATTTGCATAAAACCGCAATATGAATTGAATTATTAAAAATTAATGGTTTAACGTACAAACTTCTCACCACATAGACTGTATAGGTATTGGTCCAAAGTCCATGTGAAAAAAGTTTTGTGCGCTTAACTCAAAAATCCCAGGAGGAGATAGATTTTTACTGTATTTCATATAATTCAAAATTGTGGGAGACCTAAAGGTCAGAGGTCAAAAGTCAGAGGGTAAAAGTTGTTCGGCATGAGGAGACGCATACGTGTATACAGGTTTCATGGCTGTATGTATAACACAGCATGAGCTATACCTGTTCAAAGATCGTACTTTCGAAGGCTTCCTACAGCGCCACCATTTGGCCGATTGCTGTAAAAAGTAATAGCACACTTCCCCACTGTAAGCTGAACACATTGATATTTTTATTTTCATTTTCTCACTAAGTATGTAGGAGTAGAAAGGAACCGAAAATCCCGTCTACTTACTAGATAAATAAATAAATAAATAATGACAATATCTAAAGTGTGCTCGCCAGGTACTGGCGAGCCCACAATAACTAGAAAAATATTGTTCCTTCGAAACAATTGTGGGCTCGCTTCAAGCCAGAAAACAATGGCTATAAAAGCACAAAATGTCAAGATCGCAGGCAGTGCTCTCTTTGACGTTACTGACGTCAAAGATTGGTCCATTTTGTTCCAAAAATGTGTTGTGCAAAAGTTGACCCGCTGGTGGCGCTATAACAGGCCAATGTGAGAAGGTTGGTATCTGTTCCTTGACCTATTGGGAATGTGCTTGCAAGATTTCACGCACATCCCAGGCTGTGTTCATGATTTGAGGTGTTTTTGGCTTTGGCCACTTTATCGTTGCTTGCAGCTATATTTATTATTATTATTTTATAATTTTTTTTGTATGCACTTCATAGGCATGTTAGATAAAGGTCCTTAGATTGCGTGTAGAATGTTTCATGCAAATTGCAAAAAAAATCCTAGAATAAAAACGGGTTTAAGCGTTTTACAAACTGCTCAAAATTATATAGCGCCCCCCTTTGGCCATTTGGGGTAAGATTGGTTTCAGTGATATTTGAACTAACCCTCTACACTATTTTGTCATGAAAATGTGACTTTGCATGTATGTTTTAGAGGCAGAAGAATAATTTGCATAAAAATGCAATATTGTTTGAATTATTTAAAAAAGCATGTTTCAATGTTAAAGAAATCCGATCTGACAGATCTTTAGATATCGGTCCAAAGTTCACGTAAAAAAAGTTTTGTGCACGTGACGCGAAAATTCCAGAATAAAAGCGGGTTTACGCGTTTTACAAACTGCTCAAAATGGCGGAAAATTGAAGGGCGGAGCTTACTTAACAACGACACAGATGTCTTCCGCTTGAGTCAAAGCACGCGTGTAACAAGTTGCATGTCTTCAAACGAAACGAGTCATGACTTATGCCCGTTTGAAGTTTGAATTTTCAGACGCTTCGTATAGCGCCCCCCTTTGGCCAATTGGAATAAAATTGGTTTCAGTGATACTTTGACTAACCCTCCACATCTTTGCCAAATGCCATGAACGTGTAACTTTGCATGTATGATTTAGAGGCCGAAGAATAATTTGCATAAAACCGCAATATTGATAAAATTATTAAAAAATTATATTTCACTTTAAAAAAAATCTGGTTGATCAATCTGACCGTATTGGTCCAAAGTTCATGTGAAAAAAGTTTTGTGCACTTGACGCGAAAATCCCAGGAGGAGATAGATTTTTACTGTTTTTCATATAATTCCGAATTGTGGGAGACCTAAAGGTCAGAGGTCAAAAGTTAGAGGGTAAAAGTTGTTCGGCATGAGGAGACGCATAAGTGTATACAGGTTTCATGGCTGTATGTATAACACAGCATGAGCTATACCTGTTCAAAGATCGCACTTTCGAAGGCTTCCTACAGCGCCACCATTTGGCCGATTGCTGTATAAAGTAATAGCACACGTCGCCACTGTAAGCTGAACACATTGATGTTTTTATTTTCATTTTCTCACTAAGTATGTAGGAGTAGAAAGGAACCGAAAATCCCGTCTACTTACTAGATAAATAAATAAATAAATAATGACAATATCTAAAGTGTGCTCGCCAGGTACTGGCGAGCCCACAATGACAATATCTAAAGTGTGCTCGCCTTATAGGCGAGCCCACAACAAATAAATAAATAAATAATGACAACATCTAGAGTGTGCTCGCCTTATAGGCGAGCCCACAATAATGACAATATCTAAAGTGTGCTCGCCTTATAGGCGAGCCCACAATAATCACCAAATATTTTACGACTTTGAAGGTCCAGAAATATTTTTTTGAAACAGGTCCGGGTCCGAAAAAAAGGCGAAGGCGAAATAAGGCGGATACAGTATGTACTGTATGTATGTATGTTTATTATAATCATTAGAATTGTTTATTTTAATTATTAGTGGCCAAGGCCACGAAGTGGCAAAGGGCCACTCATTGATATTGGACTTCATCATTACTATTATTAGTGGCCAAGGCCACGAAGTGGCAAATGGCCACTCATTGATATTGGACTTCATCATTAGTGGCCAAGGCCACGAAGTGGCAAAAGGCCACTCATTGATATTGGACTTCATCATTACTATTTTTCTTCCGCCACTTTTTCTCTAGCGGCTAGACCGTGCAGTCGCTTTTTACGAAACTCGGCAGTATGGCAGAGGACTATGCCAAACGGCTAAAATGCGAAGCTCGCAACAATCGGCCAAAGGGTGGCGCTGTAGGAAGCCTTTGAAAAATGCCAACTTTGAACTGGTGTAGCTCATGCCCTGTTTCAGGTACAGCAATGAAACCTGTATACACTTATGCGTCTCCTCATGCCGAACAACTTTTACGCTCTGACTTTTGACCTCTGACCTTTACTTCTCCCACAATTTTGAATTATATGAAAAACAGTCAAAATCTATCTCCTCCTGGGATTTTCGCATAACGTGCGCGAAACTTTTTTTACATGAACTTTGGACCAATGCGGTCAGATCTGTCTCGGCAGATTTCTTTTAAAGCGAAACATTATTTTTTAATAATTCACTCAATGTTGCAGTTTTATGCAAATTATTCTTCTGCCTCTAAATCATACATGCAAAGTGACACGTTCATGGCATTTG